>NC_079206.1:65774296-66111796 GCF_026745355.1 Beta vulgaris subsp. vulgaris | reverse complement strand
TAAATAAAACTTCAGGTGCTCATATGACACCAAATTTACTCATTTGTTTATTTTGATAATTTTGTAATAAAAGTGTTTGCTCATTTTCTTAAATGAGTTGAAATGTTTGTTCATTTGCTCATTCGCTCATTTTGCTCATTTTGGAGAAAATAGTCTTGGATGTACCATACTCATGGTATGGTACACCCAGATGTACTATAAATATTATTCATGGATACCCCAAAAGAAAATTGCAAATTTGAGATTTGTTTTTTTGTCAATGATAGAGTATAAATCTATTCCTGGGGCCTCAACCATCAGCTTAAGCTGACGGTTGAGACCCCAGGAATAGATTTATACTCTATCAGTCAAGCATAAGGATAGAGTATGAGAAGTGAGAACACGAAGCATGATGCTTTTTTTGTCCTCATAATTTTTGCTATTGTCCTTGGTCGGCACTCGGCAATGATGTGTGAACCATGGACCTTAGTGAACAGACAATTAAAAAAAAAGAGATGAGAGAGAAAGAGAAAAAAGAAGAGAGAGAAGGCGAAAAGAAACTTTCCCAAATCCTCTACCCAAAATCAAAAAACCCTAGATCTTCTCCTCTGAAATCTTCTCCTGCTTCACCTAATCCGTTTGGCAGGTCTAGATATCATAATGCAAACCTATTGATTACGATTCTCGAAAGTATAATCGTTGTCTTAGTTGTTTTCTATTCGAAGTTACAGCCTGTTGGGTGTATTTCAGGCGAGTTTAAAGTTGGGAGAGAAATCGTCCTTTCCGATTCTCAAAATCATTCATCTCAACTGCTTTTGGTTCAGTCTAATCATCTCTGGGTAAGCTGCTTCTTACCTACTCATCACAGATCAAAGGTTCGCAAGATTTATGATCTAGGGTTTCTATCTTTCAAGTACAAAAGGAAGGGTAAAGTTGGGGATTTTGAGTTGGGTGCATTTAATGCTCGGTCTTTAATCGCCTTTGGAGTGGAGTGTATTATGCTGTCGTCTGGTAATTCAATGCGTGTTCAGGAGAAGGAAGCGTTCTTAAAGGATTGTGCATTTAATGCGAAAGTGGATTCACTTCTGCTGTTTCAGAATCCCTTTCCCTCTTGTAGAGGGGTTGGTAAGTATCTAAACTCCTATATAAATAAACCTTGGTTATCTAAATCTAGCATTACTGGATTGTGTTTTCACTCTCTTACTTCTAACTTCAATTATACAAATTCTTTTTGCTTTATTGGTAGTCTCCTAATGGATCCTCCTTCTTCTTTTAAGGAAGCTCTTATTTCTTCTTCTGTTGTTCCTCATAGCTCTAACCTTGCTGAAAACATTCTGAATGTTGATTCTGGTTCTGTCCTTGCTGAGTTGCCGGATAAGGGCGATTCTTTAGTGGCGGACCCTGTTGTTCCCCAGTTTGCTCAGGCTAATGTGGTTCTGGATGAACTGCCTCAGGTAAAACAAGATATTGTGGAGCTCACAAAATCTTGTTTAATAGGTAAAATGCTTAGCTCTAATATTGATACTCGTACTATTATCTCTCGTACTAAGGCTGATTGGAAATTTGTCAAAGGGGAGGTGGAATATCTTGAAATGGGGAATGGGTGGTTGATGCTTAAGTTTTCTAACCCTGGTGACCTCTCACTTGTCTGGAGTGAGAGGCCATGGCATGTTCAGGGAGATATTTTTGTGATCTACCCTTGGCGCCCTTCTTTTGATCCTTATCTTGAGGAGATTAAGTGGGTTGACCTGTGGATTCGTATCCCTAGGCTCCCTGCTGAGCTCCTCAATTTTGATTCTGTTGCTAGTCTTTTATCTGCTAATGGCATTGGTGCTCTGATAAAGCTTGATCCTAGGTCTTTGTTAAGGCATAAAATCCGATTTGCTCGTGCATGTGTGCGTGTGGATATTAAAGCTCCTTTGTTAGAGTTTGCTGAGGTTTGTAGGCATGGTGATCTTGTCCAAGGCTATGTTATATGGTATGAAGATTTTTCTTCCGGTTGTTCATTTTGTGGGTCTGAAAACCATGTTATTGATTGTTGTCCTTTGCTAACCTCCCCTAAAAAGGAAATGAAAGTTCGTTTAATGAAAAATCCAAAGCAAAAGTGTCTCTATGACAATCTAGCTAAAGCTGGCCAAGCTAACCTTGATACTACTGCTGAGCAAGCAAATGTAGTTCAAGCTCAGGCTAAGCACTTAGCTAACCAGTCATTGAGTAAAGCTGATAAGAAGGTGGTCCCTCCTAAGAAGCGCTTTAACCCTGTTAGAGCTGCCTCTAAGAAAAAGTCTGTGTTGTCTGAAGGTTTTGATGATTCTCACCCTCTTTTGGGTATTCCTGAAACTGCTCCCTTGAAAGGTAGTCCTGGTATTGTTCTTAAGGAACCTGCTGAGGTTCCAAGGGCTGTTGGTAATGCTGGTGCAAGTGCTAATCTTTCTTCTCTTCATGGTGTAAGTAAGCTAAGTTCAGATGCTATTCTTGATAAAGGTAAGGGTAAGCTTTTTATAGCTTCTCCTACTGTTGAGATCTCCTCTGATGATGAGGATTCAGGGAGGCTCTCCTCTGTGCTCCCTCTCTCTATTGTGGGCCCTCCTCAGATTGAGCCTGGTGATGGAGACATAGGGTGTCTAGATTTACCTCTGGTCCCTGCTCTCCCCCCAATCAAAGTGTTCCATACCTCTCATCTTTTCTCTGAGAGTTATTATGATGATATGCTGTGTGAGGATGAGTTTGCTGCTGTCAGATCCCCTCATGATAGTGATGAAAGGTCTGGAAGTGGGGCATTCTTTCTGGATATGCCTCTCAATGAGGATGAAGATGTTAAGACTATTACTGAGAACTCCTTTCAGTCCCTCCACTCCGATAACTCTATTGTGCAGCAAATTGAACAGTTGGGGGTTGAGCAGGTTTCCCCTATGGAGCACACCTCTCAATCTGAGTCCTCGAAGAGAAAGGTTGAGGAACCAGAGGAAGAAAGTGCCTCCTCTTCCCTGAAGAGGCCAAGAACCTGATCTCTACAGCTCTAAAGGTATTCAAAGTTTTTTGCGATGGTTTTTTGCTAAGTTTTAAATGAAGATTGCTTGCTGGAATATTCGAGGATGCCGTAGGAAAAATGCCTTTGATGAGGTTAAGGACTTTTGTAAAGCTAATTCCATTAGTATATGTATGTTATGTGAGACGAAGTGTAAGTCTCCTCCTTTGAACCTCTATGCTTTAAAGTGTGGTTTTAAGTTTTTGGATTTCATTCCCACCATTGGTATGTCTGGTGGTTTATGGATCATGTGGAAGCAATGCTCATTTAATCCTTTCTCTTTGGATGTAATGTATAAAAGTGATCGTTTTATTTCGTGTCAAATTACTCTCTCTAAGTCTTCTTTACAGTTTTTGATTATATTTATTTATGCTCCTGCTAATTCTTTGTTTAAAAATGAATTCTGGCATGAGCTGACTATGTATTGTAATTCGCTTAGTATTCCTTTTGTGGTTATGGGGGATTACAATGAGATTCGTAATGCTAGTGACAAAAATGGTGGTGCTCCTCCCTCCTCCAAGAGGTTTGAACGCCTTCTGAACTTCACTTCCTTAGTTCCTTGTAAAGCTCTCCCTTCTCAAGGGTCTGCTTTTACTTGGAGGAAAAAAGCGTATGGAGTGGACAATATTCATGAAAAGCTGGACCATGGCTATGCTAGCATAGATTGGCTATCAATGTTTCCTAATGCAACTATTATGAACCACATATTCTCTTCCTCGGATCACTGCCCTATATCCCTATCTTTGGGCTTATCTTTTTCGCTTAAATCTACTCCGTTTCGTTTTGAAAAAATGTGGTGTCAGCGAAAAGACTTTGACACACTCATTAAAAAAACGTGGTGTCATAAATTTCATGGCTCATATATGTTTTGTCTAGTGCAAAAATGTAAACAACTTAAAGCTAATATTAAAATCTGGAATAAGACTCGGTTTGGTAATATCTTCACACAACAGCGTAAGGTTGATAAAGATTTAGGCCAAATTCAAGCTCGATTATTTGCCGATCCAAGTAGTGATGGGCTCCAACAAAAGCAAAAGCGACTATTAGACAAAAAACAACAATTATTTAATTATCATCATAAGTATTGGAAGCAAAAGTATAGGGGCCAACATCTCTCTTTAGGGGATCAAAATACTAAGTACTATCATGCGTTTGCTTCAATCAGACGTAATCGCAATCAAATTAAATCCCTTAAAGATGTTTCGGGTTCCTCCTGCTCTCACCCGGATGAGATTTCTCGTTTGCTTACCCAATCCTTTCAGGATAGATTTACTTCTGATTCTCAATGCCAGTTCGGGAACCCTTTGGATTTCTCGCTTATTTCCCCTATTATTACGGAGGAGGATAATTCTCTGCTTACGGGTCTGGTGACGGACGAAGAAATCAAATGCGCTTTGTTTGATTTAGCACCCGATAAAGCTCCAGGCCCTGACGGTTACCCCCCTTTTTTCTTTCAGAAATATTGGACCCTTGTTGGTCCGTCTGTTAACCGAGCGATTAAAGCTTTTTTCCACTCTGGGCATCTATTATCTGAAATCAACCACACTTTTTTGGCTCTCATCCCTAAAATTGACAATCCGGAGATAGCATCGCATTTCCGCCCTATTAGCTTATGTTCAACTATTTATAAAGTGATCGCCAAAATTCTTGCAAATAGATTAAAAGTTGTTCTTGGGCGGATTATTCATCCTCTCCAAGGAGCTTTTGTCCCCGATCGTCTTATCCAGGACAATATTCTTATAGCGCATGAAGTTTTTCATTCTTTCCGGAAAAAATCGGGTAAAGAAGGCTGGATTGCCATTAAACTTGATATGGAAAAAGCTTATGATCGATTGGAATGGGGTTTCATTTTTGCTATGTTACATCATTTGGGATTCAGTCAAGTGTGGTTTGATTGGATCCGCGCCTGTCTTTCATCTGTCTCGTTTTCGGTTTTAGCTAATGGTGTTCCTGGGGACCGTTTCTTTCCTTCTCGTGGGATTCGTCAAGGGGATCCTCTGTCTCCTTATCTATTTATTCTCTGTGCAGAATTGTTAGCTCGCAATCTGCACTATCATAGTGTCTCTAATGGAAAGTTGGTTGGAGTTGTAGTGGGCAAATCTGGAGTGAAAGTTCCTTTCCTCACTTTTGCTGATGTACTATGATTTTTGCAAAAAGCAAATGTAGATAGCTTGCAGGGCTATTCGTTCTATTTTAGATAAGTATTGTTCTATGTCTGGTCAGTTAGTCAATTATAGTAAATCAGCTTTTAAGTGTACTGATAACGTTGATCAAGTAAAGTGTGAAGAGTTTAAGAATATTTTAGGGATGTCCTATTCTCATTCGCTAGAGAATTATCTGGGATGCCCTATTATTGATAGTCGTGTGACAAAGGAGACTTTCGCGCCCATTGTGCATAAAGTTCAGGCCCAACTCCCAAAATGGAAAGCAAACTCTCTCTCTCTCAGGCAGGTAGAGCTGTTCTCCTTCAAGCTAATCTCGCCTCGAAAGCAAATTATCAAATGCAGAGTTTCCTGCTGCCTCAGACCATCCTCTCCAAGCTAGATTGCTGCTATCGCAACTTTTTTTGGAATAAAGCTCCCAACTCGTCAGCTCCTAATTTGATTGGGTGGGACCGTATTTGCTCCCCGAAGGTGGTAGGTGGTTTAGGTTTTCGTAAAGCTAGTGTGAACAATAAATGCGCTAAACCAAATGAAATTGCTCTGGAAGCTTTCTCAGAAATGAAAATAATCTCTGGGTGTGCTTTGACAAAAAGAAAATATTGTAAAAATAAGGATTTCTTCGGTGAGCAAGGTTCTTCTTCTGCCTCTTGGCAATGGAAAAAGCTGATGTCTTTACGCCTGATTTTTAAATCTGGTCCCGTTGCAAGTGGGTAATGGGCGATACCATTAATTTCTGGGCATGATAACTGGGTTTTCCCTCACTCTTTGAGTCAAATTGATTCAACATCCCAGGATGAATAATTTAACTAGGGTAAGTGAGTTTATTTTGGAAAATAGGACGTGGAATGTTCCGCTTTTAAGCTCTTTACTTCCTTCGGATGTTTGTCTCAAGATTTCCAATATTTTTATCCCTAAAAATAATGTTGATGACGAGGTCTTTTGGGCCTCTCCCCTGATGGTATTTATTCTGTTAAATCTGGGCCAGCTGATTATTAACCAGAAAGTTGGTGGTCTCACCCAGGTTGATTTTCAGTGGATCTGGAAGTCTAAGCTTTCTCCTAAGATTAAAAATTTCTTATGGAAAGCTTGTAATGATGGCCTCCAACAAAGGCCAGGCTGGAACAGGTGCATGTTTTCACTCCTCAGCAGTGTGAATTCTGCTCTTGCTCAGTGGAAACCGCGTCGCATCTTTTCTTTCAATGCCAAGTTACTCGTGACATTATGCATCAGCTTGATGCTGATTATGGGTGGCCTCAAGTTCCGGCAGCTGCGAATTTGGATTCTTTTAGAGCCAATTTGCAGGTTTGTGTAGACTCGCTTGGAAGACTGAAGACTTGTCAACTAGCTGTTGTTTGGTGGTTTGTTTGGTTCACCCGGAATAAACTCATTTTTTCCTCCGAAGCTTTTTCTGTCCGTCAAATCAGCTTCCTAGTTCATAAATTTGTTGAGGAAAATAAATTGAGTGATGAGTTTGCTCCTAGCTCTCAGCCTTGCTCTATTAGTAAGCCTTTGAGTCATAACGCTTTAGCCCGTCGGTGTGCTGTTTGGGTTCCCCCTCCTGAGGGTGTTTTTAAAGTAAATTTTGATGGTTCCAAATATAGTGATGGGCGAGCCTCCTTTGGTTTTGTTATTAGAAATTTCCTGGGTGAAGTTATTCTTGCAGGTTGTAACTCGTTGTCTTCTGATTGTTCTATTATTCAAGCGGAGGCTCTTGGGCTTAGGGAAGCAATTAAGGCTGCCCTTTTTTGTTCTCTACCTCAGATCATCATAGAAGGAGATAATCTCTCGGTTATCAACGCAGTTCTTAAAATTTGGAAACCTCCCTGGGTTATCAACTCTTTATTACAGGATGTTTGGTGTGAGTTGGGTAATTTTAACAGTGTCTCTTTTACTCATTGTTTCAGGGAAGCGAATAGGGCTGCAGATTTTATGGCTCATCAAGGTCAGGCGGCTCAGAATCTCTGTTACTCGTTCCCGCCGTTCTCTGTTGATTTCTCTCTTGTCATCCGTAAGGATGTTTTAGGCTGGCCTCCCGATTAGGGGCTTGTTCCTAGTTTTTCTTTCCTGTATCAAAAAAAAAAAAAAAAAAACAAAGATGTTCTAAAGACTCACATGCTTCTTTACACCGTGTCTAATTTAAAATGTACATATATACTTGAGTGTAATATAAATGCTTGGAGGTAATTCTTATTATCGATCTTTCAGTAAATTAGAGTGAAAAAATCTCACCTAAAACAACTTACTCTTAATCACAACACAGTTTAGCACCATAGTATATAAAAGCGGATTATTATTATTTGAAATTTAACATTTTATTCATCAAATATACTTAAATTTGGCTATTGATTCCAAATTAAACATGAAAAAACAATGTTAGATAATATTCTAACTTGCATTGTAGTAATAAGTTGAAAACACTCTTTTAGTATGTCTACAAATTAAATTGAGATGAATATCCCTTGTAAATGAAGGAGGGTACTTGAAATTCTCACTTTACAGCCCAATATCAAACCTTTACCGCAAGATCAGATAAGGACTCGCAAATCACAATCAACTAAATCAACCTTGATTCTTAAATATACCCATATTACACATAATGTTTTGAGTTGAACCTCAAATCAAGTCGAATCTTGCAACTTCTACACTCCATGCAATTAACATATATAAATATGAACAAATAAACAAATGGAAGAACTTGAGATGAATCATGTTCTCCTATCTTCTAATAAAGGGGTCAACTCGATAATCTCCACAATCCACATTATTGTACCCCTATAAGACACAGTGCGTGGGACCAATATATATGTTCCCCTTTGAACTTGACCATATGATCCCATTACAACCATTTCAAAATCAATTTCTGATTAGAAAAACAGAAGAGAAATAAAACAAACACATTCCTACCACTTTCCTTAATTACTTGTCAATTTGCATATACCATTACCAAAAAGATCCCTATATTAATTAAAGATAATAACATTATCAAATTCTTAATTTCTTTTTATTGAGGGAATCAAATTCTTAATTTTATTTTATCATTTATCTTCTAGTTATTTTATGAATTTTTGGAGATTTTTCTCCATTTTTATTTTTTTGAGATGTTAAATTTCTTGAGTCCGACTTATTTCCAATCCAATATGATTGTCTAATACATTATTAGGCATCTAACAATCCTAATTACAACTAAAACAGATGAGGATGGAAGCTAGATGAGTAGATTAAAGATATTTTTTGAAATTTCATTAAGATCATCTAAGATCAATAAAACTAATAGTATTCAACATACATTCAGGTGTACACACTCGACTCATTTAAACCTCTCTCTTTTGTGTATATTTTGCTCATTTGAATTATTCAAATAAGCAAAGAGTAAAAGACGAGTCTTGAATATACCATGCTCACAATATATCCATATGTATAATGAAAGTTATGATAAAAATTTTAACACTACTTATGAATTTTTTTCCCTTAAAATTTTCCCTTTCATTTAATAAAGTCTTCCCCTTTACCTTTGACTTTTTGTCATTTGACAATTGACATAAAGTACAATACTTTTTTTATAAACACAGTTGTATTTTTCTTATATGTTTCACAAATTTGGTCCCCACCTTTCCCCATACCCTAAACAAATCAACAAATTACTCCCTAAGCTCAAGTTTTTAGACGTTTATGTTCCCCTTATTGGGGATCTCAACAAAGAGATCTCACTCAAAACAAAACTAAACTTCATAAAACCCAAAACTTCTATTTTCTTTCCTCACCACTATGGATACATTAGCCAAACACCTTAAAATCCAACAAGAAACTAACACAATCACCTCTCAATTGCAACAACAACAACAACAACCATCATCTATGAATTACCACACTTCTTCTACAAACAACTCCGACTTCACAATAGCAATAGTAACATTAGCCATTATGGCAATAGCCATTTTACTAGTAAGCTACTACATCTTTGTGATCAAGTGTTGCTTGAATTGGCAAAACCTTGATCCCTTAAGAAGGTTCTCCCTTTCTAGGGCCACTCGACGAAACGACGAAACCTCCATCATCTCCTTCTCCCCGATGGTGGATCCGATCCACCATCGAGGACTTAATGAGTTTCTCATCAACAACATCCCGGCAATACAATACAAGTCTAACAACAACAACAACAACAATGCCTTAATAAGTATTGAAGGAAGCAAAAGCTTTAGAGGTTGTGCAGTGTGTTTAAATGAATTTGAAGAGAAAGAAATGCTTAGAGTTCTTCCTAGATGTAATCACACATTTCATTTAGATTGTATTGATGTTTGGCTCTTAAACAATGCAAGTTGTCCACTATGTAGGTCAAGTATTTCAGGAAGAACTAAATACCCTCTTGATCATATCATTGCACCAAGTTCTTCACCACAAGAATTAATCTCACCTTTGTATAGTGGAAGATTAAGCATGATTAATGTTAATGGAGATCATCAAGATTATTTAGTCATTGAGATAGGAGAAGATGAAACAGATATTAGTAGTAGTATTACTTTACAGAGGAAAACAGAACAACAACAACACAAGAATAAGTTGTTGGCTAGGAAGTTGCACAATTTCTCTATTATGGGAGATGAATGCATCAACTTAAGGCATAAAGATGAGCAATTCGAAGTCGAAAAGCCGATTAGGAGATCGTTTTCCATGGATTCAGCTGCTGATCGTGGGTTAATCTTGCAAGTGCAAGAGATTGTAAGGCAAAATCATATGCAATTATGTGCTAATAACAATGAGGTTAGTAGTACTAGTACTAGTAGTAGTAGTATTACACATGAAGAGTGTAATAATAATGTTAGTAATGGAAGGGTTAGAAAATCATCTTTTTTTTCTTTTGGGCATGCTCGTAGATCTAGAAGTTCTTCTATTATACCTATTGAATGTGATCAATGATGATGATCCATGAACAAATTTTGTTCAAGTTTGTACTTCTAATCTTTAAGATTATATTCATTCAATTGTTCATTTTTCTTAAAGTTTTAACCTTTTTATTTTTTCATTGCGAGATTTTTTAGGGACGACAAATGCGTAACAATTATAAGGGCAAATTAGTCATTGATGTCAATGACGTTTTAGGTCGATCACCTTGAAAAAAGGATACTTTTACAATATATAGGGTTTTTATTCGATGAGAGAATATTACACGGTTATGTTTATAATACTACAGTCTACATGATTGTAAGGAGTTGCAAGCATGAGAATCTAAAATCATTGTTTTCCAACTAATTATATTGGTTCCCCTCAAAAAAAAAAATAATTATATTGGTTAGAATTTTGGTCAAGTTATGAGCTTCTATATTGTTCTTGGTTAATAGAAATGATTGTGGTTGTATAATTAAATATTTAAAGCATTCTAGATAAGGAGAAAGGGCCCTGAAAATTCTAGTGAGCCCCCTCAGAAATGATCACTTAAGAAACTAATGATGTTGATGCCTATTTGTCAAGTTCAGAAACACATCAGTGCTCTCACAAATGTATGTTTTGGCAGCTGGAAAGAAATAATTTTCGGGGATGGTTAAACGTCGTCTCTAAATTACTTAAAATCGCTCCAATTAAAATAGAAGTTTAATAATTCTCAATACTATTTCAATTAAAATGGTGACTTATAATAGAGATATATATAATTATCATTTCAAAAAATAGCCTTACATCAGATTTACTCATATAAAAAAAGTTTTCAAATAGCTACTGTTTTTTATTATTAAAAGAAATACATAGTAGAGCATCAACCATCAAGTACCAATTAATGCTTCCACAATTCATTGTTTTGTGATGTGGCCCAAAATAAGGTCATTTAAAATAAAATAAAATTTATCATACATCCGGATTTACCGTGAGCATGAGCAAAATGTACTTAAAAAAAAAGTAGAGTTTCAAATAAGCAAATGATCAAAAATTAGTCTTCGGTGTACTAATAGGCACCCCAGTATATGATGGATAAAACAATATTATTGTAATCTTTGGGAAATATTGATGCAAGTGAATACAAAACAAAAGGTATAACAATATCTTTAGCACCCAAAACAAAGATTGTAATAACAATGTCTTTTAATAAGTGAAGTATCACATATATCTTGTAAGTTTTGAATCTTGTAAGCATGCATGTGCCTTAATAAATGTTGTGAGTTGTTTTAGTTTGTTTCATTTTTATACATTTTACAAACATCTCTCACCCCATAAGATACGGCAATACTTCCGGCAATATATTTGGAAATGCCACATTAAAATATGGTTGACTTGCTAGTTGTTGCTGGTAAATGTATACTAGAAGTCTGCCCACCATGTTTTCCTCTCTTAAGCAATACTTTTTTGCTTTAACCAATACTTATCAAGTAAGAAACTGGAATTTTCTGATGTAAAACTCTTTTTTATTCCTTGAAGCAACACAATTTTAAGGAACTTATCTCACAAATCACAATGCTCCAACACAAAATCAAAGGTCTCGTCACGTGAAAGTTGATAAATTTTTAGGCATCTATCTAACTGGACGAAGATATGAATTAGGTCGGATATGAAACGGACTTTAAGTCTAGTCAAATTAGGTGTAAAATGAGTCTCTAACTTTTACTCTCTGTTTTTAGATAGATGTTTTATTTTGACTTTTATACTGTTTGTATATATACTCTATTTTTACCATACTTTTTTATATGTATACAAAATTTCAATGTTAGCATACAAAATGTTGTTGAATTTGTCTTGACGTACATTTTCAAAATAATAAATGTTTAGTAATGGATAATTGCATATATTAATGATAAAAATTGTGAGTTAGAAAATATACAAGTCAAAATAGAGCATTATTTTGAAAACATAGAGAATATAATTAATTGTGTTTTGTTGTTTTTGTTTCTCCACTTTTAAGGCCTTTAGTGCGTTGATTGAATATGATAGAACATTCATATTGTCCTCTGACATAAATATAACTTAAAAAAAAATTATTTTGATTCAACCATCTTTTTCTCGACTTGTCTACTTTAAAATTCTATTCTTACACTTAACGTCCACGATCAATAAAGTGTGAATGTCAATTAGCTTAGTTGGTTGAAGTATTGGTGGGTGGTACTCAAAACCTGAAATCAAATTCGTGTACGTACGTACATCATTTGTCCTTGTAATTTCTAGCTATACCAAAAAACAATAAGAAAAGCGACAAGAAATATGAATTGGACTTGTTAAATAAATACTATATTTTATTGTGTAATTTTCAAATATCAATCTTTTGTTAAAAAAACAAAGTAACTAGAACAATTTTTATATGGCAACAAAGAGGACTTTGTGCTCTATATGATTTTCCTATATGCACTATTTTTTATGAATAAATCTATCAAGATGGAAATATATCAATTGATTTATATATTAAATAAACAATTGTCTTTAAAAGAATGTGAATAAACAAGGATTCCTTAGCAAAAATTAAAACCTACTATAAATTATAATTTTTCAAACTTTCTTTTAGTAATTTTCGTTTTCTTCAAACAAATATATATTGTTTCTATTTTTCGGGCGCTATTGATCCCACTTTTAAGGAACTTTTCTGACCTATGCAACAAGGTATAGATTAACAATTTCAAGATTTCATTAAAAAAATTATAATACAACAAGATTATATTTGGGAATAATAAATAAGAATTTATATTTAAGATAGAGAAAATCATGTAAGTTTTTTAATTTTATTGTATTTTGAAATGCAAACTTTTTATATAATGATATATTCCTTGTATAGGAATTTTGGTTCTCTTAACCTATACCACACCTATGCCTTATAATAAGAGTATAGGTTATAATTAGAAAAACCTTACGACAGAAGATCATAGAGCTACATGGCTTATTGCTCTTTCTATATCTATATAATTCGAGAATCTTATTAGGTTATATATTTACACATATTATTTGAAATATCAACAATATAGTACAAAACTAAAAATATTAATAGTCAATGTGTATATTAGTATCTAGTAGTACTTTGTATCAATGCACTATTGTATGGAAATAAATCAATCAAAAAGGTAATTTATCCTTCAATTCATACTACTACAATAATTGTTTTTGTGTGTAAACAAGGATTTATTAGTTAAACATTACACCTACTATTAAAAAAATACAAGGATAAACGTTACACCAATAATAATAATAATATATATTATAGTCAAATAAAAAAATTATTTTTTGTTCTTCTTCCTTGTTATTAGTACTCTATAAAGTGAGATATGGTGCCTTACACATCTAAATTGACATAATCCATAGACAAATTCCATATTCAATTAGACAATTACTGAGAAATTGCATCTATATTCTAATGGCGAATCTCCTTTCAAGTGGCATTATTGCAAATAACAAAGTTCCTCAAAAATACGTTCTTCCCCCTGGAAGAAGACCTGGTGAGCTTGCTCTCTTTAATCTTAGCTTGTTCCAAAATTTATTAATCAACTACTAAAAGAATTATTTAGGGCTTGTTCTTCCAACTTATTTTCAGTTTAATTCAATTCAGTTCAGTTCAACTGTTTATGTCGAAGATAACATGCCCCACGCACCCTCCCAAAAGTTACTAGCTCTACCATTGTGGAGCTACAACGCTTACAAGCAGTTGTTACGTGAAATAACTTTGGTATAGCTAGACAAAGTTATATAGTTTCGCAATAATCTAGACATGTTATTCGTTTTTATTACTATTATTTGCCCACATTTTGATAAGTAAGACCTATAAAAACTACAAGTGATTGTGGTTTTCTATTGAAGAGATTGTAGCTTAAAATTGTTTTTGTTTGGAAATTTTAATGTAGCATAGCAAGCTAAAAGTGTTTGAGGCCTTGTGGCTTATCATTGTGGATGCTTTTAGGGTCTCTCCCCTTGCTCTAAGTTAATTTGGTTCTCAATATTTTGTACTATACTTTTGTGTTGATTAAAAGAAAATAAAAAGGTTTTGTTTAGAAAAATATTTTCTAATCGAATAATTATCTAGAAGGAGAAATTAATATAAGTATGTAGTATTTGTGTTTAAAGGTAGTAACATCAATGCTCATGAGCTTTTTAATAAGCTTCAACGGTTTCATGTAGATCTCATCTAGCTTAGTTGGTAAAATTTTGTGAGAAATGATATCCATAATTTGGGATTGAATTAAGTCTGTAATTCCGCACTTAGCTTTATAACACTAAACCAAAAACAAAAAGAAAGTAGTACTTAACAAAAAGAATTCAATACTCATTTAATAACCTTTACATGCTGACCTATTAATTTAAAAGATATGCATGCATGATTTATAATTTATAATTTAGGAAAATTTGGCAAAAACATTTTATAAGCCACTTTTCGTCAAAAATAATTTTTTTTTTTTGTCAAGACAAACTTTTAAACCATTTTTTTTTTTGTAGCATTAAACATTTTGGCCGGAAAAAGACCATTGACTTTGTTTTCAAGCGTTGACTACCCTAGCCCCTACCCACCCCTGAACGCCCCCCTCCCATTCCACCACCTCAAAACGACCCCCGACCCCTCTCTCCACCCTCAATCGTTCCCCTCAAACCCTAAATCCCCACCCGAATGTGGTTTAATTTATAATTTATACTATAATATATTTTTGAACTCTCCTTTTTGCAGCTCTTGAAGGAAAAATTGATATTCCAGTAGTTGATCTTCACGACAAATCGAATTTAGTTCGACACATTATGAATGCTAGCCAAGATTTTGGACTATTCCAGGTGCATAATATATTTCAAAATCTTATGTAACAACTAACAATGGCTTAAGTATACTATATACTTTTTTAAATCCAAAGCATGATAATTTTTGTAATTGCACAATATTTTTTTCCCTTGTTAGGTTATAAACCATGGTATTTCAAGCGAGTTGATGAATGATGCAATGAAAGTATTCAAGGAGGTATTTAATTTGGCTCCAGAAGAAAGATCACAAATAAACATGAAAGAGGACCTAAATCAAGTTTGCAGAATGTATTCAAGTAGCTTAAATTATGATAATGAGGAATTTCACTTATGGAGGGATATTTTGAGGCACAGTTGTAACCCTCTGGAGGAATGCATAAAATATTGGCCTCAAAAGCCAGAAAATTATAGGTAATTTCTAATTGAAATCTTTTTTTTTTTTTGACAAAGGGGAAAACACCAAAACTAAACAAATTTATATGGTGAATTGCAAACAAGTTCTAGCACACATACATTTGCGCATTATCATGCACTCATTGAACTTGTTGACGATTCACCTTTAAAAGAAAACACCAAGAAAATGAATCTGCTTTGGACTTAATGTCTCGTATTCTAATCCCCCTATTCCTTCAAAATCTTGATGTTAGCCTTTGACTATTAATATTCTTTAACGAAATATAAGTAATATATATGAAATATTCGTATTCTGAAAAATACATATAAGAAATCTATAAAAATCTTACAAATGTTTTCTTATATATAAACTAGTAAATTAATGAATTATGCATGCGATGTGTGCTTGATTTTTTTTTTCAAACATAAATTCTAGCCTTTTTGGACATGAACCGGGATAAAAATTTAAACATTAGATATTTTTTTGGCTAAATTTGGTAGGTTAAGCCAACATCAGTGTATCACTTAATCCTTCTATTATTTTTATTTTTTTTACTTATTCTTTCTTTTAGGTGTTTAAAATTAAACGTGATGAATGATAGAAGAATGTTAAGTGAATTTATTTAGGATTTCTTATGTTATACTCCATCCGTTTCATTTTAATCTACACACTTACACTTTTCACGCATGCCAATGCAAAACTTTGAGGACATATATCTTTAGTTTTGTATTTGTAAAAATTATAAAAAATACATATTAATAAAATACATGTTATGATGAATCTAACAAGATCTCACATGACTATATTTTCATCCGCGTATAAATCACAAATGATGGTCAAAGTGAAATTTGTGAATAGTGTAAAATGTCAAAGTGTGTAGATTAAATTGAAACGGATGGAGTATTAACATAGTCTTTTGTATTAAATAATTTATTTCACTTTGTTAATTGATTGAATTTTTGTTCTGATGTAATACTTGATTCTATTTGTGAATTGATTTATAAGATATTTGATTGATGTAATACTTCTTTTTACTTTTTTCAGCATCAATATACTAAATTTTAGTCAATGTTTATTTTTTGGTGGCTCAATTATAACATGATTGTTTTCAACATTTAAGTTAATTTTTTAATGCTATATTTGAGTTTAACTTTTTTTTCCCTTTTTTTTTGGTAGTAGTTGATTTTTTTTTTTTGAAAGAAAAATTTCATGGTGGTAGTTGATGTACTAATGGGCATCTAAGTAAATTTATAGGGGACACCATAGCTCATCCCTTTCTTTGTACTAGCCTTCTTCTGCACGCGATGCATGCGTGAATTATTTTGGCAATATTTATTAAATTTCATCTAAATGTAATTTTGAAGGATATAATTTACAATTATCATTAATTAGTTCTAATTAAATATTATGTGATGTAAATACAAAATATAAAAATTACTTGATGAAGAAGTTGTTTTCTTGGTATTTTTATTACTTGTTAATGGATGTTGGTATTGTTATTGCATTTCAAAGTTTAGGTAAAATGAAAATTTTATGTCTTTGGTTTTGTAATTGACTTGAAAATTGTTTTAGTTATGTTAATTTATTTTTCAATCATAAACTTTTTCTTTCACTACACATATTTTTATAAAAGTTTATTTTAGCTACATTGAACTTCCTCTATACATATTTTAAATTAGGAAGGGCTATGATTGAGGAAAATCTCGAAATCTTAATAGGTAATATTTTTTATTGAATGAAGGGTTAAAAAATCTATTCAAAGTAGGACACCTTAACCCCCCCTTGACTTATACAATAGAGATAATAGAGATCATCAATTATTCTCCAATATTATGAACCTGATCACATAAACAATAATTGGCAAGAACGGAGGGATACGATTTTAATACTCCTTCAGTTCCCTTTTTATTTTCCTTATTAGAATTTTTTTCAAACTCAAAAAAAGTCAAACTAGGAACATCAGAAGAGAACAAATGGACTAATAAATTTGCTACGACCATTAACATCGAGGAAGTAGTAACATATGTATACTCGTATACAATGCTTATTGCACGAGCATACATACACCCGAATATATGATAAAAAATGTCGATTTCTCATATGTTCAGGGAGATAGTTGGAGCATATGTTATAGCTTTAAAGAAGATGTCAATGATGATCCTAGAACACATCTCTGAAGGGCTTGGGCTAGAGCCAGGATACTTTGCAAATGAGCTAAGTGAAGGTAACGTCTTAACAATAAATCAGTATCCACCATGCCCAGACCCAAGTGTGACAATGGGACTACCACAGCATAAAGATCCGACCCTTATAAACACAGTTCAAGCAACACCAGTTGATGTTCCAGGGCTCCAACTCTTAAAGGATGGGAAATGGCTTGAATTTGAGATGGCTCCTAATGCAATTTTGGTTTTCATAGGCAATCAACTTGAGGTAATAATTAATTAACATATTATGATTTTTTTTTTTTTGAAATAATGCATTGTTTGTCAATTAATAACTTTTTAATTGCTCATTTGGTAGATAGTAAGAGATAAATTATCTATAATCAGCGTCGATCAGTAGATGTAATAATTCTGGTTTGATTTATGGTGGATAATACTCCTATGATCATATCGAAAATCAAATTATATACTCCAACAAGAATTCTCATATTTTAATCTCCTAAAAAAACTAACTAATAATTTTATGATTGATATATCGATCACCCTTTGTGAAATCCTTTTCGTAAGTATAATTAATGTTTGAAATATATCCGTTACTAGATTTAACTAGTAGATGAAATAATATATTGGTATTTAATTTGTATGATGGTATATAATAATCCTATCATATGGTAATACAAAATTTACACAAAACCTCTTTTTTTTAGTAAAGATTTTATCTAACTTAATTAACTAACTAATAATTCACATAACTAAGCCAAATGCTCTCCATAAAATCCTTTTGCATTTTCTTTTTCATAAAGATAAGAGAAAGATTCCTTCTAAGTGGGAGAGAATTCGGAGATTCCACTTTGTAAAGGGCAAAAATCAACTCTTATAGTCCTATTAGCATGTTACGAAAGTGGAAAGAGCTGGGGCCGCCTCCAACCAATTAGGCCGAACTTGATTCTTGTAAAATCCTTTTGCATTAGGTCGATAATTTGAAGTGTAAATTGCAGGTTATTAGCAATGGAAAGCTGAAAGCTGCAGTGCATAGAGCAGTAACAAATGCTAGTAAAGCACGAACAACTGCAGTCTTCTTCATTAATCCATCGATGGAATGCATGGTTGAGCCAGCAAAAGTTATTCTTGAAGCAGAAAATTGTGCACCACTTTACAAGGCATTTCGATACAAGGAGTATTTTGACATTCACACAGGCCATGATGTGGATAGATCTGCTATACTCGAAAATTATAATTTTAAGATCAAATATTGAAATATGCCAAAAGTATTGTTTTTTTTTAATGTTACAGCTCTTATAGATAGTGATAAAGTTACATGTACTCAGTACTATTAATTAATGTTATCAAGATATATCGTATCATCTCTGTTACTCTACTAGAATTGTTTATTGTGTACACGAGATTTGAATCTGTGACCTCTTGCTATTATAACATGTCACAAAAACCATCTCAACCAACTTTTAATAATACCCTTAAGTGTCCACAATAAAAATTTACCATCTAAGAAAAGACATAATACAATAAGAAGCCACCAGATGATCAACCCTCTTGGTAAAAATAAACCCGGATCGGAGGCCATTGCTTTGCATCATGAAAAAAAAACCCACTTATAGAACTATAGAAGTGGAAGTAAGGATGTGTAAATTAATATACATTAAAAATAATCTAAAAATCTATTTAGCATGGAAACTCTCATGAAGATCATGTTTCCCATTTCCGAAACTCGAGAGAACAAAATTTCTTTGAAAGACCAGCGAGTTTACTGTCTCAATGATCTTCAGCCACAAAATGATATTTTCCCCACTAAAAATCTCTTAGCTAACTCTATAATCTATGCCCTATTATATACATTTTTTGTCGTTAATAAACAAAACTACAACATATTTCTATGCAACAATAGTTATTTAATCAAAAATTTTGGATTTCACGAGAAATGAACAAATGAGGTGTTCAGAGGCTTTTTCGAGACAACACAAATGTGTCGTTCACCTACGCAATGTTACAAGTCACGGGGTGCCTCTAGGGACATGGGATGTCATTGGAAATGAGTCAAGTGGCTCGGAACGAATATATGGATGCATTTACGTCCATTTTGAGACAATTTTGGGTTTCATTAGAAATGAACAGTGTTCAAAGGCTTTTCGAGGCAATGAAAATGGTGCGAAATACTCGCGCAACGTAACAAGTCACATCGGCTTTCCTAGGAACATTTTGGGAGAAAATATGACCATACCCGGAGATTTCCAAAAATGTCTCAAAACAACCAATACTAAAGGTTATAATACACGCTTTTGGATTCTCCCGGGTCCGAGCTCCGAACGACACGGGATGTCTCCTAGAGACATGGGAGGTCATTGCAAAGGAATCATGTGTCTTGGAACGAATATGTGGATGTCTTTATGTTCATTTCGAGACAATTTTGGGTTTCATGAGAAACGAACAAATGGGGTGTTCAGAGGCTTTTCGATAAGACACAAATAATGCCAAGCACCCGCGCAACGTTACAAATCACGTCGGCTTTCCTACGCTCATTTCGGAAAAATATGGTCAGGCCCGGAGAAGTCCAACCATTTCCCAAAAACAACCAAATTTGAAGGTTATAATACACGCTTTCGGACTTTTCTCGGGACCGAGTTAAGGACGCAACGGGATGCCTCCTAGGGACATGGGATGTCATTAAAAGGAGTCATGTGGCTTGGAACGAATATGTGGATGTTTTTACGTTCATTTCGAGTAATTTTGGGTTTCACAAAAAATGAACAAATCGGGTATACGTTCATAGGCTTTTCGAGACAATGCAAATTGTGTCAAGCACTCGCGCAACGTTACAAGTCACATCGGCACTCATAGCTTCCTAGGAATGTTTCGGGAGAAAATATGACCATGCCCAGAGAAGTCAAAAAAATGTCCCAAAAAGAGCTAAAATTGAAGGTTATAATACACAGTTTCAGACTTTTCCGGGGCCCAAACTCCGAACGCCACGGGATGACTCCTGGGGCCATCGGAGGTCATTGGAAAGGAGTCATGTGGCTTTGAACAAATATGAAGATGCTTTTACGGTCATTTTGAGGCAGTTTTAGATTTCACGAAAAATTAACAAATGGGGTATTTAAAGGTTTTTTCGAGGCAATGCAAATGGTGTCAAGCACGCGCAACGGTACAACTCATTTCAGCTTTCCTAGGAACGTTTCGGGAAAAAATCTGACCAGGCTCGGAGAAGTCCAAAAATGTCCCAAAAACAGCCAAAATTGAAGGTTATAATACACGCTTTCGGACTTCCCGAGGGCTCGAGCTCCGAACGCCATGGGATGCCTCCTAAGGCCATGGGAGGTCATTGGAAAGGAGTCATTTGGTTTGAAACGAATATATCGATGCATTTATATTCAAATCTAGGCAATTTTGGGTTTCACGAGAAACGAACAAATGAGGTGTTTAGTGGCTTTTGGAGGCAACGCAAATGGTGTCAAGCACCCGCGCAACCTTACACGTCACGTCGGTCTCCCTAGGAAAGTTTTAGGAGAAAATATGACCATACCCGAAAAAGTCCAAAAATGTCCTAAAAACAGCCAAAATTGAAGGTTATAATACACGCTTTCGGACTTTCCCGAGGTCCGAGCTCCAAACGTCGCGGAATGCCTCCTAGAGACATGGTAGGTCATTAGAGAGGACTCACGTGGTTTGGAACGAATATTTGGGTGCCTTTACGTTCATTTTGAGGCAATTTGGGTTTCACGAGAAATGAACAAATGGGGTGTTAGAGGTTTTTCGAGGCAATGCAAATTGTGAAAAGGACCCACGCAACATTACAAGTCACGTCAGCACTCTTAGAAATGTTTCGGGAAAAAATATGACCAGGCCCGAAAAAGTCAAAAAAATGTTGCAAAAATTGAAGGTTATAATACACGCTTTCGGACTTTTCCGGGCCGGAACTCTGAACTCTACGGGATGCCTCCTAGGGATATGGGATTTCATTGGAAATGAGTCATGTGGCTTGAAATGAATATATGGATGTCTTTACGTTCATTTCGAAATAATTTTGGATTTCACGAGAAATAAACAAATGGGTTGTTCAGAGGCTTTTCGAGGCAATGCAAATGGTGTCAAACACATGCGCAACGTTACAATCACGTCGGCACTCCTATGAATGTTGCGGAAGAAAATATGACCAGGGTCGGAGAATTCCTAAAACGTCGCAAAAACAGCAAAATTTGAAGGTTATAATGCACGATTTCGGACTTTTTCGGGGCCCGAACTCGGAATGCCAAGGGATGTCTCCTAGGATCATGGTAGGTCATTGCAAATGAGTCATGTGACTTGGAACGAATATATAGATGCATTTACATTCAAATCTAGGCAATTTTGGGTTTCACGAGAAACGAACAAATGGGGTGTTTAGTGGCTTTTCGGGGCAACGCAAATGGTGCCAAGCACCCGCGCAACGTTACAAGTCACGTCGGTCTTCCTATGAACGTTTCGGGAGAAAATATGACCAGGCTCGAAAAAAGTCCAAAAATATTCTAAAACAGCCAAAATTGAAGGTTATAATATACGTTTTCGGACTTTTCCGGGGTTCGAGCTCCGAACGCCACGGGATGCCTCCTAGGGACATGGTAGGTCATTGGAAAGGACTCATGTGGCTTGGAACGAATATTTGGATGCTTTTACGTTCATTTCAAGGCAATTCGGGTTTCACGAGAAATGAACAAATGGGGTGTTAGAGGCTTTTCGAGGTAATGCAAATTGCGACAAGGATCCACGCAACATTATAAGTTGCGTCAGCACTCCTAGAAATATTTCGGGAGAAAATATGACCAGACCCGAAGACGTCCAAAAATGCGCAAAAACAGCAAAAATTGAAGGTTATAATACATGGTTTCGGATTTTCTCGGGGCCCGAACTCTGAACGCCACGGGATGCCTCCTAGGGACATGGGAGGTCATTGGAAAAGAGTCATGTGGTTTGGAACGAATATATGGATGCATTTACGTTCATTGGGAGATAATTTTAGGTTTCACAAGAAACGAACAAACGGGTAAGGTAAGAACTAGGGAGTAAGTCATTGTATTTCTTGAGGAAATTTTTTATCATTAGGGAGAAATGAAAAACACGCTTTACAAAACAAACAAAGGAAATTAAAAAGCAATTATTATCGAGAAAAAAATATTTGTTCTCAACCAAACACTCTTACACTCATCTAGTGAGCAACTGTACGGAGTTGCTAAAGGCAAGTTAACTATGGAACTATCAACATTTTGCCTCCTATTAGTAGCTTAACTAATTTTTAGTCCCAGACTATACATCGGGTAATTATAATGTTTATTTATTAATATCTTACTTTGAAATTATCGCACCAAACATTACTTGGTTTAGTGGTTAAGATTAAAACATTAATATAGTAACTTGAAGTCATGTAATCAAATCTTCTACTATGCACTTTCTAATTTTTATTGTATGTGGTATGCACGAAGTAAATACTCTGAAGCATAGACCACGTGACACAGTTCCTTGTTTAGAAAAGTCTTTTAATTTATTAATATTAATATAGATCGTTAGACAAACAGCTTGACTCTTACTTTTGTTTTCAGGCCTTTCAGGGAAAGTTGAGATTCCCATCATTGATCTTTATGATGAAGAGAACTCAGCCAAGCATATGATGAAGGCTATCCAAGATTTTGGATTAGTTTGCATGTGAGCTAAGTGAAGATAACATCTTGACCGTTAATCACTACCCACCATCCCCTAATCCAATTTTAACTCTCGGATTAACTAAGCATACAGATCCCAACCTTATAGCCATACTTCAAGCCGTGCCAGTCGAAGTTCCTGGACTTGAACTCTTCAAGGAGGAGCAATGGTTGAGTTTTGGACTTTTGGTACTGTTCCTGATGCAATTTTGATCTTCGTCGTCAATCAACTAGAGGTAATATCATTACTAGAGTTACAATTTATAGCCGCGTTGTGTCAGAAATTGCCAGCTCCAGTCATTATACCTTGATGCAGGTTGTTAGCAACGGGAAGCTGAAAGCTACAGTGCACAGAGTAACAAACGCCAGCGAAGCACGAACGAGTGCTGCCTTCATTATTAATCCATCGAAGGAATGCATTGTGGAGCCAGCAAAGGAGCTGGTTCAAGCAGAAAATAAACCTCCACTTTATAAGGCATCAAATACAAGGACTTCTTTAAAGTTTACACAACTCATGATGGGGAGACATGCTATACTAGATGTTGATTTTAAAATCAAATCGTAAATCAATGCTAGAACTATCTGAACTATACAGTTGATGACTGTAAGAGATATTATGGCTTTGTTTTGGTTGCCTTGCTTGTTAATGGTTGGCTGGTTCACTTAACTTGTTCGACCAACTAGTGTTGTATGTTATTTGTGTTGATTGTTCGAGTTATCTTTCATATTAGCAGTTCACAGATCACAAGATGTTTGGTAAAATTAGTAGTTGATCGTTAGCTGTTTATTTGCGGACTTTTGGGCGAAACAATCAAAACAAAATAAATATTTATGGCTGTGTTGACCGCATATGAAGCTGTATTACTGAAAAAGGCCCACATAACCTGATTTATTTTAAGCAGGGAAGAGGGTGAAATGTATTTACATCAATTGCTATCAAAATACATTGATATGCTTTTTAGGCAGTTTTAAGCAAACATCAAGCAGAGCTCATTGCAATATATGAAGTTACCAAAGAGGGTAAGAACCGATTAAAAGAAGAAAATAAATTCGACTTAATATATAATTTATCTAAAACTGCACCTCATTGTCTCTTAGGAGTACTTGGTGAATGTTTAGGCTGCAAGCTCCTGGTAGGATTGCTACTGTGAGGCAAGGGCAAGGCCTTTGTCCGTAACACTTTGGATGAAGACTCGCCAAGCGCTTTCATCTTTCGCTGCTCCAGAATTCTGCATGCTTCTCTAAGCTCATCTTCTGCATTTCGCCCATGACCCCCCCAAGCATCAACTGCTTTTTGCTGAAATTCTATCGCAAGGGCGTAACTGCAATTCAACAAAACAATCCATGAGTGCAGCAGGGAAAAGGAAATTTTCAGTCAATTCAGAACATCACATTCATAAATGGGAACCCGACTCCTCCATATAAACCACTACATATTAACTATTTAAAGAGTGTTTGGTTGGGCAGAAACATTTTCCTGAAAATGTTGTTTTTCCTCCTTTGTTTGGACGATAAATAATTCTCCCAAGAGTTCATAACATTTTCATTATGTAATGAAAGAATGCGTTTTCCTCCCCATTCCTTACCTTCGTCTTTTCTTCCTCCCTTTCATCCTCTCCCATCCTATTTTTCTTTTTGTTCTCTCTAATTTTTCGAGCAAGGAACCAAACAAAGGAAAACTGGTCTAAAATTATTTTTTCCCTTCTAAATATTATTTTCTGTTATAAATGTTTTATGTCCAACCAGACGAAGCCTTAATGTGTTATGTTATGCACCAAAGTTTTGTGCAATAAAGCAATAGCAATTGACATATTTGTCTGTCATATATAATACGGTTATTACAAAGATAAGGGAAGCTTATAGCTGCAGAGATTCACTGTACCTTCCCATGGCAGCATATGCTTTTGAGAGGTTTTGACATGCCACAGATGGAATCATTATGATGAGGGCCAAGTGAGACATCCATGATATCCTTTGCAACAGCAAACATCTGTGCTGCTGACTGCGCTCTTTCCAACTCCAAATAAGCTGCTCCCAAGTTGTTGTAGATATAACCAACTCCAAAATGCTTTGAACCAAAGCTCTCTTTCAAAGTTTCAGCATCACTCTCCAGGTAAGGAATAGCCTGAGTAACCTTACCCGTCAGTAATAGTAACCACCCAATCCTAGCAGAAATACTTCCTTCAGAATGCTGCTCTTGAGGCAGCTTCTCGAGCAAAGCGTGTGCTCTCTTCAGCAATGAGATTGCAATTTCAAATTCATTCATTGTCTCATATTGCATAGATATCTCCATATAAGCCTCGGAAACTTCTAACGGCTTCAACTTCTCCTTTTTATCAAGTATGCCAGAAGCAACCTCTAGACACCTCTTTGCATCAGGAAAATTCTCTTGACTAACCAAGGCTTTTGCCATTGTAATGAAAATGAGAGCCCTATTCTCACTATCCTTTTCTGTCTGCTGAACAACACCCTTCAAGGTGTTTATAGCAGCTTCGAACTTCCCAAGAGCAATATGCATATTAGCAGCATCAATCTCAGCACGAAGCAAATCAGAGCTACGACCCCAATTCTTCAACACTCTCTGAGCTAACTGATCCTGGCATCCTGCCCTAATGCCTTCTCATGCTCCTCCATCCCAGTATAAATGACCCCAAGGAGCCGTCTATCATGAGCAACCTCCACCAGGTTATCCCCCAAAACTTTTGTGTGTATCTCCAACGCTTTAAAACAATACGGCAAGCCTTCCACAAAATTCAAAATCGCAACACACGATTCCGCCAAGTCCCTATAGGCATTACCAACTTCTTTCCTATCTTCACCAAACAAAAACTCCTTAATCTCCACTGACTTCCTCAAATTCTCCAAACCCTCCTTTCTCCTACCCATAGCACTCTTAGTACTAGCTAACTCAAGCTACAGCATGAAGAATAGGTTTTATATCCTCAGCACAAATTTACCCTCTTCCTCTAACTTACCTCTAACTTACCCAATATCTTATTAGCCCTATTAAGATACCCTAAACCATCATTAAACTTATTTAAGCTAAAATTAGTAGAACCAAAAGCTGTAAAGTCATAGCAACAGGTAAAGAATTTTTATTATCACAATCTAAAACAGCCAAAGCTCTAGAAGCAAAAGATAGAATCTTTTCAGGTTCCTCACCTTCTTGGTCAAGTTTTAAGTACCAATTTTTAAGCAAGCTAATCTAAGATCACTCTCATCAAATTTTGCCTCCATTTCTTTGAAAGATTCAAGCATTTCTTCAGCTGTTTTTGCTGCCTCAAAATCATGCTCAATTTGGGATCTTTCTTTGATTTCCCTGTCTAGAGGACTGACGAGGAATTTCAACATGGGTGTTGAAATTTTGAGATCGGATCATGCTCTATTATATGCTCCCTCTGTCCCATAATATAAGTCCTGATTCTGTTTTACACGGGATTTAAGGTAAGTAAATTGCAGGTTATTAGCAATGGGAAGCTGAAAGCCATAGTGCACAAAGCAGTAACAACTGCAGTCTTCTTCATTAATCCATCGATGGAATGCATGGTTGAGCCAGCAAAAGTTCTTCTCGAAGCAGAAAATTGTGCGCCACTTTACAAGGCATTTCGATACAAGGAATATTTTGACATTCAAGCAGGCCATGATGTGGATAGATCTACTATACTTGAAAATTATAATTTTAAGATCAAATATTGAATCATGCCAAAATTATTGTTTTTTCTAAATGTTATCAAGATCAAGATGTATTGTTATATGAAACTCGGGATTATGATTATGTTCTAACTTGAAGGTGATTTTATTTGATCCAAAAGGACACCACAATTTATGAAGCACGAAAACTTTTGGAATATACGGATTTTTCATATATCAAAACTATTCATTTCGAAAATGCTAACTATTAACTAACTCAACCCAACCCAACCCAACCCATCAAAGTCACCTCTATCAACCTAAAAAAAAAGAGGCTTAATTAAATTACCTGCCACCTACCACTATCACTTGATGCTCCATATAATCAAATTTTAAGTACGAAAGTCTCCCCAACCTAGCCATTGCTCATAAGTAGAAATGTTTAACCTTAGCATTTGATGTTTTTGGTGGGGGTGATAAGTGTTATTTATTGTATATCAAGCTTTAAATGGAAAAGATAATTCTTTTGGAAACTATTACACTTTTAATATCTTTTGTCTAGCTGTCATGCCATCTGATATCAAACCTTCTAATTTCCTTAACTTCAATGTTTTTCTACAGTTAATACTTGATCAATCTCATAGAATAATATCCATATTTGGAAATCTCACCCAAGCATGGAAAACAATAAAAGTTGGACCATGTAAAAGTTGAGGTAAAGTTTCATCCCAAAATAAATGGGCAATAAATGGGGATAACTCTTCAAATTTATAAGAACATTGCTTTTATTATTTTTTGAAAAATATCTGAAAACACATCAAGCATATAATTACAAGACTCGTCAAATTTGCGTTTTATTTCCTCAATTTCTTTTTACTTGCAATGTTTCTCATTTTAGAAAATTACATATAATTTGTAGAGTCCTTTTTATTTCTTTTTATCTCTCCCTTCCCCTATTTTTGTGGGTCCTCCGTTTTATAATACTTGCAACATATGCAAATGAAACATGAACTGAGGAGTAAAGATAATGAAACATGGCACATGTGCTAGAATAATAAAAAAAGGTTCTTTAAGTAAAAAGCTACCAAAAAAAATATGTTGCAAGTATTAGAAAACAGAGGAACTACAAAAATGGTGCAAGTTAAAAGAAACGGAGGGAGTATTGAGTATATCCTTCCTTAAAACTCGGTTGCTTCATAATTCATATAGAAAGTAATTGGTCTCAACAAGGATTATGTTCATAACAATAGTAAATTCCCTTATTACTAATAATAATGAAAAGATTTTAAAACAGATACAGGTTCCCAATATAAGTAGGAAAAGTTTCATAGAACTACCTTTTATACTCAAACTTTTTCAACCAAGGATGTCTTGGCCTAGTGGTTAAGATTGAGGTGCTGTGAGCAATAGGTCACAGGTTCGAATCCCCCCTCCCCTTCTTTGTACTTTGTACCGCCTTCGTGGCTCATATGGATCAAAAAAAAATCATTTTTTTCCAAAAAAACTCTTTCAAAAGACTACCTTTTAAAAGATTCTTTCATAAAACTACCATATATAACAAGTTCCTTCTGTCAAAAAAAAAAAGCCAAGTTCCTTTCAATATAAAAGATAGTTTTCTGAAAAAAGTATTATAAGCTGCTTCATCTCCTAGACTAAACTTGCACCATATTCACTTTCCACAAGTTGCATTTACGTCCTCATCAATGGTGAACCTCCTCTCAGACTGCAGTTTTGCAAATGGCGAAACTCCAGAAAACTATGTGTTTCCACCAAAAAGCAGACCATGTAAGTTTGTTGCTCTAGTACAGTACAATTACACAATGTCCTAAAAATATTTAGGTACTATTTGGTCAGGAGGAAAACATGTTTAATCTAAAATGATTTTCATGAAAAACATCTTTCCAAAAAATAAAGAACAACATTATAAGATAGTGTTTCTTCATTTTCTTTTTAGGTAAGAAAGTGAAAGTGAAAGTGAAAAGGAAGAATGAAGGAGTGGAGAGGATATATCATATATGGGAGAATGGAGATAACAAAGAACAAGGTAAGGTGAGAACTAGGGAGGAAGTGATTGCATTTCTTCATATACAGGGATTTTTTTTCTCATTGGGGAGAAATGAAAAACACGCTTTACAAACCAAACAAAGGAAATTAAAATAACATTAATATCGGGAAAAAAAAAATTCTTCTGGACCAAACACTCTTACACTCATCTAGTGAACAATTGTGGAGAGTTGCAAAAGGCAGTTTAACTAAAGCACTATCGACATTTTGCCTCCTATTAGTAGCTTAACTAGTTTTTAGGCCCGAGCTATGCCCCGGATAGTTATAATATTTATTTATTAATATCTTATTTTGAAATTATAACACCAAACATTACTTAGTTTGGTGGTTAAGATATTAATATAGTAATTTGAAATCACATGATTAAATCTTCTACCATGCTCTTTCTAATTTTTTATTCTACGTGAAGTACATTAAGTAAACACTTTAAGAGATAGCACCACGTAACACAGTTCCTTGTTTAGGAACGTCTTTTAATATATAAGTATAGATTGTTAGACCAATAGCTTGGCTCTTATTTTTGTTTTCAGGCCTTTCGGGGAAAGTTGAGATTCCCATCATTGATCTTTATGATGAAGAGAACTCAGTCAAGCATATTATGAAGGCTATTCAAGATTTTGGATTATTTCAGGTTCATATTTCAATATAGAATATTAATATATACTATAAGTTATTTTTATTTGGGGTTCATATGAAGCAAAATGAATCTGTATAAAATAATATTATAGCCCTATTTTTCCCCTTTTTTTCGGAACAGGTAATAAATCATGGAGTTTCTAAGGACTTAATTGATGAAGCATTTGATGTCTTCAAGGAAGTATTCAATTTGTCTCCAGAAGAAAAATCAAAAATAAACATGAAAGAGGACCTAAATGAATTCTGCAGAATGTACTCAAGCAGCTACAATTTTGAGAATGAAAAGATCCACTATTGGAGGGATGTTTTGAAGCACCATTGTAGCCCTTTGGAAGAGTGTATCAAATTTTGGCCTCAACAACCTGAAAAATACAGGCACTTGATCTTTTTTAATTTTATAAAGATCGATCTTTTATAATATTGCCTTATCATACCCTATCCCCGTTATTTAATACGAGTCTAGCATATTAAAAAAATCCGATAATTAAACATTACTATTCTACGAAAGGTACATCTTATTTTCGAACGTTCAAAAATAGTATATGTGACTATTAATATTGGTCGGAGGAAGTAAAAATCTATATAATTGATCACAATTATATCAAACTTTTTGTTGTTTTTTCAGGGAGATAGTGGGAGCATATGCTACAGCATTGAAGGACCTGGGTTCAAGGGTTCTAGGGTGCATATCACAAGGGATTGGACTAGAAAAAGATTACTTTGCATGTGAGCTAAGTGAAGATAACATCTTGACCGTTAATCACTACCCACCATCCCCTAACCCAAGTTTAACTCTCGGATTAACTAAGCATACAGATCCCAACCTTATAACCATACTTCAAGCCGTGCCGGTCGAAGTTCCTGGACTTGAACTCATCAAGGAGGAGAAGTGGTTGAGTTTTGGTACTGCTCCTGATGCATTTATGGTCTTTGTCGGCAATCAACTAGAGGTAATATCATTACTAAAGTTAACAATTCGGCTAATCAGGTCATGTTCATGTTTGATTTCTCTCAGTAACTTCAAGTCATTTATACTCGTGTTGTGTTAGAAATTGCCAGCTCTAGTAATTAGAACTTGATGCAGGTTGTTAGTAATGGGAAGCTGAAAGCTGCAGTGCACAGAGTGATAAATGCCAGTGAAGCACGAACGAGTGCTGCCTTCTTTATTAATCCATCGAAGGAATGCATTGTGGAGCCAGCAACAGAGCTGCTTCAAGCAGAAAATGAACCTCCACTTTATAAGGCATTCAAATACAAGGACTTCTTTAAAGTTTACACAACTCACGATGGGGAGAGACATGCTATACTAGAAGATTTTGATTTTAAAATCAAATCTTAAATCAATGTACAGTTGATGACTGTAAGAGTGATACTATGGCTTTGTTTGACAATCAGTTGTCATGCCTTGCTTGTTAATTGTTGGCTGGTTCATTTAACTTGTACGGCCAACTAGTGTTGTAAATTATTTGTGTTGATTGTTCTGAGTCATCTTTCATATTAGCAATTTACAAGATGTTTGGTAAAATTAGTTGTTGATCATTAGCTGTTTAAGTGCGGATTATTGGGCGAAACAATCAAAACAAAGAAAGATAGCTTCAATTAGTTTCTAGGCTAATCGACAAGCCATTCACCATAATTAGTTTCGGCTGTTTGAACGCATACAAAGCTGGCAAAATCCTATTACTGAAATGACCAACATCTCCTGATTTATTTCAAACAGGGAAGAGGGTGACATGTCACATGTATTTACATCAATTGTTGTCAAAATACATTAATTTGCTTTCCAGGCAGTTTTAAGCAAGCATCAAGCAGAACTCATTGCAATATATCAAGTAATGCAACATATAAAGTTACCAAAGAGGGAAAGAACCGATCAAAAGAAGAAAACAAATTTGACTTGATATATAATTTATCTAAAATTGCACCTCATTGTCTCTTAGGAGTACTTGGTGAATTTTTAGGCTGCAAGCTCCTGGTAGGATTTCTACTGTGAGGCAAGGGCAAGGCCTTTGTCGGTAACACTTTGGATGAGGATTCACCAAACGCTTTCATCTTTAGCTGCTCCAGTATTCTGCACGCTTCTCTAAGCTGATCTTCTGCATTTCGCCCATGACCCCTCCAAGCATCAACTGCTTTTTGCTGAAATTCTATAGCAAGGGCATAACTGCAATTCAAAAAAACAATCCATGAGTGCAACAGGGAAAAGGAAATTTTCAGTCAATTCAGAACATGACGTTCATAAATGGAACCTGACTCCTCCATATAAATCACTACATATCATTTACTTAAAGAGTGTTTGGTTGGGCGGAAACATTTTCCTGAAAATATGGTTTTTCCGTTTTCCTCCCTATTTCTTACCTTCCTCTTTTCCTCCTCCCTTCCATCCTCCCCCATCCAAATAATTTTCTTTTTGTTCTCTCCAATTTTTCAAGCAAGGAATCAAACAAAGGAAAAGTAGTCTAAAATTATTTTTTCCCTTCTAAATATTATTTTCTGTTAAAAATGTTTCCAACCAAACAGAGCCTTAATGTGTTATGTTATGCACCAAAGTTTTGCGCAATAAAGCAATAGCAATTGACATATTTGTCTGTCATATATAATACATTATTACAAAGATAAGGAAAGCTTATAGCTGCAGAGATTCAATGTACCTTCCCATGGCAGCATATGCTTTTGAGAGGTTTTGACATGCCTCGATGGAATCATTATGATGAGGGCCAAGTGAGACATCCATGATATCCTTTGCAACAGCAAACATCTGTGCTGCTGACTGCGCTCTTTCCAACTCCAAATAAGCTGCTCCCAAGTTGTTATAGATATAACCAACTCCAAAATGCTTTGAACCAAAGCTCTCTTTCAAAGTTTCAGCAGCACTCTCCAGGTAAGGAATAGCCTGAGTAACCTTACCCGTCAGTAATAGTAACCACCCAATCCTAGCAGAAACACTTCCTTCAGAATGCTGCTCTTGAGGCAGCTTCTCAAGCAAAGCGTGTGCTCTCTTCAGCAATGAGATTGCAATTTCAAATTCATTCATTGTCTCATATTGCATAGATATCTCCATATAAGCCTCGGAAACTTCTAACGGCTTCAACTTCTCCTTTTTATCAAGTATGCCAGAAGCAACCTCTAGACACCTCTTTGCATCAGGAAAATTCTCTTGACTAACCAAGGCTTTTGCCATTGTAATGAAAATGAGAGCCCTATTCTCACTATCCTTTTCTGTCTGCTGAACAACACCCTTCAAGGTGTTTATAGCAGCTTCGAAATTCCCAAGAGCAATATGCATATTAGCAGCATCAATCTCAGCACGAAACAAATCAGAGCTACGACCCCAATTCTTCAACACTCTCTGAGCTAACTGATTCTGCCCTAATGCCTTCTCATGCTCCTCCATCCCAGTATAAATGACCCCAAGGAGCCGTCTGTCATGAGCAACCTCCACCGAATTATCCCCTAAAAGTTTCATGTGTATCTTCAACGCTTTCAAACAATATGGCAAGCCTTCCTTAAAATTCAAAATCACTACACACGATTCCGCCAAGTCCCTATAGGCATTACCAACTTCTTTACTATCTTCACCCAACAAAAACTCCTTAATCTCCACTGACTTCCTCAAATTCTCCAAACCCTCCTCTCTCCTACCCATAGCATTCCTAGTACTAGCTAACTCAAGCTGAACAGCATGAAGAATAGGTTTTATATCCTCAGCACCAAATTTACCCTCTTCCTCTAACTTTCCCAAAATCTTATTAGCCCTATTAAGATACCCTAAAGCATCATTAAACTTATTTAAGCTAAGATTAGTAGAACCTAAAAGCTGTAAAGTCATAGCAACAGGTAAAGAATTTTTATCATCACAATCTAAAACAGCCAAAGCTCTAGAAGCAAAAGATAGAATCTTTTCAGGTTCCTCACCTTCTTGGTCAAGTTTAAGACCAATTTTCAAGCAAGCTAATCCAAGATCACTCTCATCAAAATTTGCCTCCATTTCTTTGAAAGATTCAAGCATTTCTTCAGCTGTTTTTGCTGCCTCAAAATCATGCTCAATTTGGGATCTTTCTTTGATTTTCCTCTGTCTAGAGGACAATTGAGGGGGAATTTCAACATGGGTGTTGAAATTTTGAGATGGGTTTTTCTGAAATTGGTGGGTTTTGGGAGATTTAAAGAGTAAACCCTTAGATTTGGGGCAAGATTTCAATTGGGTAGATGATGAAATTGGTGTGGGTGTTGTTGATTGTTGTGTTGAAACTAGGGTTGAATAAATCTGGGTGGTTAAATTGCGTGAAATGGGTGTTGTTAAAGATCTGATTTTGGAGTTAAAGAGAAATTTGATTGTTGTTCTTCTCATTTTGGCAGCTGAAATGATTGGGTGAGAAAAATTGGAAGATTTCTAATACTTCTATGGGTTTACCTTAAACCCTTGCTTAAACCCTTTGAGGCTTTGCTGCAGAATGGTAGAGCCGTAGAGACATCCGCCTAGCACCAGTGTGTCCAATGTATATTTTTAAACCTGTTTTTAAGGCATTGGAAAAAATTATAGAAGTAAAATTTATAAAAGATTTTCAAACGAAATAAAGTATAGATATCAATTATCAAGGGTGCCCAATTTCTTTACCCTTAAAAGTTTGGAAGTTCGAATTAATATTATTAGTGTACGATGTTAAAGTTGGGATCGAAAAATTTAATGGATGAAAATGAGAGATAAGAGGAATTATCAAATGGGTCTTATGTTGAATATAAGGAAGATTGAAATAGTAAGAGGTAGAGTTATAGAGAAAGGAACTGCCTGAAAAAATAGGTAATAGTAGGAAATTATGAAAATTACTACCTTCGTTTGGTGTACGCTACTCTAAGTAGAATTAGGTAATTATTTCTTGAATTGGGAAAATTTATTGCATTTTATGTCACCTCCGATTTTTTCCACCTAATACTTACAATAACTAGTTCGTCATCGCTTCTAACAAAGAAAGAAAGACTAGAAGTAATATTAAAAAACCCTAGTCTCCCCTACCTCTTCTTCATCAATTAGGGGCTGCCATGGATGTTTTCATCTATGGTAAGCCCCTTCTCTCCTTTTATTTTCAGTTTTTATTATTTCTTGTTTTGTTCAATAAATTAGTCTCTCTTTATGAGATTTTCTCAAACCCTGTTATGGGATTTTTAGTTTCCGTTTTGGAAATCTCCTTCTCCCCTATGGGAGTTGTGAGCATGGTTCTTTTGTTTTTAGGTATGAGAAATTATTCTCATTGGTTGAAGTTCGAGACTCAACATGAAGGTATTAGAATCTCGGATGCGGTCAACCTGACTCGATCAAAAATGTTTATCCCAAACTGATAGACTTCCTCATCAATAGCTGCTTGATTCAGCAAATACAAGGGGGATGTGCTGTATTGTTCGATCTGGTTCATTGTAGTTCTTCGAAGACGAATTTGATTTAGTCTTGTTTAATTGTATCTTGTTTTACTTTAATACATATTGACTATTGTAGATGCCGTTTGGCTTTCAATTAATGAAATTTCTCTTTCAAAAAAAAAGTTCGTCATCGCTTCTATTTGGTGTATTTTAATCAATGTACAAGGAATTTGCATTAATTTACAGTATTTTATCATATAGGACGTATGATCATTAATGAATAAACAAAAATTGACCAATATAAGAGAGTAGGAATCGATTTGAAAGACAATTGAGTTTTGAACGTGTTATTTAAATAAAAACAATTGCCTATTTTGAAAAGAAAAAAACGTTGAAGACCGAAACAAATTCCTTTTAAAAATAGTCCAAATTTGAACGATCCATCTTAGGAAAATAAGTGAAATCCCCGCGAGATAAGCCAATTGCTTTAATTCCTCTTTCTTTGGGAGTCAAGATATAGATTTTATTTGTTTAGGCCAATATGACCCATTCACCACTTAATAACATTAGCTAGCAGCAATAGCATATGCACAAATGAAAAAAGGAACAACTACCACCTACAAGTGACATGTTTTTTGTACATTTCCCAAAAGAGGAGAAAGGTCAATTCTAAATTCGACCTTTTGTGATGCCATGAATTATGTACAGCAAAGAATTTTGATTTTTAATCTCCTTGCACCAAACAAAAAGGAGATATTCACCCTAAAAAGACTATGTACCAAAAAGACCCAAATAAAGAAATGAACCAACAATCCCTTCTAAGGGAACAAGAATCAGTTAACATCAGGCTAAGTCTCTAGGGTCTATATTCATGGTGGGGGGTTCTGAAGGTTTAAAGATATCATCAAAATGAAGCTTGAATTCTCCACCACTAGTACTAAATTCATCTTGATAACTCGTGCGAGATAACTTGTTGAACTTGCCCCAATCCAGCTGTTGTTCTTGCTCGTCTATGCTCGTCTCTGAATGGCTTTCATAGTAATCACCAGCATTTTGGTGGTCAAATTCAGGAGGCACGAGAAAGCTGGCTTGTTGGGGCACGCCATGATGCCGGAAGTCGGGAGGCTCAAGAAAGCTGCTTTGCTGGGGCCCACCATGGTGCCTGAAGTCGGGAGGCTCAAGAAAGCTGCCTTGTTGTGGGTCCGCAGTGCTAGGTCCACCACGAGCCCACCAAAGGCTCCTGCCTGGAGGCAGCATGGTGCTCGAGTCATGATGCCGAAAGACACTTTGTTCCTCTAGGAAGACAGAAGATGAAGTGGAAGCTTCTAGATGGGGCGTCGACCGATTGTCAAAGAAATCAGGCAACCTATCTCCATGATCACCTTCATTATGTAAGGATGCCAGCCAAGAATCTTTGCCTTGCACATCGTCGTCCAGAGAAACTGTGGGGACATTGGTAATATTACCAAGTACTCGGCGAGCGCCGGACACATAAAACCAGTCCAGAAGATAAGGGTAACTTTTTGGATCTGTCTCAATGAGCCAAAGAGAACCCAAATGATAGCCCGGTCCAGGACTGTTGTAAGGCGATTCCCTTCTGAAGTAGCTGTTTCTAGTGCTTTGATCTCTGATACGCGGACTCTGCTGCCATCTTCTGGGTGGTGAATACGTGTACCCAGACATAGGCCCTCGCAATTTTTCATTCCGGAATTTTCTGAGTGTGGTCAGAAATTGCATTCCTTGAGAATCTGGTTGCCAAGATGGATAGCTGGTCTGAAAGCTGCAGTAAAAGAGAATAGAACATATGAACAAAACCTTTTTAACATAACAACCACGTCAAAAAAAAAACATATAACAACAAGGTGCAGAGAACGCATCTTAAATTTGCAAAAACCAGTTGATGTTTAATTACCTGGTAGACTGGGTTTTACATGTATATTGCTGAACTTTTTAGTACTTCGTGCAATTATTTAACATAAAAAGGTTTTTTGGTATAGCTTTTTCATAGACCAACTTTTTATCTACCTATTGTAACTTTTACTGTATTGTTTATAACGAATAGTCTTCTAATTGGGTAAAAACGGCTGATACAAGAATTTGTGAAAACATAAAAATTATGCAAAAGAGTAAAGGAAAAGAAATTCCATGCCTCAAAAAGGATTTTTCCATTTTGCCTTGGGAGCTCCTCTGGGAGGGAAGTGAATTATATGGAGAAGCATAATTTGCATTGCCATGCTTTTGAAAATCAAAGACACTAAAGCTGCAGGAAAAGGAAATGCAATTGGTAAAGTTGGAAGTGATAGCATTTCTCAAAAGGTCAAACAGAACATCAGTTGTTTAAGCAAAAACCTGCAAACATCACCAACACCATCAACGTATACCGTAAATTCACTGATGAACTGCAGGACCTCATTCACTTGCTGCAATGAAGACATACAATAGAATAAGCTATTAATCATCCAAAACCAACTATAAGTCGAGTAAAAAATGAATAAGAAATAACCTTCGGAACAACAAATATGAGCAAAACAGGAGTTAGTAAAATAGATGCCATCTCCTCCAGCCACATCATTGCTGTATACTGCGAGAATGCACAATTTATCAAGCATTGGAAACCCCAAGCTAATAGATAGCCAAAGAAGAAAACATAAATAGACCATCAAATTTCCAGCATTTACAATCACCTGAAATAAAGTTTCAAACTCCATTCGGACTATCTCTGTGTTTTCTTTACCCCGCCATCTCTTTGGCATGTAGTGACTGTGCTGAACAACCAAGGACATTGCACCCTCAGGGTCAAGAACGAGAAGCTCATCGGTCACAGCAGCCCGGCTGATAGCCGTTATAGTTCCAAATACAGCAGCGTACCAGAACAAATTACGGCCAAATATCTGCAAAATTTAGAGCCAATATGCCCGATATAATTAGATGTTTGCCACTAGGGCAACATACAGCAGGGTTCATCTTCTGAGGTAAATAAGAAAGTAAAATAAAATAAGAGACATTACATGGCCCTCCAGCAGAGACTCTTCCACGAATCCAATGATGATCAACACTGCGGCAAGGCCACCAGATATGAAGGAGATAAATTTAGCAACAATGGACAGTATGGGAGATGGAAATTGCTTCAAGTAATCTGAAGCATGTGGTACACTGCTGGTCATACGGTGCCTGAAGAAGTGCTCCACCTGGAACGCACAAAGAATAGAGTCAGTGGCGAAATCAAGGGTCCCTATGCTGGAAAATATGGGACAAGAATGAAGTGAAGCAACATATATTCTCCTAAATATTTTGGTAAATCATATTGGATCAGGACACACAATTTCTCGTTCTCTCCAATTTAAGCTTCATCATCTAGCTTGGCCCCAAATATGAAATTCAAACATCACGATTCAACTTTTATATACATCATAGATGATGAACAGAGTTCTATTCAAGACTATTTCTTTAATCAGCTGCTAAACTGTGTTCATTTACTCTTCACACTGTAGTTTATCATAACTAAACGATATTAGAATTCACTATTTAATTTAAAAAAATGCAAACATCAATAGTGTGTAATAGAAGTTCTAAGAGAATGATTTTGAGTCCTATTTGATTAACACAGCATGAAGCAAAGTCACTCAGCTGTAACGCCACCAACCAGGCACCTCCTTCTCACTTTACATGAAGTGAGTTTGCTGGTAAATTAGCTTCTAACAATCAATCCCTTCAAATCTGATTGCTAACTTGCATTGGATCATTTAAAGGATAATTTGCAAAATAAATATGTGATTTCAACTTTTATTGTTTTTCTTGCCTTTATTTTGGGTTAAGTTGTTATTGATAACTAACTATGTATCCTCCTCAGTGGTTGACAGTCCTCAGTGGTTGACTGTTCATTATGGTCTCAGTTTGTATTTGACATCATTGTACGAAACCAAAGTATTTATACTATGATTACTCTATTGGAGAGTCTGGAAAAAGAGGTGGAAAAGAATGGTGCTCTTCCTCTTCCTAATGTAGTTTTGAAATCTTTGGCTCCTTAGGAGATTGTGGTTGAATTGGGAGATCATGCAGATTTGCAAATAATGTTTTTTCATTTTATAGATCTGTCAGGAGATATTCATCTTTATCTAGAAAATGCTCTTGTGCACAACAGACTAGCGTTAATGTATCGGGAACAAAAAGAACTTAAGGAATGAGAAAAGGTAAGGAAAGTGAAAGACATACAGTTGGAAAATGAAAGAGAAAAGGAAAGAATAAGGAGGGATAGGGAAGAGGAAGCTAGTGAGAAAAAATTGGATTTTGAATCTTGAGATCTCGAGACATTGGATGCCTGAAATTATTGAAGTGGGGCCTCTTGCTAAGAAGTAACTAGTGGTTGTTCTTGATGATGATGATGATGATGATGTTGTTGTTGTTAATGGATTTCCATGTTGCCCCACATCAGCTCAAAACAGACCTAAGTCCTCCTATTGTCCTATCCGATTCTGATTCTGCCATTACAATAGGTGTAGGGATGAACTCCCAAAACAGTGAGCATTTCCTTGCGATTTTGATGGATTTTTGTGTGCAAGAGAAATTTAATCTAAAAAGAATATACATAGTGAAATGTGTTGATGCTAACTGTAATTGGAGATTATACGCATCTCTCCTTCGGGATGAGATAACTTGGGGTATTAAAATTATGACAGAAGACTCATACTTGCGAGATATTGTTTAGTACATCAATAGCTGGAATGAAATGGCTGGTTGAGAAGCTGCTTCATAAGTCATGACATTACGGTCTAAGGATGACCCTAACATATGTGTTAGAGAAATTGGATTGACTTTCTATTGAGAAGTTTAAGGAGGAAGTGCCTATTCCCGCAATGTATGAGGTGAAGGTCGCTACGTTGAAGATCTTAATGGGAATGGAGGAGAAAGGGGTGCAAGCTCAAAGAAATACTGTGAATTTATGCACTAGATAAATGTTTTAAGTTCAAGGGTAGATCAGATAATATTGTAGTTTTTTATCTTAGATTTTCAATACTTGATCATCTGAGGTTTGCTAAGGACCTTTTCCTCTATAGGGTTTGATGTGAATTGGTGATATTTGTTGAAAAATTTTGGTCCTCTTGTGATGTGAAATTTGTGAAAAGTTTTGATCCTCTTGCTTGCATAGGACATAACAACTCTTGTAAGGTCGAGGTACCAATTATGGCATGTTTGGTATGATTGATGGAAACAGAATGGATTGGAATCGGTTAAGGTGGTGTAAAAGTAAAAATTATCAACACTTTTATATCTTGTTTGGTTTGTCAATGAAAATAGAAACACTTATCATAAACAACTATGAAAGGTAGAAGAAAAGAGAAATACGTGCTAGTTGTTTGAAAAACTTATAAATGAGATCATTCAAGTTTCACAGGTATAGGAACAATCAATCAATAAAAATGACCAACCAACTTAAAGCATTCCTCCTTGGGATGACCCCTGCGACCCTGCCCCTGTCACACTTCTTCATTTTTTCTTCTTCAGTTTCTCTCTTCTCCTTACTGTCAAAGCACCTCCTTCATTGCTAGACTGCAATTCTCCTGTTACTCTCTACATCTCTAGTTGCTGAACCAAATGGAATCCCTATTCACAGGAGGAATATCTCTATGTTGCGAAATGCTACTATGTTGTGACTGAGCTACTAGGTAAAAGGATACGTTTTAGAATTTTCCATTTTAATCCATTTATTATATATGGATTTTTTACCGACAAAAACCTGTAGCCCAAAGGAAATGGAATATTTTTTGTTTTACCATAAAACCCCATCCCACACCACACTTTATGTACTGAACAATCTGCAGTTCTGTAACTGCATTTCAGTTTATAATTAACTATAAAAAGATAGTCTTTTCCCCTCCAAAAAAAAAACTATAGAAGGATAGCAAGTGAGATATCAAACCCACCTATGCTTGCCATTAGCCCTCACTACATACTCTCAAAATAGCATAGATCCAACAAGAATTCGATCAACAACAATCAAGTTACTGTACCATGAAGGTACGCTAAAGATTGATATATATAAATTGAAAGAAACAAACGAAAATAAGTATCAGCTATTTGCAAATGAAAACTGTGATGCTGTGGGTGTTTATTGCTGGATGGATTGCTTCAAACTGCTCCCCTTGGTTCTTGGTTAGTACTCCCTCTGTCCTATACTATTTGTCATTCAGATTGTCCCAAAAATAAATCCAAGTTTCTGTTATTACAGAGTGATGTATTTGAAACTTCCATAAACATAAATGCTAACCTGGTGGAAGTTTCCATTATTACACAGTTATTTAGATGAAACTTCTGTAAAGTTAAATGCAACTCGGAGGAGTTTTTATTAAGGAAGTTTCAGGGAAGCAATATATTAAACAATGTTCCCTTGTTATTTCTCTTTCCCTAAAGTTGACAATTAATATAGGATGGAGCAAGTATGTGCTAAGCTAGTAGCAGAATCAAACTTAAGTTCATAAAAGGAGACAAGAAAACCATGCCACAAAGCAAAAGCCACAAAATGAAGGACTTGCCTCATTGTATTCCCTAAACATCCACTTTGACAAATTTGACCATCTTCGAGATGATGCTGTTGTCGGGTGGTTATAGAACTGTTCAGCATGTCTCAAGAAGAGAAAAAACAGCATGAATATCACTGAACATGGAGCTAGAAGAAGCATCACAATTCCAACTATTACGAGTCTTTTCCTCAATGTACCAGGATTCGAGACAAAATCCTCCCTGATACAGAATTTTCTGCAGGCATAAAAGATATATCAGCCACTGAACAACTAAGAGCAACCTAGTCAAAAGCATCCCCCGTAAAGGAAAACATTAATAGAAGCATATACAATTCTACTTATATTTGCACAGTATCCATCTTTTAATAAAAATCTTTTGAATTTCACTCTTAGTTATGCTCTCGTATCATCTATAATTTTCACAAAAGCAAACTGCTATCATGAGCAAAATAGAAACAGTATGAGTAAAGTTTTCAGGCTCCAAGTTAGTACTGATATCCTGGAAACAGCTTATCATAGCAACTAAAAAAATTAACAATCAATTGCACGGCTTGCACGCTCATTAGTCACATTTGTCATAAACTTAAGGCTTGATGCTGTACTAGAACAAAGAAGATGAGGAAGATGACCAAAGTCTAAAACAACAATAAATCACCACCAACTAGCACAAAGTAGAGAAATGGGGGAATGAAAACTCTGATAGGAGGAGGGCAATCAAAATTGTCCACTCTAAGGTAGAATTGAAGTCATTCATCGTTTGGCGCAATCCCCTCATTAACACCCAAAAAAAAGTAAAATCATCATCGACTAGGACCAACATACATAAGAATGATCTGTGACTAATAGACGAACTTCTATACCAGGCAACAAGAAGAAGATCCTACGATAATCAAGGGAAATCAAGTGGAAAAGTAACAGGCATAATAACATAGTGTTCCACACACAAAAAAATGGAAACTAGAGTAAAAATAAAACTAGATCTAGGGACAATGCACCTGTCAAACATGCTATGCAATATGCACCAATTTAAGGTCCACTCAAGCGTCCTTGTCAATATGAGGCGTTCACGACCCCTATTAAGGCCAAACTTCACAGTTGGACCAGCACCAGGGAACCACTTAGAGATTTCAAAAGAAAGAATCCCCTTGTTGATCATGCCAATCAAGTAATTTTCCTTCCGCATCAATCGCATTACAATATCATGAGCAGACAGATCCTTAACCACACATAGCTTCTGTGAATTCTGAGCACGAACCACTTTCTCAAGAATAGATGGCCATGGCATAGTCTTCAACTCATTATCTGTAACATGGAGACTGCAAAGAACATCACTTCTATATTAGAGTGTTTCTAAAATGCCAAGCCGTTCTTTGAGGCACTAGCACATCACCATCAAATCCCAACAAAAAGGAGCAAGGGCGAGGAAGATCAAAGAAAGAATGTAATATATATATATATATATATATATATATATATATAAAAAAAGAGAGAGTGGTATTTATAGGCTTACCAGTTGTAATAGAAGTGTCGTATCCTGAGTGTCTCTTTCAGCTGCGTGAAAAATCTCAAAAAACAGAAGACCCAATATATGGAAAATAGTCCCAAATACCCAAGAAAAGTCGCTTTGAGAGTTGTAAGCTGGGTTAAAGGGTGATCACGGAAAGCTTCTTTTCCTAGGTCACACAGCTTGGTGCCAGATTCAACAGCATCCATTCCACACTTAGCATTGAGAAGCCCATTCCAGTCAACAAATAGTAAGAGAAATCCGGCAAAGCATATTGTGAAAGCAAGAGTAAGGAGTTCGCATATCCACTTCACTATAATACACCAAATCCCTTTTTCGCAATAGTAGCTGTAAAGCCTTTCAAAAAACAGATCCAAATCAGAAATAGGTTCAACTTTCAGGCTCTCCCCATTAAGTAGCCCAGAGGGGCTTTCGCTACCAGGACTCGGTACCCTTCCATAGCCAGATAATTCGATCTCGGGAGGAACATCATTAAGTAGGCCTGTGGATAGAGAAGGATCACCAGGTCTTCTCCACTTGAATATGCTCAGAGCATTTCTACCCCCTTGCCAACTGGACATTATTTGCAAGCAACTGCAGTAGGCTTATATGGTAAGTCCATTCCCCAAAGATGCTTAGCTGATCATATGAAGGTCCTGGGAACAAAAGCAGCAATACTTATCTCAATACCCAAGCTAAAACCACAAAGATCTAGACACACTACATTTTCTAGTCAGGCAGGCTGCAATCACGCAATATGACTTAATTACATATAATGGCTGGCATTTGCCCAATTTGGAATTTTATACGAATACATGAGCAAAATAAGGGAACAGAGAGCCGACACCAATGAAAATTGAGTTTACCAAAGGAAAATCGATATGAAGATAAAAGCATTGTGAAAACTTCCAATTTCAGTCTGAGCAAGAGAAAGTTACAACACATGATGGAAGAAAGGTAGAGCAAGGGTCAGCACAAGATAAGAGAAGATTAAAGAAGAGAAGGACAAAAGAAAGAGTTTGACTTGTAGAAATTAAGGCCACAGAACCTACAAGGAAACAAAAGAGGAAAAAATTAAGGTCACAACAGTAAGAGCATTGAAGGAAACCCAAACTCGCTCAAATGAGGTTGTTGGGTCAATATGGACATAGATAAGACAGTAAATTTCAGACAAATCCCAGGGCGTATAGAGGCAAAACAAAGATGTATGTGAAGGCATAGCAGCCAGGAAAACCAACTGTATATAGTTTGTCAGGGTACTAACACAACTACTGACCTTATTTGCAACACTATGAGGCAGAACTTTAAAGTTCCATTTAATATTCTAGGTCTTCAAAAATAAACTCCCAATACAGTCCAATTTTGACATTTTCACTAACTTTCTACAGCAGCAAACTACGTAACCAACCATCTATTAGTGTACAAAAGAGCTATAATTGAAGCTATAACATTTACATTTAAGACTAAACCATGGAATCGGAAATTTTTTGTGGCCCTAAATTATAAGCCATATAGAGAAAGCAATGGTGTGACCTATGTTCATTGTCTAGAAGTGGAGCAAAGCTAATAAGTGCTCACTGAGCAGAATCCGTGTAAGGATCTCATAGAGAGCGAAAAAAGAAACAGAACCAAGAAACCAAAGTCTTCATGCAACCAGTAGCAAAAAATAATTCTACTATTTGCTGAACATAGCATGTTATCCCTTTATCCAAGCTGTTCAAGGCTATCAAAGTTAAAGCTTTTTCATCCTAGTCAACACTTTCAACACATCAAGTCATACCCCTCTTCCTTCATCTCATTAGTCAAAGTAAGCAAAAATATGGTATCATCAATCATCATTCCAAAATTTCCACCATAAAACAAACATTGAAAACTACAATTTTGAGTTCTACTTTACCAAATTGGCATAAGGAAACAACTACAACTTTTGAGTTCTGCCAAAATGAATCTGTTTCAGCAACAACCAATTAAAGCTGACTGAATTCCTGCATCAAAACAAAGACCCACAATGCCAAAATCAACAGACCTACTTCCCCAAATTGCATTATAAAATGACATCAAAATCATAGAACCCACCCAAATTACAATAAGATGACCCATAAAACCAAAAATCAAAATCACACATATGAAAATTGAAAACATTTGATAACCCAAAAAAAGGGCTGCCAAATGCAACATAAAGACACCCATCAAGCATATTAATCATACATGTTGCAATCTTTACTATCAATCATCAAATATTCTCAAAACAATTACTAATCTAGTCCATTTAACATCCCACTAAAAAAATCCCAACAAAAGGGTAATCAAACAATACTTCCAAATTCCACCCAATAATTACCATATTCTTCTACCCCCAAACCAAATTTAGAAATTAAACAAGAAACAATAATTTCCATATTTAACAACAAAATTACCTGAAACCCAGCAATTGTAATGATCAATTGATGAAACAGAACAACAAAAGTACAGTAAAAATCAACCGATTAAACCAACACAGGAAAAAGGAACTTTGCAAAAGGGCGAAAATAAGAGGGTAAAAGAAGTACAAAGAAGAAGAATTTGGAAAGAGAGAAATTTGGATTGCGTGGAAGTAATGAAGAAGATGAAGGAATAATGGGTTATTCTCTTTTTTCTTCTCTCCTTCTTCAAAACTTTGAGGAAGAAAGAGTTTTATTTTAATGGGGATTTTTTAATTGATGAAATTGTTCTTATCTTTCTCCTTTTTTTTTTCTTCTAATATAGTTGATGAGTTGAACAAAAATTCCAAAGTTCTCTAACTAGAAGAAAAGAGGAAACGTTGTTACAGTAACTATGTTCCTGCCGATTTGAAGGAAGTGGGGTTTTACACAGCACTTTACCTTTTCACGTTCAGAGAGTTCTTCTAGGAAATTTTGTTTTACCCTAGTGAACTTTGGTCTTCCTTAATCAACTAATCCATGTTATGGTTTAGTCTCTAATTAGAGGTGATCATGGCCGGGCAGGGCCACGGCAAAAAAAATGCTCATTGGTCGGATCGGATCGATTTGTGTGCCCAAAACCCACTATTTCAGATCAAAATTGGGTCGGGTCTAAAAAAATATACTAGAAAGTTGTTTTGTTGCCTAAAGCCAAAAAAAATTGATCCGGGTCGGGCCAAAATGATCAGCTCTACTCCTAATGTGATCTCCTTGTCAATGGTATGACAAGTGGATCATTGAGAGTTGGGTCGATTCGAGTTCATGTGGTTGGATTGGTGTTTAATAAGTGCCGCTTAAGTTAATAAAATTTTTATTATACACTCGAGTCTCGAATGTACTATGAGTATAGTATATCCAAGGCTAATATTAGATCACTACTCGTTTGAAATCTTCAAATGAACACAATTCACGTATTAGGAAAAGCTTCAATTTATCAAGAAATTGTCTTAGGTGTACCATATGCACATGGTTTATGGTACACCCAGATGGCCATATGGAACTCGTGTTGACTATTGATCTTTATTTTTCGTTCTTTTATTAACAAAAATTGATCCAATGACTTAAAAAAATCTATTTAACAAAAACATTATATGGCACTTAATTCATTCTTTAAGGTGAGTTTATTCTTTTATTTTTTGTAAATCCCCTTTCTCACTTGCTCGATTTTGATTCACCCTTTGTTTGGTTCGCACTTACTCCCTCCCCTACTCCCCTTATCTTCTCAGAAAAGAACTATAAGGAATATTATCATATGACGACAACGCTCGCGAAGCATCTATATTACTAGTTTAACTGAACATTCACATTAATGGTTTAGATTATCTTTAATGTAGGGGTTAGTATTGTTGTAGATGCAGTCACGTTTTATTAATGATAATTCTCATATTCTCATTTTAAAAAATAGCGGAAAGTAATAGTTTTTCTGCTAAGATATGACATGCACTTTTAAGGATATGCTAAAATACACGCTATTAGGAATATGCTGAAACAATTTTTGATTTGTGGCTGCCACATGACTTTGCATCCTCCCAGATTTGAAACATGTCTTTAGCAATGCCTTGTATGTATATACATCCGTCCACACTTGAATCCTCCCATTAAGTAGTACATTTTGATTCTTGAGTATTTTATTAACTAATATGCTACGTCCTAGTCATTATATAAATTATAACATAATTTTGAATAATTTACCCCAAGTACTATAAGCGAGATCTCGTGTATAATAATATAACTAAGATTATTACTTTTTGTTAGATTTAGTTTTTAATCATATAAGTAGAAAGTCATATTATGTCCTAATGCCTAACATGAATTAAGGCTAATTTATTGTCAATTTTGCTCCTAATTTTAAAATCTTATTATATTTTATTTCTGAAAATATTGCAAATATCTCCCTACATCGTATAGAGCGTACCGATTTAAGTATACTCGGTTGTTTATACATTATTCTATCATGAATTTAAAATAATTATTATGAGTTCATATGTAATACATATAATGTTACCCAAACGATCTATTATGTATCTCCTACTTTATCTACAGAATCTGCTAATATCTATAATTATACGAAAAATTTAGAATATTGAAAAGCACTCATATTTCAAGGGACGTACTATAAAATCATAAATTCATAGAAATTTTCTCATAAAGTACTTATATGTAATTTTTTTATATTTTCAAATCGTGAACTTATCGAAAAGTATTTATATGAAATAGTTATATCATAGATTACATGTTACTCATATTAAGTTGTGGGTGTCAAATATTAAGTCGTAATATATTTTGTTAAAAAAATGTTAAAATAAGGAAAATCATGGCTTATTATTTTTAACCCATACAACATAATATTAGTAATACTAATCGGCATATACTTAGCACTTACCGTCATATAAATTGAAAATTTAACACATACCACTTGATATTGATAAAATAAAAATTTTCCGTTCATTTTGCACAAATCCAAAAGCAAACTACTTTTTAAACAAAAACTTAAATTAATCCAAAAGCAAGCTACTTAGTTATGTAAGATGATGAGTTGTTATGTACTAACACTTGCAATTTCATGTACAACATCTCCCTTTGTACATTTTATATCAAAAAAAATGTAAACATCTAATTAAGTACGATATACTTGCGAATTACTCCTATTATACACTTGCGAATTGCGATGTAAGTACGGTTGAAATTACATGTTACTCCGATTACCCCGTTACCCAAATAATAATAGGAGTAATAGATTTGAATGTACAATCACTACCCATTACCCACATTATTTTATTACTCCTATATATAGACTTGGAATTTTAGTTGTTTCTGAATAACCTTTATAGAGTTTAAATCCTTGTGGTATGTATAATTTGGCCCTGTTTTTTGTCAACTTATCTATAACTATTTGAATTATTTTGAACTTATCTAAATTTTATTGAACTTATTATACCTTATTTTGTGAGTGTGTCAAACCTTTTTTTTAATTGAACTGCATTTATTTGACCTGGTTTGTCTTTACATTAATATATTAGAACATGGTGTGTTTATTGCAACATACCCGACCCTATGGCACATTTTTTAAGAAATTCACATGAAAACCAGACAAATAGAGATAGATAAATTATATCACTCACTTTTAATCGTCCTTAGTACAAATATACGGATATAATTTAGAATCTCAAATTAGTGAAACTAATACATAATCTATACTAATATATTAAAAGGCGTGCGAAAACAAGAAAATGTGCCACGTGGCGCTCTTCCTAGGGAGTTTTAGTTCATGCAATCCATGTACAATAAAAAAATTAAGAAATTGCATAGTATAGGATTTGATCCTAGGACCTCAAGTACATTTACTAAAGTTTCAACCACTAAGCTAAGTTGTATTCAGTGTTATTATCATAAAGTAGTATATTAATAAATGAAATTTTATTTTACCCGGAACATAGCTCGGGCCTAATAACTAGTTTATAGATTAATTGAATACTACTAATGAAATGTTTTTAAAAAAGGGTCCAAAAAATGATCCCCTAATTTTATAGAACTAAGTTGTTAATCTTTTTTTAAGGAGAACTAAGTTGTTAATCTTATTTGTCCTTCAAAAATTCTTTCTACCCCATCTACTATTTAACTTTGTACTCCGTAGATAACAAATTGTGTAGAGCTTAATTATGTGTTAGATATTACATATTCTTAAATTCTTATTAAAAGAAAGAAAAACATCATTAATATAATACAAAAGATTGTATTACTTTCTTATCATAAAAAAAAAGCTTTACTTCACTTAGATTACCATAAACATCTATACAAATATATTGACGTGCGTGACAATGAATACACTCCACGCGACACCTCCGTTATTTCACTAGAATTGTTCAACTTTTTTTTTTTGAGGTAAAGAATTGTCTAACTTTTAATCATGCTCTAAGCATCCACATTATTATATTTGTACTCCCTCTGTTTTTTTTTATCTTTCTCACTTAGAATCTTGACACTATTCATGCATAGAGAGAATCTTCTCAAATGTTCTCAATTTATAAGAAAAAACATAGTTATGTGGGGTCTTGTTTGATTCGTCTCAATTAGTACTTTATTAATATTCAATCGTTATAATTTTTACTAATATATAATGAAAGATATTTAAGTTTTAAAACGTGCATTGGCAAACGTGCAAAGTCAAAGTAGGAATGATAAAAAAAAACAGAGGGAGTACCTTTTAAATATTGAGTTTTCCTTAATACTCCCTCTGTTTTTTTTTATCGTTCTCACTTAGAATCTTGACACTATTCATACTTAGAGAGAATCTTCTCAATTTTTTTCAATTTATAAGAAAAAATATAATCATGTGGGATCTTGTTTGATTCGTCTCAATTAGTATATTATTAATATTCAATCATTATAATTTTTACTAATATATGATGAAAGATATTTAAGTTCAAAAATGTGCATTGGAAGATGTGTAAATAGAAAGTAGGAAAGATAAAAAAAAAAACAGAGGGAGTACATTTTAGTGAGAATGAAAAAAAATACATATCAAGTTCGGAAACAGAATACCAACTCGAGAGTCGAGCCAACACTCGAGCCCAAATAAATCTTATATTACCCATCCCTTGTGTTCCCTCTTCCCTTCAAATAAATCCGATGAGTTCAGGAAATTAAATTGAGATAAGGAAACTTACGGGGTGTTTGTTTAGGGGGATTAGGGGGTGGAAATGGGATATTATATCCCTATGGGTAGATATCCCATGTTTGTTTGAGGGGATATCTAAATTCCCATGAGAAGGGGAATGGGATTAAACCCCCTCTAATCCCACCAAAATAAGACAGGGGGGCAGGTATTAGGGAGGGGGATTATTTTTGTTATGTTAAAGACAAATTTACCCTTCATTAAAATATACTTCACCAATATTGCTTGCTCTTCTTTTGCTATCCTTCATTAAAATGGGTAAATTTGTAATTTAGCAATATATTCCCTACTTAATCCCACTAACATACCAAACAAGGGATTGAGATATATTTAATGAATTCCCACCTTCTAACTCCCATTCTCAATCCCATCTTCTAATCCCCAAATTCCCAATCCCTCATACCAAACGCCCCGTTAGCTCTTTTTGTTAGAATAAGATTCTGAAATTTGAAGGGCATATGTAAATTACAAAGATTGCAGCTTTTTCGATTTTGAAGGTATACTACTCCTATTTTCTCTTGTGCAATATGGTATCTTTTCGATTTTGAAGATCTAATTATTTGGGTGAGTTAAGTGAATTCTTATGTTTCAATATCTTCCATCTAAATTAATTACCAGTAAGTTAGAGATAAGATAGAATTATGTGCTGTTTAGAATTTGAGAATGTTTAGGAAACTAAAGTATGTTTGAGTTCAGATAATTAATGTTTTAGTGTCATATTTGTAGTATACGGACATTGCTTGAGTAATCCACCGGGTAGACTACCCGCTACTAATAGACAATTAAAATATTAGTATTTAAGTCTAGTTAGATTCCACTGTCATAATTACCACAATCTTATATTATGGGGTGGGTAGTCTACCCTGTGGGTTAACCAAATTTTTTCCGTAGTATACTTAGGTTACTGTTTCCTATATAAACTCATGAATTAACCAAGTTATATGTATGGTTGTTATCATTCAATAGTAGTGACTGTGTTCCCCAAAACTATTGTTTTAACATACTCAGCGGATTTTTCCAGGTTTAGACTAATATTAATAAATTAATGATGACGAAGTCATGGCCTGCTCTACAATCTTGCAATAACAAGGTTAAGGTAAAAGTTTTGATCTTGAATTCTTGATTCCTGAGCTAGATTTAATTAGTGATGTTGTGTATTTTTGATGAGTACACAACATCACTAGTTATGTGTTGATTAAGCTAGATTTACTGAATTTGATATGTAATACTTGCTCGGTTTCTTTTTACTTGCAACGGTTTGACTTTCACGCTTGCCAATGTATAATTTCAACCATCAATAAGTTTAATTACCGATAAATAAAATTATAAAAGTATATATTCGAAAAGTATACATTTAGACGAATCTAACAAGATCTCACATGAATATGTTTTTCCTTAACTATAAATCACCAAACATAAACTAAGTAGAGTTGGTGAATAGTGTAAAAGTCAAACCGTTGCAAGTAAAAAGACACGGAGGAAGTATTAATGATGACGAAGTCATGGCCTGCTCTAAAATCTTGCGATGACAAGGTTAAGGTATAGGTTTGATCTTGCTTCATTTAGCTAGCTTTAACCAGTAATCTTGTGTATGTTTGATGAATCAATTACTGAATTTGATATGTGTTGCGTTTGCCAGTGCCAGCGGAAAGAGGGAGTGACTAGTGGGTTGTGTGCGTTGCCAGATGAAATTCTGTTTTCAATCCTGTCCTCCTTCACCATGAAGGAAGTCGCTAGGCTTAGTGTTGTTTCGCACCGATGGAAATACATATGGGAAACTTTTCCGCGCTTGCACTTTGAAGATTCGAGGGCAATGGAAAGGATATTCGAAAGTCCCAAAGTAATGTTTCGTGAAAGATCCGACTTTGTGACATGAATTAGTCGTGTTGTCGACCAGCATTTTGGTGCAGCTATAGATGAACTTAGAATCAAGTTTTGTCTCACCAGAACTTTTCAATCTCATGTAGATAAGTGGGTGGTTTTTGCATCAGAAAAACAAGTCAAAACACTTGACCTCGACTTTACTTCAAAATTGAATCTCGAAAATACAGAGACTGCACACTGTACTTTGCCTCTTAAAGTGGCTAGCATCAAGTCTTCCTTAACATCTTTGAGTCTTATATCCGTCGATGTCACTGATGAATTCATTGATTGCCTTCTTTGTTCCTGCATATTCCTTGAGAACCTGTGCATAGTAAATTCGGCCTATCTTACCAAACTCATAGTCTCTAGTTCATTACAACGGCTGAAAAATTTGAAGGTAACTTCTTGCCTGCACTTGAAAGTTATTGATATTTCTACCCCGAATCTTGCATCTTTTACACATTGTGGCCGAGCTATAGAGCTGCATATCAGGCATGCCTCTTCGCTCTAGAAGGTTGCTGTTGGTTCACGAGATTACAATGCCTCCATATCCTATGCATTTGACTCACTTATACAATATTCTTCGCAATTGGAGTATCTAAGTTTGACGATGAACTTAACATGTGAGGTTTTTGTGTAAGTTACCTCTTTCCAAATCATTACTGATAATTGGTACTTTTATCAATCAAATTTCAGATGTGTATGTTTGATAATGTCTTCTCTCATGCAGTCGAATATCCAGATGATTAATCCTCCTGCTTTGACAAATCTTAAGCATCTAGAACTGTGTGTTGTTGCATCTCGCAATAAAACACTCCTTGGATGGACGTCCTTGATTGTGGCAGCGCCAGTTATGCAGAAGCTGACACTGAAGGCAAGCACCCCTGCTTCTTTTAATTCTTCTAAACAATCCTTTTGCTTTCGTAATTTTATCTTAAAAGGGATTTTCCTACGCTGCTGTTAACACTAGTAGGTATCTGTTCTTCTTGCAGTTACTCGTGTATGACATCAAACGTGCAAGGCCCATTGTCAAACACAGCGCGTGCCCTCTCAAATGCTTGAAGACGCTAGAGCTTGTTGGCTTTATAGGACAGCCGATTGACCTTGAGTTTGCAACTTTTGTGCTTGAGAATGCTATTGCTCTTGAAGAGGTGATTATTGACTTCGCACCACCACATCACAAAGGTGTGCAAGAACATCTTGTGGAGCTGAAAACGAAGCTACCTCGAGGTGCAAGGTTAATTGTCAAGTAAATTTACTAGAATATCCCAACTTTGTTGCTAATTGTAGATTTTCTATTTATAATAATGCAATACCTATTCGCACAATAAGTTATGTATCTTGTCTTTAGATTTTCTCCTATTTTTTTAGTCATATGAGCCACGAAAGCAGTACAAAGTACAAAGAAGGGTAAGAGAATTCGAACACGTGTGTGATCTATTGTTCACAGCACCTCAATCTTAACCACTAGGCCAAGACATCCTTGGTTAGATTTTCTCCTATGATAGCTACAAGAGCTACATGATTTCCTGTGTCAAGTGAGTTCATTTATTGGTGATGTCATGTGCTAGTTTTTTTACTCTACTTTCAACTTGTCTGAAATTTACATTCAAGAGATCAGAATTTTAGGAACCTAACAATGAAGGCTTAGAAATTAGAGGGGAAAAAATGATTGAGATTTCGAAAAGGAACAAAAGAATGAATGTGTTTATAGAAGAAGGCCGTAAAGATTTCACGAAAAAGTGCACTGAAGAAAAAAATAATTGGTTAAGAACAAATTCAGCACCAAACATCACCAATAAAGTGATCCAAATCATTAACCATCCTCCACTATCATTAACCAATACAACCAACACAACAATAACCATCACCAATTATCATCAACTACAACAATTTCATCCAAAAAATACAACCAAATGAACCAACAAAATATTATCACTGTTAATATGAGTGACATTGATAATAAATCTTTTCAAGAAAATAGTCACAGAGAATCTTTTATCCAATCCAACTTATAAATCGTCCCAACTTAGTTCACATCCAACAACACAGTTTTCACCAAAAAAATTCATCGGAGTTAATCGAATGCAACAATCTATATTCATGAAGAACATCCAAATTAGTACCTCTGTTTTCTTATTGCAACAATTGGATTTTTACACTACACTATTCATCTGTCATCCTTTCACTATCTCTTGTGATTTTTACGCAATGAAAACTGTAATCATGTGAGATCTTGTTAGATTCATCTCAATATATACTTCTAAAACATCAAATTTTATATTTTTTATTAAAAATTAATTAAAGATGTTAACTTTTAAAGTTGTGTTTGAAAAGCGTGAAAATTTAATTGTTGTAATAGAAAAACAAAAATAAAGAATATATTTTCTTCAGAAATTGTATTATCCAAAAATAACACATTTTACCTACAAAATACTTTTGAGTTTGATGATCTGGTTTTAAAGGATTTGGCTCGCTTAACTTTTAGGAATATTCTCTCTATTAATCATTCCTTTTCTTTGTTGATTTGTTCCTTTGATCCTTTAATGACTTTATCAACTGAGGAAGCAATGTCTTTAGTCTCTCCTGTTTTGATTGAGGAGTTAAGCATTGTAGTTAAATCCATGTCCCCCATCAAAAGCCCTGGCCCTGATGGTATTCAACCGGTTTTTTATCAACAATGTTGGGCTGATCTTCATCATTCCATTGATGCTTTTGTTAATAAATGTCTTGCGGATGGTTTTATCCCCGAGAGTATTAACAAATCTTTCATTTGTTTGATCCCGAAAAAGACTGCTCCAATTACCATCAATGATTTTAGGCCTATTGGGTTATGCAACACTATTCTGAAAATTTTAACTAAAACCATTGCGATGCGCCTAAGACCTTACATGATAAATCTGACTAGCCCTCTTCAAACCAGTTTTGTCAAAGATCGAACCATTGATGAAAATATCATTATTTTAAAAGAGGTGGCACACTTGTTTAAACGGATTAAAAGGAAAAAAAGCATAATGTCCCTTAAAATTGACCTTACAAAAGCTTTTGATTGCCTAGAATGGTCTTTTATTAGGGAAACTCTCATTGGATTCAAATTCCCAAAAAAATTGGTAGAGGTAATTATGAGTGTTATCACCACTCCTTCCATCTCGGTCCTTTGGAATGGTGAGATAACTCCAGAATTTAATCCCTCGAGAGGTATAAGACAGGGTGATCCGTTGTCTCCATATATCTTTGTCTTATATGTATGGAACGACTCTCCTTACTTATACAACAAAAACTTGATTTAAAATTGTGGAAGCCTCTTATGATAACTAAAGATATTGGCTTATCTCACTTATTCTATGCTGATGATGTTTTTTTATTTGGGAAAGCCTCTTGTGATAATTTAGCTTTAATGATGGACGTTCTTAATGATTTTGGCTTGCAATTAGGATTGTTTCTTAACAGACTTAAATTTACTATTATTGTCCTAAAAAAAATGGATCATAATGTTCGTCAATCTCTCTCTTCTTTTAGTGGTTTGGCTATCTCTTCGGATTTTGGGAAGTACTTAGGAGTTCACATTTCTCCCAATAAGCTTAGAAAGTCAGATTATTTGGATTTATTGGATAAGACCACTGATAGGATTAGAGGCTGGCAAGCAAAATTATTGAACATGGCTGGTAGATGTACACTAATTAAATCAGTTTTGAACTCCTATCCATTGCATGTCATGCAGACTAATATTTTGCCAATAGGGGTTCTTAATGATCTTCAGAAAAATGTTAAACGTTTCCTTTGGAATAAAGTAGGTCAACGTCATTACATCTCAAGACCTTCATGGGACCAAGTGTGTAAACCAATGATAGAAGGAGGACTTGGTATTAGGGATCTTAGACATTGGAATCTTTGTTTTATGGCTAAATTAGGTTGGACTTTTTTAACGCAACCTTCAAAGCTTTGGGTTAAAATTTTAAAAAATAAATACTGTAAAGGTTCTAATTTTATGGATGCCATTCCTAATGTTTCCCACTCCACTATCTGGCGAGACATTCTTAAAGGGGAGGGATTTGTTTGGGCAGGGTTTAATTTTAAATGTTGGTAATGGGGAAGACATATCTCTTTGGTTTCACCATTGGGTTGGTAAAGAGCCTCTGTATAAACTCAAGGATCTAGTGATTCCAGAAGCAATAGCGCATTGGAGGGTAGCACACATTATTCGAAATAAGGAATGGAATCTTACTCATATAGCTAACTTGCTTCCTCAGGAGATTATTGATGAAATCCGTGCCATTCCATTAACCAAATTTGATGTTGTAAGGATGGGTTAAGATGGATCTTCACTCCAGAAGGGGACTTTACGATCAAATCTGCTTATAGAAATCTTAATCCTTCTAACACTAGAAGAACTCATTCTCCCAAAAAATGGTCTAAACTTTGGAGGATTAAAGTTCCTTTTAAGTATAGAATGCTTTTTTGGAATGTAGTGCATGAAATTTTACCAACTGCTTTCAATCTTCAAAAAAAATAATCCACGCTTTTGATACAACTTGTCAATGTTGTCTTCTTGCTTCTGAAACACATCTTCATTTGTTCAGGAACTGTTTTCATGCTAATATACTTTGGAAAAGAATTTTTCAAAATTGCCATTTAGCTAAGGCATTAGATGTGCATCGTTTTTTCAATAATGATTGGGAAGATTGGATCACTTTGAATCTTGATCAACCCTTGGAATGGTTACAAATGTTTGTAATAGCATTATGACATATTTGGAAAAACCGAAATAAGGTGGTATTTGAAAGAGCAATGGCACGATCTTCATCTCAATTTAATCATTTCTTCCTTGATTATATACATAACAAAAATGCTTTTCAAAATCAAGACAAAGTAGCTCCGAATGCGCATCGAATCTCTATTTGGAAACCACCTGTTCATGGATATTTAAAGCTCAACACTGATGGATCTTGGAAAGCAAATGATAAAGCTAGTGGTGGAGGGGTGATTAGAATAACTGATGGATCTTGGTTTATGGGCTTCTCCATTAAGTTTCGGGCTGTCAATCCGGAAGCAGCATAACTTATTACCATAAGGGAGGGACTTTCTATGGCCAAGGATCATAATATTTCAAGATTGGAGATCGAGACTGATGCTCAAGCACTGAAGATCATGCTGGATAGGGCGGAACATCATCCTCATCATCAGCTTAGTGCAATAATATGTGATATTGTTAAACTTATCAAAACCAACTGGGTAGTGATCTTCCTTCATGCAAAGAGGGATGCCAACATGGTTGCTCATAACTTAGCAAGATTTGGAATGGTCATGGATGTTGATAAGACCACGCACGCAGACAGCTCCACCGCAATGTGTGATGAAGGAGTATATGCAGGAGCTGGTGAATCCAATGGCGTAGAACATCTCATGGACAATGTGTATGAATATACGGATGGTTTTTTGGGCAAGAAGTTGTAGTTTGCTTTATTATCCTTATTTTGAAGTATTTACTAATGGAGGATATTGTAATGTACTAATTTATTAAGTAATATATGCCTCATTTTGCGTTAAAAAAAAGTAAAGCATTAAAATAATGGTGGTTGTTTTAGTCTCCGTTTGTTTCCTTTTGTTTTTCTTGTGTGATTGTGTGCATTTGCTAATGCAATTCTTTGCTAATGAAATTGTAAAAACTATAAAAATTTATTATACTGACTCATCAAAACAAATCAAACAAGATTTCACATGACTATAATTTTTTCTTATATATGAGAATAATTTAGAAAATTATTTTTAGTGAGTAATGTCAAAATATCAAATAGGAAGAACAAAAATAATGGTAAACGTAGTTTTTTAAATCATTAATCCTTCCTCACTAAAAGCATCTTGTTTCGAGTGGCATCTTGTTTAGAGTGGTTGCAGACTAACTTCTCCTACCATCTTACCTCTTAGATGAAAAACATATATCTCTTGAATTTAGACAGATCTCGCGTTAAGATTAACGTGAGACTGTCTTTTTCAAGAATTTGTGAATATAATATCTCTATTTCTTTGTCCTTTTTTAGAAGATTAGATATAATTAACATTTGCACCGCATTAATTGATAATGCATGAACTTTGCGTTCATGCACGTACAAGTCTATCAACAACTCAATATCCTATTCAAACATGAACAACATAAACAAGTCTACCACAGTCCACAAGTCCACATTAACTAATCAAACATAGAAATGACAAAACAGCTAGATAGATGATTTCGAGGAAAAAAAGAAACTATATATCAAGAAAACAGCTTATGTTGTCACTTACAGTTACGCACATTGGTGTTTCCAACCGCAATCCAGATTCTAGAAAAAGGCAAATCGATGAGTGCAAGTGATACACTCCTATATTACAGTGGTTAACAAAATTGGATAGCAAATCATGGCCATACCCATTCTTTGTACCGCGAACTATGTAACATTTATACTACTCATCAACTCATGTTTCATGTCTTCAAAAATGTTTCCATGTAAGCTAAATTTCCTCTTTCTAAGCATTACAATTTACAGGTGAACTAATCAAAGAAGAGTATATGAGCGAAAATTCAAGAAAACCACCTCAGAAAATCTTTTGTCCAACTTGATCGAAGCCGAAAACTAACACGAATACCGAAAAACACAAGCATGAACCAAATGACGTACAACCCAGAAAAAAATTTGCAAAAAACGAAAGTCTTGAATTGGAGAATCTTGAATCTTGAATCTTGAATACCCACAAAATTGAACACGAAAATTGTATTTAAGTCTTCAATTATCAACAAACCAATCTAATTGATCTAATCAAGTGATTGAATCAGATTTGCGATTTTTCGAAGAACCCTAAAATTTGGGGAAAAAATCTCAAGAATCAACAATTGTTTAAAATCTATCTATATACATCCATCAAACATCCTCCCTTTTCTCTTCATTCTTCTCAATCACTCCTTCCTATACCTCCTCCACAATACATTCTCGACCCTCCTCTAGATTGCTGTATATCAAGTCCATATCTGATCTTGTAGTTCCATATCCAATTCTTACACCGATTTCGGATGTAGTACATTGCTGTAGAAAGCCGAATTCTTCGAAATTCGTTACCGTAAATCGATTCCGGTTACGAATTTCATCAAGCAGCGAGTCCATAATTGCAACTTCAAATCGAATGGCAGCATCTAAGGCTTGTTTGTTGTCTTCAATTTCATCTGGAGGAAGTGAAAACTTCTTGATTTCAAGATCACGAATACACTCACTCGAGTGCATACCTTGGCACATATACGCTTTCTCTTAAACAACTTGAAAAACTATATATTACATTGCTTATGAAGGAAACACACATTTTTGTTGCAAATATTGCATCCAATATATGTAAACAAATCTAAATAAGTTGGTTCAAGAATGCGAACTTTCAACCAGTGAATTTTGCCTAACATTGTAGTTCGAGGCTATGAAAAGTTTAACAAGTGTGTCAGTAACAAGACGCTGAACGAGGGCATGTGTTTAAAGATTATCGTGCGGTGGTGGGTGAATTAGTTTGTAAGGAAGTAAGACAATGGTCAGTTTTATAATAGGGCGGTGAAGTAGCAAACATAATGCAGGTGCAGGACAATGATCAGTTTCATGATAAAAAAAGATCGAAGCTACTTGATTTAGAAAAATAACCATCAAGCACGAGTAGGTGAAAGTATCAAATTAAATTGAAAAATAATTTTGTCGCCTAAATGTAATACTAATTAATCACAATACCAAGATCTTGAGTTATCCAAGAAAATTAGTTAGAAGAAAATTGCGGGTGAGGTCCTTAAGTACCTTATTATTGTTTTAATTAGCAAGTTAGTGCCCCATATATCCTTCAATAGCAAAAGGCATGTACCTCTTGTGACTAACTGACCATATGATATGGTAACAAGAGGGCATCTATACAAATATATTAAAAGGCGTGCGTAACAACGTCGATGCGCCACGTGGCACCCTCCTCCTGCCACCAGATTTTGCCACGTGTTTGTTAACCAACAAAGTCAAGTGGTCATTATTTAAAAAATAAATATGTTGAAGCCTTGGCTCGAACCCTTAGTAAAAAGATATGGATATAATTCAGAATCTAAAATTAGTGGAACTAATACATAATTCACAGATTAATTGAATACTACTAATGGAATGTTTTAAAAAAGGTTCCAAAAAATAATCCCCTAAATTTATAGAACTAAGAGGGTGTTTGGTATAGAAAAAATTGATAGGCTGTCGTACACCCGTCAAAAGTAATTCCTGCAAAACCTTCTAACAATATAATAGGGTAAGTAGGTTCGAATCTACAGAGAGATTGTCATTTTAATATAGCTTCTAAGATATGGAGAAACTAAACAAGATCAGGAATAATTGAATTAAAGTTCTAAACTAATCAAACTACGAAAATAAAACTAAAAAGGATCTAGGGTAATGGTTCACCATGTTTATAACTATAATATATCAAAATAACATCAATAGTTCAATCAATCAGATATCTAGGGCACAAGTTAATCCTTGGTCAGGCATTAACGTTGTCAAATCAACATATGCTAGTACGGTCGCTCAACATAATCAGATTTGCTAATTATAGGTAAGCCTGTAAAGAGTACTATCTCTCGATCTATGACTCTATATTAGCAATATTTAATCAGACAATTGATCAGATTGCAAGATTAACAATAAAACACTAATCAATTAGAGAAATCAATAATTAATCAAACCATGAATAAATATCAATCAATAATCATATTATATAAACATGGATTCCCAAACCCTAGAAATAAAAACTACTCTATCATGAAATAAATAATGAAACCTAAATCTACAAAGAAAAACATAATCAAAGAAATCAAAGAAAGAAACTAAAAGAAATCATGAATTAATGAAGAAGAATAAAAACTAGGGTTTACAACTAAAACTAGAGAGAAAGAGAGAGAAAACTAAAACCTAAAGATTAACGTGAAGGGGGGAGGGGAGAGAGAGAATGAAAACTAATCTAAATAATATTCTTTAACCTAATATGACTAGGAAAGTAATTTACAAGATAAGGAAAGTCTTAAATAAATCATTAATAGGCGGATTAGTGATCCGCGCGTACGCGTGGCAGATTTCAGCAGAAATAATGCAATCTTTCGGAAAGCATAACTCCTTGACTAGAAGTCTCCTCGGGGCGTGCCACCTATCGTTGGAAAGCTATTCAAGTCTAGTTTCCAAATCTGCCGGAATTAATTGATTTTAAGGAGCACATCAAAAGTTATGATCAGAAGAGTAGACGTGACTCTTTTTCCACATTTCTTCTAGAATGATTTTCCGCTTCGTTTTCGCTCAAATTCGTACGATGAAACATGCAAACGATCCTTATGCATTGTAGCTTCCTTCCAAGTGCCCCTAATCCTCAAGCTTAGCTAATCATACTCCAAATACGTTATCAATGCCTGAAATTCATCAAAAACAAGAAAACATACCGAATAGGAGTAGAAAAGTATAACTTAAGAATATAATGCAACAATGAACCTAAATATGAAACTAAATGTTCTAAAAATGCAACCTAAATGAACCTAAAAACTATATATAAATATGACTTATCAAAAATTGATGTAGGAAACGGATTCAAATAAGCGTTTCTATTTCTAATTGTTTGGTATGAGTGTTAAGTAACAAATACCGTTTCCGGAGGGATTTACAATCCCTCCATTTGTTACCCTTATGAAACTAGTAGAAACAAATCACGTTTCCTTCCTCAATCATAACCCTCTCAATTGTTTCCATTCCACTAGGATACCAAACAACTATTAAAGGTAATAATTATTATTTCCATTTTCCCTCCTTATCCAAATCCTCTCCATTCCGTTTTCATTAATCATACCAAACGCCCCCTAAGTTGTTAATCTTTTTGTAGGGGAACTAAGGGCCTGTTCTCTTCGACATAAAACATGTGAACTAAACTGAACTGAACTTATTGGAGCTGTACTGAACTGAACTGAATTGAATTAAATTAAATTGAATTAAACTGAATGTAATAAATATATAAATAATATTTTTAAACAATAATAATATTAATATTAAATAATAATTATAATGATAAGTAATAATAATGAATAATAATAATAATAGTATTTTGGATATTTTTAAATGATAATTATAAATAAATAATATTAATAATCATAAATTAATAATAATAATAATTAATGATAAAAATGAAAATTTATAATAATAATTTTATATTATTTGTATTAATATATTAATACTTGATGATGATATATAATAACAATAATATCTAATAAGTAAATTAATATTACTATTTTAATAATTAGATTTAATAATATAAAAATATTTAGTAATAAAAATAATGATTGGGTTGGACTGCGAAAATTACATCATAAACCGTCTTGACGCGATTGGATTGGTTTATGGGCTAAAAAAAGTGGATTTATTTGTGTTTTGACCTAAACCATGTTCGACCTAATAATAATAGTAATATAATGAGTAAAGCTATAATAAACAAAATAATATATAGAAACAACAACAATAATAATAATACTTAATAGTAATGATATATATTTAAATAATAATAATAATGATGACGATAATAATAATAATAATAATAATAATAATAAGTAAATTTATAATAAACAAAATAATATATAGAAATAAAGCAATAAAGAGACAAACGAAATGTTGACGCGGAAAATCCGAATGACGGGAAAAATCGCGGGTGATGCTCTTGACCACCCATCCAATATTAGGCCAACGTTGTCAGTACAGTGAGGAATTACAATGATAATACTTCCTTCTCTTCGTGATCGTGAATAAAATGAGAGAATACATGAGTTTGTGAGTGTGGGAGTCAATGTAAGCTAAAAAAAAGAGAGAAAATTAGGTTTACATCAGACTAATTGACTAATATATATGCTCCAAGGAATATTCTTTACAACCGCATTCTTTGTTCCTTTTTATCGAGCCACGCCAACCTATAATTTTAGCACAAATCCACCTCTTCCGCAACAGTCAAAACGTGAATATGTATTTCTTGCTGACTTGGTCACACTCCTTGATATCCCAACTGCCTTATTATTCAAATTCAAAATAAACCCATGCTGCCGCCAAAACGTCAAGACTATTCATACCAATACACGGTTCATACGCCATGTTCATGTCGAATCGCCTCAACACCTTTTCGTTATGATCAGAGTCATCTGAGAAGAAAAAAAACCAAATCAATGAGCCTCTTTAGTCAAATACTGCCATAACATTCTACTTATTAATCAAATGCTTCTTTCCAAAATTAATATACCATATTTAACAAACAACAAATTAATATAAAACAAAATCATCTTGAAAATTACTTTCATAAACACGGAAGTCAAATGCAGCTTATAAACTGAAGATAAAGGAAGTGATTTCAAATGCGATCATTCAATTAGGTTAATCCTTAAATCGAAAATTTGACCACGAAAGTCGAATGCAACGTACAATTTGAAAGCAAGGGAAGTGATTCCATACGCAATCATTTAATTAGGTCAGGTAGCTCCTCATTTTAAACGTATAATTCTAGCATTTTATTCGAGAATAACTAATTGTCGAGGCCAAGTTTGGTGTTTTTCACCGTTTGGGACCTATCCTTTTTTTTTCACCGTTTGCTACCCAAAAGAAACTTCTGAACATAAATGTTAACATTGGTTAACTTGTGGGCCCAATTGACAATATAATGAATGTAAAAACCCCAAAAGATATCATTTGTTGTTATTCCCAAAAAAAAAATTGTCAGTTGACAAGCCCTCAAAAATGAGGAGTGCAAGGGGCTTTACCTGTACTTGGCGCCTTCCACTCCCCTGTTCTAGAAAACTTGAACTCTCTTCTCTTTCATCTCTCTCAAAGGGGGAAAAAAAGTGCTCAGAAGAAGAAGCTTCATCTCCAAAAAATTCAGCTAACAATTGCTTGTATCTTTGTGATAATCATCTAAACTCTCTATTTCTTGTCTTTTTTAGCGAAATTCAGTGTATTTGTTGGGTCAGTTGGACGAGTTTTGGATGTTGAAAATATGGAAATTCAAAATTCTGAATTTTTTTTGTTCATGTTTGTTGTTTTTTTGTTTGGATTATACTTTGTGTGGTGGTTTTATCTTGATTTGTATGTGTATCTGCTATAAATTATGATGAACACTTAGGGTTTGTTTGAACTTTGTTATGATATTAAGTAACTACAACAGAGGGTATTAGGTTTATTTTTATGTAGTCATTATTTGACTTTAGATGTTATTTTTTAAAGGAAAAAATGGCTGAAGAAACTGAAGCTCCCCACCCAGGGTTGTTCATGCCTGAGATAATGACTATGCATGTGTTCCCAAAACTGAATTGTGGTTTTTTTTTTTTTTTGGGTTTTAGATTATATAGTTTTTTTGGGAAGAATTAACATGGTGTTTTTGCTTTTTTTGGATGAAGAAAACTGGTTCATTTGTTCCATGTTCCATGGAATCCATGTATTTATGCATTGATGAAGTAACAGTTACTTTTTTGGATTTTACTGAATATTTAATGCTTTTGTTTTTTTTTATTATTATTATACCTCCGGCGTGGTTAAAGTGTGGTTAAGCTACCGAATTTCCTAACCCAGGTCCCAAATGGTGCATAAAAAAAGGATAGGTTCCAAAGGGTGAAAAAATGGAAACTTGGGGTCCTTATTGTTTGCTTAACTCTAACAACTAGTAACATACAACCATACTTACTATACATTACTCGAGGATAACTTTTGTTATTACCCTAGCTAGCCCACAAAAGCAAAAAAGCCCACAAAAAATAGCCGCGAAAACACCATTTGGCGGGAAACTCATCATTCCCGCCAGAAAACCCTACTTCTTCATCTCTCTCATATAATCCCCCGCCAAATCCCCCAATTCTTCTCCATCTCTCTCCTCAAACTTCAATTCTCTCTCCTCTCATCAACCTTCAATTCTCTCAAAACTCCATATAATCTTCATCAATGGAGTCATCATCAGATTCACCATTGATGACCTCCTTCAAATCAAAGAAACCTCTTCTCACCACTCCAATCAAGAACTCTAACCCTAACCCGAACCCGGCATCTCTTGCAGTCGATACTCCGGAACGGGCTAATTCGATACCGTCTACTAGGATCCGCAATCAAAACTTTGCTCTATCGGTTTCGGATGTTCGCCGAAAAGCGGTTCAGCTTCAGAAGGCTAAGGTTGCTGTATTGGATTCTGAGAAGGTTGTTTCTCACAAGGTGTTAGGAAATGGAGTTGCTCAGAAATCTAAAAAATCAGTACCATTTTTGCCTCAAAAGTATGATTTTATCATTTTTGAGCTTTTTTTTCATGTCATTTTGTGATTTTTATGGTGATTTTTTTGAATTTAATTTGAGATCTTGTGATTTTGGCATTGAGGATTTTAGGAAATCAGGGCTATAATGTATTATATGTGATTTTTTTCTGGCGATTTTTTAAATTTAATCCGAGAAATTGTGATTCTGGGATGGATGATTTTAGGAAAATAAAGCTATAATGTATTAATATGTGTTTGAAGATCTGCTATTTTTTTGGTAGGATTTGACGATTTTGACTTTTAGGAGTGATATGATAAAGCTAGAATGTAATTGATTTAAATCTGCTGTATGTATAATCTGTATGAAAAAGATAGATTTATAGTGAGTTTTACACATTGTGATCCAACAAGTTTATTGTTTTTGCATTTCTTCTGATATATTGAAATTAATGTGTTAGAAGTTGGAATTTTAGGATTTGTTAAGCTACAAGGTTGCAATTAAAGTTTTGCTGATTTTAACTTTAGGAGTGATATGATAAATTAGGGTTTTATCTTGCAAAGTTTTGGGTGCAATTGATTCAATTCTGCTGTATGCACAATCTGTATAGTGAGTTTTACTCATTGTGATCCAAAATTACTGGAGGAAATTTGGTTAGGAAGTTAATTGTTTTGGCATTCTTCTGATATAATGCAATTAATGTGTTAGAAGTTGGAAAATATGGATTTGATAATCTACATTGTTATTATTTCCCCAAAAGATGGAGAATGTTGAAGTGCTATGCTGAAGAGTTATAAAAGGTTACGAAGCGAGTTTATGTTTGATTACTGTGCTGTACTAATTTTATGATGATTTTGGCAATAGGTATGAGATGCTATGTGAGTTCTTCAATTCAATGGTTAGCTCAATGCGGCTGCTCCGATTGAAGAAAGTGCCGGCAACGCTTAGTAAGCTTGCTGCTAGTATTGAATCTTTGACAGACAGGTAATACTCTCAGCTGTTCAACATTTTGTACATATCATGAACTTTATAATTCAGCTTTGTTACGGTGTAAGTCTTCAATTTATGCATCTAAACTTTTGACTTTTGACCGTGTTTTAATGTAATATAGGAGGTTTACAACACATCACTTGGCTCAATTGAAGTACATAGTGCCAGAGGTGATTGTAGTAAAGAAAATTCGAGTTCAAGATGAAGTGACCAAATGTATGAAGGAGGAGCTTCTTATGTCATTGGAAGTAAATGCCTTGGAATCTGATAAGAATGCGAAAGGCGGTGGTGGATTTTCACAGTTGAAAGACATCTTTCGGTCGCGAATCATTGACTATTCAAAAGCCCATCCTGAGGTACTGATTGGGTTTATTTTTGATCTTGTTATGTTTTACTTATGTTATAGTTGATGACTCCTGGATTCTGAGTTGGTGTATTGACTGTGAAATTATGAATTGAATGTTTGCCTTTAGGATGATGATGTTCCGGAGGGAGAATTACCTCATCTATTCTATCAGCCAAAGCAGGAATCTGAGCCAAACATGAACAGAACCCCTACTCCATTGGCAGCATCGCTGACTGCTCCCTCGTTCCAAAGGCGGTTCTCATCTAGGCCTCTTGGTGCTCCAGTTTTCGAGTCTTTGCCAGCTAAGCCATCATTTTGCCCGTCAGAAATTCCAATCAAGGAAGCTACTTATGCTGAATCTAATGATGAATCGTCCAGCACTGTAGTTGAAGCTGATGCAGCACCATTAGATCTTGCTTCAACACCTGCCAAACTTGCTTCCATTCCTTCAAAACTTGTTTCAACACCTGCAGAACTTGTGTCAACACCTGCAAGGCTGATGGCAGCCACACCTGCTGCATCACACCCACCAAAACGCTGTTTGATGAGCCCGCCAGATCATGATACTACTGATCTACCCAACAAGTCAGCCAAGCGAAGGTCCTTAAACTTCGATGAGAGCAGTGCTGATATTGAAGATCCACAAGGCTCCAATGTTTCTAAGGATGATATCCTGGGAGTACTTCCAGACGACCTTTTACAGTCGGTAAGTGGTGTTTTAGCTTACTGGTAGTAGCAGCAATGAGTACACAGTCCTTCATTGCTTAAACTGAAAATTCCTTTGTGCAGTTGATAGAGAAAGAAAAGAAGTGCTTAGCAGAGAAAGACCCAATTGTTTTACAAGCAAAGAGGCGGCAACAGTTGATGGCGGGTGTGCCCAAACTCTTTGACATGATTAGTCTCTTGTTCCAGTCTATCAAGCGCTCTGTTATCACAAAAGAGGAGCTTATTTACAAATTACTTACAGGCCATTTGGACATTGTTGATAGAAGTAAGTGTTTACTTCGTTAACTGTCAATTTAACAGAACATTTTCTTACTGCTGTTCTCACTGTAAAACTGTTCTCTTCTGTGCAGCTGAGGTTGAGGAGCAGCTTAACTTGCTACAAGAAGTTGCACCTGAATACATTTCTGAGCAGCATTCTCTGAGTGGGGACATTCTTCTTCGGTAGGTTTCTTTGATGAACTTTTCTATAGAAAAAGGGCTAGATGGAGAACTTGTTCTCGACCAAACAAAGAGTAAAAATTGGTGTGAGGTCTACATCAAATGCATTTGCCAAAATACACCTTCACATGTTTGGTGGAGAACCGTTCTCCAAATCACCTGACTCTTTTCAACACTGATACTAATCAATTGATTATGCACCTTATAGAAATAACTGACACTATGGTCTTTTTTGGTCTTTCCAGCCTCAACAAGTCTTCATGTTCTGAATCAATACGAGCCAAGCTGCTCGAAGCCAAATGAGACTGACCACATGGCTTCCAAAATCCAGAGTTTGACAGTATAAAAGACTAAAAGAGTAAATGTTTTGTGATTTTGTAACTTAAATCAGTAGAAGAGCAAGTGGATGAATCATTTCAGCCTTAATCCATGTTACATTTTTTGTACATCCTTAGTGAATTAACCTATTAGCCTGACTTGTATAGAGAAGTTATCCAGTCTATATTAATGGAATCCATTAATTTTCAACGTCTGTTTTGAGTTCTTCAATCTTCATTGGATTTGTTCAATGGTTGATGCATATTCCTAGAGTGCAAATACAATGTGACTAATTTGCTATGAATAACATCTGCTTCCGGAACGATGATTATATGCTTTATTTTCTGCTCAGAAGCCTCCTTGAATAGCCTATTGTATGCAAGACGTGATCAAACACTAGTCTAAGTACTAACTAACTAAACCACCTAATGGAACTTGGGAGAGTCCACTAATAATACCGAATGTGGTGTAATTAATGAAAAATACGTAGAAAGGGTCGTAATATCTTGGATATTCTTCAAAGTACTATCGGTAAAGAAAAAAAGAATTCGACAAGAGTCATAGAATTTCTAGTGACTTTTCCTAACATAAATACAGACAATATTGACTAAGAATACCAACCATATGTCTGAAATAAACCAACGTGTCTATCATACACCCGAGTGTACCTATTATGAAAACTCCAATTTCATTCGACTAATTTAGTGCAAAACAAACTTAAATATAAGTATGCCTAATTTACAATCGAAATTAGATTCAAAAACTTCAATATAAACCCTAGAACATGTTCGAGGTGAAAAGACCAAAAGGTCCCTATCCCTCAGGCCTTAATCAAACCTCTTGAAACAATTGACAATAGTCTCAGTCTGTTAACACACTCCCTGCTCTGTTCTTGTTAAGTAAATGGTCACTCATTTTAACACCTTTAACGTGACTGAAGCCTTTGAAATCATACTTAACAAATGCAAAACACTCAACCATGTTAAACAACTTCAATCATCTCTTATAACTCTTGGTCATTCTCAATCTCAATTCTTCTCCTTCAAACTCCTTCGTTTCTGCACTCTTAATCTTTCTAACCTAATTTACGCGCGTTTAATCTTTGATCATGTTAATTTCCCCAATGTTTACCTTTATAGCGCAATTATCAATGCATATGCTTCGAATTCTCATCATTTTGAAGCTCTTACGTTGTATAAGAACATGGTTAACAATGGCCGACCTCGGCCTAACCATTTTATTTACCCCCATGTTCTGAAATCAAGTTATGAAGTTTTTGATTGTTTTGGTATGAAAATGGTGCATACCCAGATTGTAAAAACAGGGTTTGGATCAAACCCAATTGTTCAAACTGCTCTTGTGGACTTGTATATGAGGTTTTGTTCTGATGTTGGGAATGCACGTAGGCTGTTCGACGAAATGTGTGAGAGAAATGTTGTTTCTTGGACAGTTATGATATCTGGGTATGCTAGATTGGGGGAAATGGGGAATGCGGTTTTATTGTTTGATGAAATGCCTGAGAGGGATGTTCCTTCTTGGAATGCCATTATTGCTGGTTGCACACAGAATGGGTTGTTTTCGGAGGCGATTTTGTACCTTAGAAGAATGTTAGCCTCATGTGGGCGGCAGGTTGGGCCTAATGAAGTTACTTTGGCTTGTGCTCTTTCTGCTTGTGGACAAACGGGTATGCTTCAGCTTGGGAAGGAAATCCATGGCTACATTTATAGAAAGGGCATTGGTCGTGATTCATACATTGCGAATGCGTTGATTGATATGTATGGAAAATGTGGTTGCTTGAAGGAAGCCAGGCGAGTTTTTAACATCACTCCTGATAAAAGTTTGACATGTTGGAATTCCATGATTAATTGTTATGCACTTCATGGGCAAAGTAGAAGTGCACTAGATGTTTTTGAGAATATGATGCAAAATGGGAATGATGTGAGACCTGATGAAATTACTTTTATTGGTCTATTGAATGCTTGTACTCATGGTGGCTTGGTTGAGAGAGGATATTACTATTTTGACTTAATGACCGAAGTCTATGGTATTGAGCCTGAAATTGAGCACTATGGGTGCATACTAGACCTTCTTGGTCGGGCAGGCAGGTTCGAAGAAGTTATGGATATTATCAGTGGCATGAAGGTTAAAGCTGATGAGGTTATATGGGGTTCTTTGCTTAATGGGTGTAAAATTCACGGCAATGCAGATTTGGCGGAGTTTGCCATTCAAAAGTTGATTGAGATAGATCCGAGTAATGGTGGCTACATTTCAATGTTAGCCAATTTATATGTGGAATTGGCTAAGTGGGACGAGGTCCGTGGAGTGAGGAGGATGTTGAAGGCGCAGAATGCACAAAAGATCCCTGGTTGTAGCTGGATCGAGGTTGACTGTAGAGTCCACCAGTTCCATTCTGCTGATGACACACATCCCAGAGCAGAAGAGATGTACAATATGCTGGGAAGTCTTTTTGATTATATTAGTCAAGGATTACTAGATCATGCTTGTGATGGAAATATTAATTTGACATAGTAATGCTGTTGAATACAAAATTGCAACTCAGAATCTGAGGCTCTTTTTTGATAATATGCTGAGAAAGGAATAAGTTAATAGTAAGTATTTATTCTATTATTCCATAGTCTAATGGTCTAACTTCTGGAAGATCTGTGGAATCAGTCTGAAGTTGCTCTTTTTATAATGCAGAAGCATTTGTTTGCTTTCCATAAAAACTACTTAATTTATTAGAAATGTTGTCATAATTTTATTTGAGATATGTTCCTGCCTTTCAACTTTTATGCGCCTCTATAATGTGCAATTCATCTTCCTAAAGCTATATCGTGAAAGAATCAATAAGGTTTAGGTGTTTTGACTTAACTTTTTGCATGTATTACTCTGACCTGGGATTTGTATATTATGCACCGCAAATTCTGATGTACATTGCTGGATTTCGGATGGTCAGGAATTTAAATATCTTATGTATTAAGACCAATTGCTATAATGGTTGTTTTTAGCACTGTGAACTTTCAAATATCTGCTTATGTAACGTATATTGTTGTTTGCATGAGCCACGGAGAATAGCCTTTTCTTTGTTGTTCTTTTTGTCTGCTGTTCTATAGCTTCTGGAATAAACAAATTGACGCATGCGCAGTCCATATGCTGTCCTTTTCATGTAGTTGGCGAGAATATAAGGGATCTTTTCACCATGCAGGTTTCAACTAGTGATTGGGTGACTCCCTTTCTAGCACTGTTACTATTTGTATCTTCGGTTCATTCTGCTTAGTAGACAGTGATGGTTGCTTCTCAGATGTGATGCTGACTTCTTGATCTTTTGCTTTTCCCCATAGCAACAGGTATAGACCTATGATAATTGTAACTCCTCCTATGATGCTGATTTACAAGAAAAGATTGTTAGAACATATATGTATTCCTCATAGAAGTAGCACAAAGAGTAGGATATGAGTTATAATTACCTGCCCATGTATAGCTTTTCACCAACAAAGAAATATGCAAAGATAACCACCAATAGTGTTTGTAGGGGACAAAACATAGTGACAAAGACGGGGCCTTTTTCTTTAGAAGACCATACGATCATCATGAAGTTCAAAGCGGAGGAAACCACTCCCTGCAAATTGATCACAAACAACTAAGATCTACTTTCAGTTTTAGGCTGGGGGTGGGGTTGGAGCCTTGGAGGTTTCCGGAAACTGTATCTCACTCTTACTTGAATTTAACTTACCCCAAATAGAATGGTTGCTATGTCGATGAAGGATTTCCTAACCCATGCAACTGGCTCATGTTGAACAGCCAGTGAAGTGAAAGCAGCAGACTGTGCAGCTCCCATGAAGTTTGCCCATGTAGCTAATGACAGTGGTGCAGGATATCTTTCCAATGTGAATCCCTGCAACGGTAATACATTTTTCTGACTCGGAAACTATTCCAGTCATTTCTTCCTTTCTATCGCTACAGTATTGTTCCAATAAAAAAAAAAAACAAATAAAGCTGCAATGTTTCATCTTATTGTTATATTATTGTTGCCTTTTGACTCTACGTAGTACATACAAGTACTGTCATATTCTTGAATGAATGGTTTGTAATGGGTCAAGCAATTTGTATTATATTTCTCTATGAATTAATCTAATACTCGCAATTAGGGTTTTTATTTCTCACTTAATACTAGCAAGAATGGAGAAATCAGTAAGATAGAGGATATCCCTAACGATGTTTCTGACATTCATTATTTGTTGTTTCTTCAGTAAGATAGGATAGTTTTTTTGATGCTTTTGAAACATTAATGTTCTTGAGATATATCTAACTATAATTTATTCTTTCTCACTTTGTTTTTGAAGCCTCAACACTATGTATGCCAGAAACCTTTATTAGCATGTATTGGAAATTTTGGCTAGGGATTGAGATACCTGCATTGTGAACCATATTGACCAGGATATGCAACTTGCTATTGAAAGTATTGGACCTTTTATCCAATTTTTGTGAAAGTCACTTTTCGTGAGGTGTATTGGAGGTTCCCACAAGCTTTTGATCGCTGGTCCTCTGTATAATGCTATGGCCATCGCCCCTGCTAAGGATATGAAAGTTCCAGTCGCTTTTGCTAATCCACGTGGTTTTCGTAAGTTAAGAGTTTCCAGCCTGCAAATGATTGGGGAGTATTACAAAGGTGAGTTTTTGAAGCTGCACTGATAAGCTTAAAACATAATTTTTCAGAACGCAATTTCTGCATTCACTAGGAGCACTTTGGAGGAGGGGGTCCCCTTACCCCCCCCCCCCTCTTCCCAAAGTGTATAGCCTGCTAACCTGCGAGAGGTTGTGGCTCGGTAGGGCCCTTCGTCCTACCTACCTAAAAAAGATTAAAAAAAACTGCATTCATAAATCTGTTGGCATACTAAAGATATTTCATTTCACCTGAATACCACTGCTAAGACAAAGGTCAAAGTAGGAACTGTATTTACTGTTGCTGATAGAAATGTTGGTGAGGTATAGTTCAAACTAGCAAAGTACATGTTTATCGTCAATCCAACTCTGGTATCCATGGGAAAAAAAAACTTCAGATATCTTTTACAGTGATATAATGATTTGCAGGAATTCTCAACTATAGGATAGAACATGTAAGTAGTGACGTACCCAAGTAGAGAATAAAGGAAGATTTCAATGAACATGATGAGTGTCATCCTTGGCCTTATTTTCCTGCACCAAGAGATAATAGTGTCAAAGGCTCAGAAGAAATGATCAGTGAACTGTCAAGGCGGAGGAAGAAAATTGCTTTATGTATTACTGGTGTGTAGGTGGGTGAGGGGGTTGTTTGCAGACTGAAATGCACCTTTCAAAGAAATAGGCAAACGGAAGTACTGCAATACCACCGACTATGTGACGGTAGGTGACATAAACATGAGGATTCATCCCACGATTGAAAGCAGCTTCTGTAATGAAATAAAGAAAAGCTGAGGCTATCTGAACTAGGACCATGAATATGTGTGGCCTTAGCCTTGTGCAGGTGACCCTCATGCTTAAAGCATCAACAACCATGGCTCCGTTTGTTGAATGCTCTATCTTTCTTAAACGAGCATGGCCTGAAGCCAATGATGTCTCTATCTTTTATAGTGGATGTATATAAAAATGTGTGATTCTCTTTGGCATGTTGTACGTATCATGTTCTTGCTCCTTTCATGGCCTTGCTTTCTGTTTTGCACAGAAATGAGAAAGATTTAAAAAATGATAATACCAAAAAGAGAAATATTCTTAGTGTTTTTTCCTCTGCCCCCTCTTTTGAATAACTGTTATATACTTATATTATATTATCGTTATTCCCAGTTGTGATGTACTGAAATTCTGTAAATATAAATATTTGATTGAAGATAGAAATGGACTTTATCCTGTCTGGCTGAATTTCTTCAGCAATAAGTACACCCATAGCGATATAAATGGAATTTTCAGTGGGTTGAAAGGATTAAACGGTGAAAAATGACACGGCAAATTTGAGAAATGCTGCACTGAAGTTACATTTTACTGATTGGTCTCTGAAAGTGCTGTCCACTAGGCTCTTTTTTGTTTTTCCATTTATTTCCCCCCCGCCCCCTTTAACAGCTTTTAACAGAACGATCCGTAAGAGATCTTGCCATCTTGGTTTAAGTTTTGTATGGAAGGTTTCACTCACTTAAAGCCGGAGTTTACATAGCCTTATTCTGGTTCCCTGGGACTTTGCTTTGTTTTCTGAGGTACTTTGAATAAACAAAACTGTTTAAAAGTGTTGGATGCTTCAGTCAGGTTTAGATCAAAGTACAGTCCGTAGTTTTCGTTAGCAGAAACTAATCTATGTTTTCCTGGACACGACTGATGATAATAGTTTTAGCACTGATTAACCAAGAATCATACAATCATCTTAGAAAGTTGGAATGACATGATGCATTTATGTACATGCAGGAAGCTGTTGGAATTTGATTTCAAACCGAATGCGTTACACGTGTTCTGATATCTATCAAATTACACGAGACCGACCTATGTGATTCTGCCTATACCAATGTGAAGAGCATGAAGGTAAGATCACATCTCCTTTACTTAAGTTGAGATTTGTTTTTTTAACTTATCTTTTTCTAAACTTAGGACTCTGAGTCCTGCTGAAGAATAAATTTCACACTTTATGCTTACTATTTATAGCACATTGAAATGCTTATTCTCTAAATTTCGTAGTGGACCATGTTGGTTATTCTTAGTGGCCAGCTCTCTTTTTCACTTTTTGGGTTCCTGCTTAGACTTCTGAGGACTGTATGAAATCTGTGTACTCTTGACCTTGACATAGGCACAAATCTGATGCGAGATTGCGAGAACATGTGGCCCGTTTAAAAACATTGGAGTGCTGTTTTTCTTTTTTTCGTGTTCTCCGGAGCTCACAGATTCCAAATTTCTGGTCTTTTATAGAGAAATCTGAGAATAATGGCTCATGCTGGGTTTACATCAGGTACTTTTTATAGTTTTATTGTTCATTTGATTCTTGCACATGCCTTCTTTTACCAGATGAAAGCACTCAAAGCTTTGGATCATGGGAGTGCAAGTTATGTGTTACAATCTACTTTGAGTGTCCTTTTTATTCTGAAAGCTATATATTTTTGCAAGAAAGAACTGGAGTGTGACATTTTGGGGTCCCAGAATTAATTTGGTGCATCGGTTGCCATTTTCGCCTCTAATAGGTATCTAAGTATCTTTGGTTACTGTCGTCACCCAACAATGGATGGGTTATATAGTTTGGAAAAGTTTAAACAACAATCAATTTGTTACCAAAGAAGTAAGAAGAAATGCAACATTTTCCTCCTTATCTCTTATCCTCTTCCTTCTCTTCTTTCATTTCCACTTTCTCCCAAAATTTACTTGTAAGGAACCAAATGGAGAAAAACTGTTTTACAATTGGTTTTTTTTCATTAGGATATGTCAATCTTTCATTTATGTCCAACCAAATAGAGTTTTAGGCATAAACATAGTTCATGGTACCATTTAATTGCATTAAATAGGTATTTTCGGCAATGACATGACCATTTGTCAAAGTTTGAGCATCCAACCAATTGACTAAGTTAATCGAATTAGAATATTCGATTTCAAGTAGAGGTGATTATAGGCGGCCTTGTGCCTAAAAAATTTTGCCTATTGGTCGGGCTAGGTCAAAATTTGTGTCCAAAGTCCAATATTTCGGGTCAAAATCGGGTCGGCCCAAAAAAAATAGACTAAAAAGTCATTTTGGGCTTGTCCAAAGCCCATCCAAAGCAAAAAAAATTGGGTTGGGCCCAACTGCGAGCTGAAAAATTGTGCCCAAAATCAGGCCGGACCAAAATGATCAGCTCTAATTTCATGTCTTGGATAGCATTCCTAAATCATTTATTAATTTAACTAGCTGAGATCCACCTAGTCTTGAGAATGGTCTTAGCTAATTGTTGCCATCAATATATCATTGTTGTTATCAACTAAAATTTCCTCGTAAGAGTTCATTATCATTATTGTTATTTAAAAGTATGATAGGAGGTTACGTTGTGCCATCAAATTGCTTAACATTAAACATGATGTGAAGCATTTGAAATCATAATTTTCGTAGCTTAATTTCATTGCAATTCTTCGAGATTTTACGTTATTGTTTGAACCTACATCGATACATCATCCATCAAGACATAAATTTAACACTATAACACCATACCAAAATCAGCCTCGTTACAAGTCCATAACTCATGAATGTGACAACATTTCAGGATGTTCATTGCATGTCTACAAATTACAAAGTAAAATGGGATGCGTGTTTACACACCATTCATAAATGTATCGTGCCATCGTGGCATTGATCTCTTTTTTTTTCTTTTTGCATCGAAAAAATTTGCGTGAATAAAAAACGAAAGTTTAATATAATGTTAATACAACTAAACATAAAATAAAAAGCAGATAGAAACAAAAGAAACAGAGGGAATTACCTTATTGAAGACTACGAATGTGTTTGGCACAAGCTTTTTAAGTAGCTTTTAGTGTCTTGACTAGGTCAAAACACTAGTTAAGAAAAATATTGGTGTTTGTTAAGTTAGTGGTGTAAGTAGCTTTTAGTGTTACAAGACTTACAAGTAGTGTTTGTGAAAAACTACAATTTGTAGCTTTTGGGGTAGCGTTTAGTAGTGCATAAATTATATATTAAAGTTTTGTTTGAGTTTTTAATTAATTATTTGTAAACAGCTACTCTGACAGCTTCTTTTACCGAATATTAATATCTTATGCTGTTACTTGGGCAACTAATATCTATATATCAATCACTAACAGGTACCAGCACAGCTAACAACTACTCTAACAGCTAAAAGCTACTACTACAGCTATTGTTGCCGAACACGCACTACAATAACTTGTATTCTTTATTCAAATTTCCTTGCTATTTTCCTTTTTAGCTTGCCACCATTCGTCCATCAATCTTTCTTCATTTTCTGGAAAAAACTCGTACGAACACTTTTAAAATGACTATGTTGAAAACCTATTGTGAAAAATACAAGCTAAAAGCATAACGTGATAGTGTATACTTTCTTTATTTTTTTTACTTGTAATTGTTTGATCAGGTCGGCTTAGCAATTTAAAAAAAAAAATAGGAGTAAGAAATAAACATATCAAATTATATAGGTTTGTGTCAATTGTGTGTAGGTCAGTTAAAATCTTCTCATTTTTTGTGGGAACAAACTAATTACTTTCTTCTTTGCAGGGTTTGTTGATAAAAAATATTCATCATTATTTGCATGTTTAAAATCCAACAAAATCGTGGAAAATACTGTTCTTGCTACCTCTGCAGTCATCTTGATTGACATTTGAAAACTCATTAAATTTCTCAAGAATCTAGAAGTAAAAAGAACAATTGCTATTTTTTTTTAAAAGCATGCATTCATGAGGTTATAACTCTATCAATAGAAGAATAATAAACAAAGGAAAGATTTGCTTTTACCATAGATCCTAAAGTATGCCCTTTGTCTAACATTTTTTTTAAAAAAATCAAGTAAATCTAGAAACTATAATTTTTAAATTAGAGTTTATTTTGTAAAAGACGGCCTATTTTTAAATTAAAACTAGTATTTGGGTCCGGGCGTTATTCTGGATTGGAATTGTATTTCCGAACTTGATATGCATTTTTTTTCATTCTCACTAAATTATATTAAGGAAAACTCAACATTTAAAAGGTACAAATGTAATAATGTTGATACTTAAAGCATGATTAAAAGTTGGTTGAGATGGTGATTGTGTCATGTATAATGGCAAGGGGTCATTGGTTCAAATTTTGTTGTAAATTGATTTTACTTTTGTTAATTGACATGACTTATGTACACATTGAACAATTCTAATGGAGTAACAGATGTGCCACGTGGCGTGTATAAATTGTCATGCACGCCTTTTAATATATTTTTATAGATAGATGATTAGGCAATAGTAATCCAATATTAAAAAGAGAATTAGTCAATAATGACCAGGTTAATTTATTTTGATGATTAGTTTAATCTATTTAGTTATTAAGTCTACTTTTATATTGAAATTAGATTAAATTATTATTGTTCATTTAAAAAGAAGAAGAAAGAAGGTTTACTTAGTTCAATGTATGGCAATATGCAATCATATTGATAATTCAATTTGTCAAAATTACAAATTATAATAGTATGTAAAAAGCAAAATGTTGTTTTCAATATACATTTAGGTAATCATTGGGCCTCATTGGATTCCCTATTAACTTAGATTTTTTGTGGTCCCTTGGAAGTCAGATTTGTGAGGGTCATCACTTAAAAGAGTTCAGTACAGATGTCCAAAACAAGTTTCATGGGTCACTCACTAATCTAGCTAGGATTACTAATTGCATGCTTATGCTTGGTTTTTGCTGATCAATTTTAATTAAACAATTCAACTTAAAGATTCATTAACCATCTTTTTAACTTTTGAAGTATACTCCTACCCTCTTCATTAGACTCATCTAACTTTTGGAGTGTTATTGTATAGGTTTTGTATAGATCTATAGAATTAAAAAGCATGCTAAATCTAGTTAATGCACGTCGGATCAAAACGGAAAAGCGATGCTTTATTATCATCGGACTTCCCTTATCATGTTAGGAAAAAACATGTTAATCTTGTTTGTTCTTGTTTTAATGCATGTAGTTGTCTCAATCTAGTCGTGAGATTCAAAGCTCTAGTCAGTGTTGTTAGCAGAGCTGCAAGGATCTCCTAGAACGTCCCAAGGATGTATTTGAATTTTTAATTAATGCACGTTTCCGCGATGTAAACAAAATAAAGCATGCTAATACTATTAATGCATAATGAAGTTAGATGATTCTTTTACAAAGATGTTGATAAAGTGTGATCTTATTAGACAACCTCTTAATAGACTAGTTTTAAGTAAATGGTAATTTGGTTGAACATACAAGAAGTCATATATACTTTATAGAACATTACTTTTCTCATATAGGTGTAAACTTTTGATTATGATATTTAGGAGGGCCTTTTTTTATTTTATTTCAAGGTATACTTAAGAAGACCCAAATAAGTAACTTTTTCCATTTTAATCTTTTTAGTAAATGTAATTTTTTAACCAAACCATTTCATATCTTTTTCACTTTACTAAATTGTGCGACACAAGGGACATGATTTTGACTTAAATGCTTCGAGGAATTTATTTAACGAACCTATTTACATGTAGGGGAGGTGGATAGTTGAGTGCACAATCTAGGCCGGCTATTCAAAGACTCAAAGTTTGATTTTAACATATACTTTTTCATCCGTTCTTTTCCTATCGCAACAATGAGATTTTTACATTATTCACTCATTGCTTTTTACTTATTTATTGTGATTTTTTACATACGAAAAAATATAGTTATATGGAGTTTTGGTAGATTCGTCTCGATATATACTTTCAAAATATCAAATTTTTGTAATTTTTACTAAAAATTAATTAAAGATATTAATAGTTGAAGTTGTGCATTGATAAGCGTGAAAACTCAATTGTTGCAATAAAAAAAGAACGGAGGAATTAGTTTTGTATTCGTCATTCTATGGTGAATTCTATATTGTGGAATGTGGAGTAAAATGTGTCCAATAGTCATATTTTGGAAGAAAAGTACTCACTCCGTAACAAAATAGATGTTACACTTTCAAAAACATACTTTTCTAGCCAATTTTTTTTTGAAGAGGATAGAGATAGAGAGAAAGAAAAAAGGGGACATATGTGATACGAGAGAGATAGAGAGAGATTATTGCCTAAAAAATGTATTTTTTGGTTAGAAATTAGAATCAATAGAAAATTCACATTTATATCTAAAACCCAAGACAAACAAATGTCATGATGTCACATGTACTCTCCCCTCCCCCACACAATCAAATGAGACATTAAGTAATAAAAATGCGTGTTTCAAAATTCGAACTCATGACGACCTCTTATTTGATATGATAATGCATTAACTAACTAAGCTACAATACTCATGTTGGTCTTTGTGAGGGAAAAAATCATTTAAAAACAAGATACTATTTCTATTTTTGAAGACTTCAAATGCACGTTGGTAAATAATTTAGTGCGTGTCGTCCGGGACAAGAACTAGTTGAGCTTGAAAAACGATGCAAAATGCATTACCAAAATTGCACATGTATCCTCAGTCATTCTTACCATTTCGAAAACTTAATTAATTTCTCTCTACATATATGACCATATTATCAATTACGATTGGGCCATACTCCAGACTCAGGCCTAACAAGTTTGAGTACCAGAGGCCCCAGCTAACTGGGCCCAGGACCCAATTGTTAAGTCCATCCCAGTATATCCACTTGGCAGATGATACAAAATGTGCATGCAGTTGAGCCACAATACCTTTTTAATAATTTAATTAACTTTGGTTTTATAAAAGCATTAATAATAATCATTGAAAAGTTTTAGGCTTTAAAAATGTTAACATTTTCATTACAAGGTATAATGCATCATGCATGATATTCAACTTTAGGAAACCTTTTGACCTTTAACCAAGCTACTAAGCTAGGTATGAAGGTACATAATGTATATAGTTGACTCATAACACATTCAAAGGTTACTCTAAGAAGAGATATATGAATAAACTATTATATATAATGAAAAAGTTGATCATAATCTACCATTTAACTTTGTTTATAGATCAAAATCTCCTAATTCATTCTTCAAGAATGACAATTGTGTCTTGATTTTCTCATTTCTCATCTTAGACAATTCTTATACTTCCTTCGTTTGAAAATAATTGAACCATTTCATATTTTCACGTTGTCGATACATGATTTCAGACTTTAATATATTTAATTATTAATAAATATACATTATAAAAAGTTGATGTAAAAAAATATAAAATGAGACGTATATCCTTCGTTTGAAAATAATTGAACCATTTCATATTTTCACGTTTGTCGATACATGATTTCAGATATTAATATATTTAATTATTAATAAATATAAATTATAAAAAATTGACGTAATACAGTGAGACGTACATACTCCAATTCAAATTATCTAATAAAATCCTATATGACTATGTTTTTCCTATAATATAAATCACCAAATTAAAGACAATAAAAGTGTAAAACACGAATAATAAATACTATGCAAATGGTACAACTATTTTCAAACGGCAGAAATATATTATAATATTATCCTAGTCCTTCTATCTGAAAAAGAAATGGCACTTCCTAATCCCTATTCAAAAAGTTTCAATATAATAAGGAGAGAGGTCCTACAAGTTACGAATCTCAACGTTTCACAGGTAAATTAAACGTACATACTCCAGATTTACCAACCGAACCTCTAAAGTAGGGATCCCGAAAATATGCACCTCAAGAACCAAAACTAATAGGGATCAAATTCGTAATTTTAACTTACAATATAAAACCCTACCAACTACACCAAATATTACTACTAATACTACTTTGCATCAACTATTCAAAGTATACCTTCACAGAAGTATATAAAATGCGATCTTAGAGATTTATAGATTGTCCATTATCTGACCTCGCCTGATTATATTGACTATTTGGCAAGAAATGAAGGAGAGAGAAAGAGTGTACGTTGTTTTATCAAATAGACAAATACTACTTATTGGTAAAGAGACTAATAAGTCATCTCTTCAGATTGCATTGTTACTGAAAAGCTAAGCTGCAAAATCTGTTTAGCTTGATTTTGGTTCCCTCCCTTTTAGTAACAAACATCTATATATATATATATATATATATATATATATATATATATACATACATATGTATAAATAAAGGGAGCTAAGAATTTCCATGAATGGCGGTCTTTTTTTATTATTTGATTCAAGCTTGAAGATGGCGTATACATATATTCATGGAGTATTTAATATCTTATAGTTTATAAAGGTTTCAACATCCATGAACATGCTTAAGAGCCAATTTATTACTTTGCTCTTTTGATGATTAAACTTGGTTTTATGTGGATTATATCCTGCAAAAATAGGATTTATGATAAATCTATACAAATATATTAAAAGACGTGTATAAACAAGAAATTGTGACACGTGACGTTCTTCCTAGGAAGTTTTAGCTCATGTAATTCATGTACAATAATTTTTTTTAGAAATTGCGTAGTATAGGGGTTCGATGCCGAGACCTCAAGTACATATACTTAAGTCTTAACCACTGGATAAGTTGTATTAGTGTTATTATCATAAAGTATTATATTAATAAATGAAATTTTTTCTTATATTAATAAATGAAATTTTTTCTTATCTGGGACATAGCCCGGGCCTAATAACTAGTTAGAAAGTCAAATAAAGATTTATCAAATTTTAGTTGGCTAAATAGGAGAAGGAATGACTAGTGAGAACAAAAAGGAAGGAAAAATAAAATAAATCGGCTAAAAGAATTATCTACCAAGTGATGTGGTTTCTGAATAGCACCTCTACTCTGACCTCTATAATTGAGATCAGTCTAAAATAAACACATAGTTATAATTATTATAGAAATAGACCACCCATACTCACACCTTAATTATTAGAAATATTTTCATTAATTATATCAATTATTCTTAAAAGATACCAAAAATGTCTTGATTTACGATAGGTCACAACTCACAGGTTCGAATCCCCCTCCCCTTCTTTGTACTTTGTACTGCTTTCGTGGTTCATATGGATCAAAAAAAATTATACTTAAAAGACAATATTAGCCTATTATTTATAACAATGGGAATATTAACCTTTGGCAGATGTACCCAATTCTTCTCTAATTTCCAACTTACAAATTATAATGATCTTTTAGGAATTTACATTATCGAAAGAAGAGTTTATGAAACATATACTCCCTCCGTTCCAAAATATAGTTTCCATTTCCATTTTGGGTGTCCCAAAATATAGTTCCCATTTCCATATTTAGTTTCACATTTTTCCGTAATTTGTCTAGAAAAATCGTGTCCCATCATTTATTTGCTTCTTGAATTTGTTTTTTTCCTTTGTTTATTCAACCAAAATGTTACAATTAATGCTCTTTCACCAATTATCTTCATTCTCTCTCCTAAAATCATCTTTTCCCATACAACATTTATTTAAATAAACAAAAAATCTTTACTATCCCAACTTACATAAATTACCGTGAAAAAAGGGAAATGGGAACTATATTTTGGGACGGAGGGAGTACTATTTTCTTTTTACCTTGTACTAGAAGTATAAAATAATCGTCTAATAACATTACTAGAGTCTACATATATGCATGTTAATTAGAGCCTAATATAATACTTACCTCATATAGGAACATACTTAAGTTGTAATAATAGTGAACTAATCTAGCTAGGGTAGCCAATTAGAATTTGAACCCCTTAAATTAGGATTACTTCATAGAGAGGTTTGACAAAAAGAGAGAGAAATAGTGTATCATTATTATTGTCTCTTTGTACTCATCAATCCTACTAACTTTCATATATAGTGTATTTTTATTATTCCTATGGTGTGAAAACGACATACCATGATTATTTTCATCACTAAATTCGCTGCATATCCATGGATAAGCAACTAGCTACTTGACTACTCTTAACTTCTAACTTCTAAGTAGCCATTGAAAGAATTACACCTGCTAAATAAATTACGCACATAAGATTATAAGTAGAGGCGGCTAAATCCGTGTGTAGAGTGAGCAACTGTATAAGATCCTCAAAATATAAGGGTCTAATTCTATTAGTAGTTTGTCTAAAGAAAAAACAAAAACCTAAATCTAATTACAAATTTAAAGAGATTAATTTATATTTGGGGTTTTTCTTCTTCTTCTCCTATTCTCCAAAAAATCCCATTTATAAATCTTCCGTCTCTTCTATTCACCAAAATATTTAATCTTTATAATTTATTTAAGTACATGACCCCTAATTTTACGAGATGGTCCAAATTATAAGAATACTTGATACTAGGTAGATAAAGTTTTTCCTTTTTCTCTATATATATTCCGTTTTTTTTTTTGTAAGTGTTAATGGTTCCAATTCTCTATGGTTAAGATTTATCATATTTACTTCCAAAAAAAAGAAAAAATATTTATCATATCTAATTCACCAAAAATATTTTTACTAATGTTATCTCGTTGTCATTCTTTTTATCCACCGTGTTATCCATAAAAGCGGAAGAAAGTTTGAAAAACTAACCATAATTTTCTTCGATCTGTCTCTATATTATTCACGTGACAATTCTTTACAAAATGTCAAAATATATAGTATAAGTTAAAGAGCATATTTTCTATGCAAGCAGAACGTACATATGTTTTGATAATTTCAGTCATCTTAAGAGTTAAGACACATATTTGTAATGAATTCTTTAAAAAATTATAAAAGGTTGACACCTTGAATACACACGTAGAGACAAAATTTAACAAGATCGTTATTCATACATGAGTATAGAATTTTAATTTGTACATTGTTGAGAATTTATAGTCAGAATTTGCAAAATTTGACTTCGTAAAAAAACAAATGAGAAATTTATTACAAGACGCATAGAATACTACATACCTAATATTCTTAAAAATAACAAAGTGTGTTTCTCGATCATCAGTTGCATTGTACTCCCTCTGTCTTTTTTTATTTGCTACAAGCACTTTTTCACAAAGACCAAGGAGGGAGTGGGGACCATTGACATAAATGGAATTAACAAAAAAGCAAATAGGTAAATTGTGGGACCTATGTATTATATATGGAAACATTTACAAAATCAAGAAGGGAGTGATGGCAAATTTGTAAATAAAGTGTGGGACCTATGTACTATATATGGAAATATTTGCAAATGTAGCAAATAAATTGAGACACCCCTAAATGACAAAATGTAGCAAATAAAAAAAGACGGAGGGAGTAATACACAAAATCTTACTTTTGTCTTTTATGTTATTACCTACTTGGTAAAAGTTATTTAAAAAAATGTTGAAGAGTGCTTAAGAAAGTTATAGTTGACCTAGATAAGAGAAACAAGTTAATTGAGATCAAAAAATCATGCATGTCGTTTGATAGCTATTATTGTGGTCGATAATCCCATCATATAATGTATATTTCATGCTTAATAAAATTGGAACAGTTTTGAATAAAGGAAATGATTTAAGTTATGATTTGTGCTTACAAATAAGGTAGTCAATAGTTGTATGCCATTTCTCTTACTTCCGACAAAGTGAATCTCGTTGATTAAAGCAACATTTCTAATGTGATAATTTACCATGATTGATTTTTGTTATGATTTCACTTTTATTTTATCACTATTCTTGTTTCTACTTCTACATGCTCATTATATTTGGCTAGCTTAATAATAATCTCAAAAATTATTAAAAGAGACGGTCTAATTTTATATTAAAATTAGACCTAATTACTAAATGAATTAAACAAGTTACCGAAAAAAATTAATCTAGCCATTATCGGGCTAATCCTCTTTTTAATATTGGACTTACTATTGTCTATTTTAATTTAAAAATAGGCGATCTCTTATAAGACAAACTCAAACAATATATGGAATAAATCAAATAAAAGGAGGATCGGAAAAAAAGTTGAGGACGTATGATTAGATTTCAATGGTAATAATCACTATAGACCATTGTTGTAGAAATCATTATACTTGGAAGGATAATGTTGAGTTGGTGTGGTGCAAGAACAAGAACTCTTAATAAAACAGATCATGAATATGGAGGAAATTTTTTAAATCACAAAAGGAAGTCTATCTTTGTAAATGAAAAAAAAAATTAGGGCAAAATTTTCAGTTGCATGTAATTCTATTTAACTATCTGAACAAAAGTGCATTCAAATGGTTAAATTGGTTACATTACACATGCAAATAACTAGAGAATTTGCTCTAACTTTAGCATCTAATATTGAATAATGTTTTGCATGCATGCATGCATGCATGCATGCAGTGTATTAAGAGATCTTCATTGTCTTTTATAAACTAGAAATCTGATTGACAAAGTTCTATCACACATTACCTCCATTTCAATGAATTGTTTGCCTTCTTAATATCTCATTTTTTTCAACAAAGATATATATAGTGGCGTATGTAATTAGGCTGATTATAACACATAATATATATTAAAATCGTAAATAAAATAGGTTCGTTGTAAAAAATCTATATACAAATTACTCTATTTGTCAGTGTATATATATACATGTACAAGTCACACATGCACCATGTGTGTCATGCACACATATGTGTATATGTTGTACGCATCATGAGATTGCATGTATAGCTCGAATGTATATAAAATAGAGATGTCTCAATCTATATATAAAGATGGTTGAACTAGTAACGATTATAAGACATTCTACATTAAGTCATTAACTATTTTAAAACGGTAAGTAAAACAATAACCAAGTAAACGCAAAGTATTATTAATGGATATAATCCATCCATACCACATCAAACACAGTACAAAACTTTCTTACCTCAAAAGACAAGACTCCTAAACAATCATATTTACTACAAATCCTCTTTGTCTTAAACTCACTATAATCCAAATTTAATGGGGTAGAAATAGTCAAATACACATCACAAACCATATGATTAAGATAAGGACAAAAGAAAAATAGGTGTGTTATTATTATTATTATTATTATTAGGTAGGTGGGTGTTAAAAAAAACTTTTAGCAAGTAAAATCATGGTTGAAAAAAGCCCCTTTGTGAGATACAAGAGGTGGGTTTTCAAAAGTAAAATTTTAGATATGCAAGAAGAGTGATGGGAGGATAAGAAGCAATTCCTCACCTTAACATCATGTTGTTGGCCATTGTATCACTTCTTATATGACCTACTACTCAATTACTTGTTGGATTTCATTTTTAATAAAAACCCAACAAATTTCCCACTACACTTCAACCAAAAAAATTAAATTTTGCATCAAAAAAAAAAAAAATTTCTTTCATTTCTCATTCTCTCTCTTCATTTGTGGAAGAAAACTTGTAAAATCACTATTGAAGTATAGTAAATAAACTAGTGGGTAATGTTTTGAGAAAAAGACTAATTTTTTTTTTTCTAAAATGCATAAGGTGCGTAGGATAAGGAAGGGAGTTTGTAGTGGTGCATGTGGCGTAGATTAGAGTGTAGCCTTTTACATTGTTCACTCAAAAGCAAAAAGATTAAAGAAAGAAAAAATTGAGTGAAATTCAAAAAGCTACTCTATTTTTTTTTTTATACACACACAAAAAGGAGGTTAAAGATCAAAACTTGGCTCCAAATTTCTCTTCTTTTTACTAAAAAAAAGGGAAAATAAAAAAAAAGGTCACTTTCTCTTTCTACTTTTTGGGAATTCTTCTCTCTCTTAAAGGGTAGAGGTGATGGAATTGATTGATGTTCATAAGATTGAGCTCTTTGCTGAAGAACTTGGTGCAAGAGAAAGAGTTCAGTTTTAAGCTCAGTTAAAAAAGTTCAAAACTTTGAATCAATTTCTACAGATTCAACTTGGTTTGAAACTAAATTAAGCTCCTTTTTTTGTTTATATAGTTTCAATTTCTTTGTTTCACAATTGCAATTGTGTTTGTTGCTCCAATTTTGCATCAATTGTTTCATGGTTTCATATTATCTCAACTAACAATGTCGTCTGATATCAGTTAAACTATACGCATCCTTGAAATTTGGAGTAAAGTTTAGATCTTTTTGGTGATTTTAGTTATACCCATATTGTGTAATTGTGTGTTTTTTGGATTATTGTTCGAGGAAAGTTGTTTTTAGGATGAATTGTGATGTGGGTATGTTTAGTTTTGTGGAATTTTTGTGATTTTTGAGCTTTTTAAGGGTAAATTTGATTGGAAGTGGTAGTAGGGTTTTTAGTATTAGGGTCTTTGTTTACTCAATGGGGAGGGATTGCTTACTGCTACCAACTGTTGGACCGCCAATAAAACGGCGAGCAGGATTAAGAAGGAAACAAGCAGGTAGAGGTTCATATAGGGCAAGTTAGATTAGAGGATTGAGGACAATTAGGTTGGTGATTTTGTGTAGCAAATTGACATTTTAAAACTAACAAAAACCCGAGTTCGTCGGGGTTGCAAGTGTTCTTAGTTTGGGGAAGGGGGGGTTTAGAGTTTGATTTTGCTGGTGAGTGCAAAAATGGCTACTCACTTGCAACAGTTGCTTCAAAGCCTATGTTGGAATACCGAATGGAATTACGCGGTCTTTTGGAAGCTCAAACATCGTGCTCGAATGTAAGTTTGCCCTTTCTCAGCTTGATGTTGATGACTTGATGTTGTGCTTACTAGTTTACTCCTTTATTGATGTTTGAGTATTACTTCTGTTTTATTACTTTTGCAAACTTGATTGACTGTTCAAGAGTTGGATTTGTAGGAAGCAGTAGTGAATGTTTTAGGTGGTAGTTAATATATGATCACACACTATTACCTTAAGACTTTCCGGCAATATGTGGTTGGTAAAAGTAGGGAATAATCGGTGTACTTCTTCAACTTCAACTTTGACAATAAATGGGTTAAGCTTACCAAAGAATGGAAAGTCTTGTTTAAGAGTTGTCATTTAATTTGGATCTCTGTTGCCAGTTTGATTTGGTTACATGTAAGTGTATTTTAAACATTTGACAAACTAGTTACACATCTCTAATGAGTTATTTGTGACATAATTGCGAATGTCATTTGTAGGACTTTTATTTTCACACATCTTGAAGTGTTACGATTTCACAAGTATTATAAAGTCATTGGTATAAACCCTATTTTGACGAAAAAAGGTCATTGTCTTTCTAGGTTCAACCCTAAGTCTTTGGTGTGAAAGTCACAGAAGAAAGTCTTGTTTGGGAACTGTCACTTTTTTGGTTGGATTTTGTTGCCCGTTTGATTTTCTTTTTTGATTTTGTACATGCATGTTTATATTGGGTATTTGAAAAACTCGTTGACATCCCTAATGAATTTTTTTTTGTGAAACTAATTCTTGGAGTGTTACAAATCCATAATTCAAAAGTCATTAATTTAACTGTAAAATTGGCGTTTCTGGTTTTGTTTAGATTAGTGAGGCCTCCTCTTGATATCCTTCCCCTTTCCCTTTCTCCCATGAATGCTAAGTCACACCCATTTTCACAATAGTCCAAGACTCCGAATTGTATCTATACAGGATGCCATCTTTGTGTATTAATGCCTTTCTGTGAAACTTATTTCAGGGTACTGACTTGGGAAGATGCTTTCTACAATAATCAAATTAAAGTGGATCCTTCAGTGAGTAAAAGCTTTGGTGAAGCACTTGAAAGCTTGCATGATGATCATGTTGCAAATGATCCTCTTGGTATGGCTGTGGCAAAGATGTCTTACCACGTATATTCTCTCGGGGAAGGGTAAGTTTTGCTAGATTCAACTCTTTGCAATGTTTCTCCTCATTGGTCCAATCAATGTTTCTTTATAAGGGTGTGTTCTTGTGAATTTTTGTGGAAGTTTATTTGATGTAATTGCTTGAACAGGATTGTTGGCCAGGTGGCTGTTACAGGGAAGCATCGTTGGATTTTTGCTGGTGAACAAACAGTGACTTCCTGCTCACCACTGGAGGTGCGTTGCCATTCATCAATGGTTGTTTAGCTTCATAAGCTTGTTTACTATATGTATATCCACTTATTTCCTTACGTATCTGTTATATCTGCCTCGCAGCTCTGTGATGGATGGCAAGCTCAGTTTGCAGCTGGAATCAAGGTATGGCTCTTCTCAAAGCTTTACTATAAATTTTTCATAAGTGTTTGTATTTTTGGAAAGAACTTGCTTCTTTGAGCAACAGTCAATGATATTGTAGTTTACGCATAAGTTTTACCTACCTGGATCAAAACTTTTGCTGATTGTGAACTTCATTTTTCTGCAGACTATTGTTGTAGCAGCTGTTGTTCCATATGGAGTTGTACAGCTTGGCTCCCTAAACAAAGTGAGTATCTTAATGAACTATACTTTTTGTCCTTTCACTTCAATATATTTTTTTTTTCCCCTAAAGCTTTGTAGTTTGAAAATCTGTCATGTTTTTGTTTTGATTCTAAAAAATGGTTGCAATTTTTAAATCTCGGGTGCATGCTCTTAAGTTATACTTGATTTCTGCAGTAGTTTAGGCAATTGGAAAGGATGTAGACTAGGACTAGAATCTAGACTAATGAAATCATAAATCTTGTATCTCATCATATTAACACACTATGCTGGGGAAACCTTCCTTGCTCCGCTGGTTTACCCTTGATAGGTGCACTTGAACCTATAAGGGCAACGGTTGTTGCTTTGGTAAAGCCAGTACTTCTCTTTCTATATTACAAAAAAAATACTTACAATTATTGTGGGATATACTTGGGTTGTTTCAGATGAAATGGGTCTTGGTGAATTTGATTCACTCTTCTTCCTATATTGTACTCATCAATCTTTACATGCTTCATGTCAACTGTTTCGATGTCATCATGTTTATGTTAAGAAGCTTTCTTAATACGGAAGATGCTATAATAAATGAAATGTGATTGGAACAAGGCTTGCAGCATATTAAGAACAAAATTTACCAAAAATATTATGGTTATTTATAATAGTTGCAGTTCAAATGAGAGGGTTTTGATCTCACAGGAAGGGCGAGAGACCATGCAACCTAGTGCAGTTTGATTTATATCATTGTCTAATTTATGTGCTCTCTAAATTTGTTAAGATAGAATTATTTGCTAGACTATCAAACTATCATGGATGTTTATAATTGTCACAGTTCAAAAGTAAGGGTTTTGGTCTCACAAGGAGGTGAGAGGCCATGCTAACTGGTGCAAGTTTGATTCAAATCATTGTCTAAATTGTTTGATCTCTAAATTTGTTAAGACTCATATCATTGTCTAAGTATGTGATCTGTAAATTTGTTAAGATAAAGATATCTGCTAGACCACTTCATGCATAACATTGTATGTCTTTCTAATTTTTTGTTTGCTTTGTTGTAGGTCAATGAAAATTTGCAGTTGTTGACTCATATTAGATATGTATTTTCTTCTCTTCAAGAGTCAGCATGCCATATCCAGACTCCAATTCAAAGCAGTCTGCAGAACGTGTTGCAGATGGTATGAGACTCTCTTGCCTCTTTTCCATTCGGAGTATTTTTTCTGTTCACACATCTTGAACTTAGCTATCTTCTTTACAGTCAGATATACCGGCGAGAAATTTTACTCCAGATGCTCTTCAGGAGTGTCTACTTGATCTTGGTAAAACTATAAATAAGGAGAACACTTCTTCCAGTTCTCTTGATTTTCAACCTCCCAAGATACAGTTTGCTGATTCTTTTGGGGCTCCATTTCACGGTGTGCATCTCAGCGACGCAGCGGAATTGATGAAGAAAAATAAATTTGTTCAATCAGTATCTGAAAGTCAGCAATCTACTGATCTGCTCCATGGCACCAATTGTGGAAGTAACAGTTATAAGATCCAAAATGGAGTTACTAGTTCTGGACAGAAAATTTGTGCATCCTCAAAAAGTTGCTTGACGGATAATAGCACTATATATGATGTTAAACTATATCCTTCTGAAGGAAAAGTTCAAAAAGTTGTAGCTTCAGATTCCTTGGGGAAACAGAAGGTGGAAAATAAAATAAAGAATCAACCAGAGTTCAGCTGTTTGGATGCTCTAGGCAACTTAACTTCATCTGTCATGTACTCTGCTGGAACTGAGCTGCATGAAGCGTTAGGACCTGGTTTTCTGAAACAGTGCTACCCTTGGTCTTGGGAGTCCGAAAATCCTGAAGAAAGGCCTGCTTCTCAGATGCCAGAAGCAATGGAAAGCAGCCTACTTACAACAGATTCTGGGACAGATCATCTTCTAGAAGCCGTCGTAGCTAATTTTTGCCGCAACGATGCCACTTTTAAGAGTGCAAAGTCGCTTTCTACATCCGAATCTATGCTAACCACTGAAAAAATGCCGGAGCCATCTATTAACACTAGCCATACGATTGGTTCATCCTCGTATTACTCAATCGGCTGCTCATCACTTCTAGAAGAAAGTACACAGAACTGCTCAAACTCTCCTGAATCCGGCAGCATTAGGTCTTCAACTAGTTCATACAGAGAACCATTGGCAAGGACAATTGAACCGGGTAAGGGTAACAAGAAGAGAGCAAGACCTGGTGAAAGTTCTCGTCCTCGGCCTAGAGATAGACAGCTTATTCAAGACCGCATCAAAGAGCTCCGGGATCTTGTTCCCAATGGGTCGAAGGTATGTCTCCTTCAGTGCAGTTGTGAAAAATGGTGCTCTTCAGATGGTTTTTCAATATATCTTGACATGTTCTGTCATAATTGTGCAGTGTAGCATTGATTCACTGCTGGAGCGGACTATCAAGCATATGGTTTTCATGCAGAGTGTGACTAAGCATGCTGACAAGCTCAGTAACTGTGTTAAATCTCGGGTAAGAACAAGCTAACATAGACTCCTGAGTGTAAAATTTCCTCCCATGTAATCATTTTGAACATCCATTAACTCAAGTAATTGCTTACTGTAAACTGAAGATACTGTTTTGCATACATAATCAACCTAATTCCTGCATTAAGAGATTTTGGTGGTGTTGAAATGCCAATTTTATAAATTGAATGAATTGAACTTTACACCATAAATTTGAACATGTAGGGTTGCAGTAATGAAATGGGAGTTCTAGGATCTGGTTATGAGCAAGGTTCAAGCTGGGCTGTGGAGGTTGGAGGTCATATGAAAATTTGCCCAATTTTAGTTGAAAATCTCAACATGAATGGGCAAATGTTAATAGAGGTATGCGTGTATATCACCTTACTTTCCTCAAGGAAAGAGTTACTTGATGTCGTGTCAGGAGCCATACATTTGAGAAGCTCACCTTTCAGATTTTTTCTTGTCCCTAATGTTTTACATCTTGTTTATACAGATGTTATGTGAGGATTGTGACCATTTTCTGGAGATAGCAGAAGCTATCAGGAGCGTAGGCCTGACTATTCTGAAAGGCATGACTGACAATCATGCAGATAAAACATGGATGCGTTTTGTAGTTGAGGTAAAATCTGAAGATGATAATTACCACTGTTGATATCTAATTTATGTCAGGTGCCTATAGTTTGGATTTTTCCATCTTTTCAGGAACAAGATGAAAAATAATTTCATTGCTCAAATAATATTTGTACAACTAAACCGAGGCATCCCAAAGGAAAATATCACACATGCAACCCAGGCCTAAACTTTAAGCTTTCACATGATTGCCTAACAGCATGATTTACATTATTGTAGTTGTGATTGTGTAGGTCACTTTGTATCTGTTTCTGACTATCTTGTTCAAACGACGTTGATACTGTTTGCACCTTTGTTCATATATGCTTAAAATACTTGCATAGTTGCATCTTTAACAATTTTATGTTCAACAATTCTCTCTGCGGATGCGTTAACTTGGACACAAATCCACTTGCTTTTGCCTCTGGCCTGACAAAAGATTATTTATTTTCTGTCATGAAGTTGCTCTCATGATCATTTATACCTCGTTTTTGTTTAGAATTTGACTGAGTAGAAATTATGGAGAAGTGAATATGCGTAAAATTAGAAAAAGTTAAAATTAACTATCTGTCTTGCAATTGCTCTTGTGATTATTAATATCCCGTTTCCTTTTAGAATTAGATTGAGTAAAATTATAAAGAATAGTTTAAAATTAACATTTTTTCTTGGAATTGCTCTTGTGATTATTTATACCCCGTTTCCGAATACAATTAGATTGAGTAGAACTATGGAGAAGTGAAAAGGTGTAAAATTAGAAATAGTTTAAAATTAGAAAAAGTGATTATTCGTAAGTTCTATTGGTTTTATACTATGAAAGCACGGACACCTCTGTGACACCTAGGTTTCCTCCATTTTTAGAAAATTTCCGTTGTGGAAACCCCAGCCATGAGCCATATTTGAGCTAGTGAAGCCCTCAAATGGCTGGAACCTGGGGGAATCCCTGGTTCGGAAACCCTAGTCGTTTCTGTGCTACATAGGTGTTGTTTCCCTTTTCTATTGCAAAACTGTGGAGAATTCTGTGGGCTAAAACTATGAAGATGTTTACACAGCCTTGTATAATTCTGATATCTTAGTTTTATAGCCGAAACATGGAATAACTATGTATGATTAATTTAAAGTAGTTTTACTGCTTGTACACTTGAAATTATGCCAATAGGTTTGTTTGGGGCTTGCATTATCTGGTGAATAATGCTTGTAATTCTGCATAATATGTCTTGTATTTATACATATGAGAAGTAGTGATGTCTTTTTGTATGAAAACTCTAATATAACACCTTCGGATGAAGCAAATTTCTACGTTGGTGTTGCATTTGCTAATTTAGTTTTAAATGTACAACATTGCAGAGCCAGAGCAACAGAAACTTGCATAGGATGGATGTGTTGTGGTCACTTGTCCAGCTGCTGCAATCCAAATCTACTCTGTGACATCTGTTGCAAGTTTGGTATCAGAAATTTCAATGTTGATGCTTTTTTAAAAGTTCTGTGAGTTTTTCTTGTGATGTTTGACGACCACTTGTTAAGAGTTTGTGTTTTCGTCTTTTGGGTTTTTATGCTCCCTTCCAAGTATAAATAGTGTCAGAAAAGAAACCCTGAAAAACTAAAGAAATGAGTGGTTTCTGCTTAATTTTGGAGTGATTTTCTTCGAGTTGTAAACTTTCTACTTGTTAATGAATCTAATGCGTGCAAGTTGATGTCTTTGCTCTTCTATCGATGCACCTTCTTTTTATGAGAAATCTACTGTTATTTGATGAGAAATATAACAAGAAGCAATTAAATTACTGATGTAAGATTGAGTTCATGACAACTCAAAATGGGGAAGGGCTGACTGGCCGTCTAATCCTTTGGTCCTATAATAAGCTAGATATTCGTTGGCGCTCGTTCCCCTGTACAAGGGTGGATTATTCTCTGATAGAAACTCTTCTAGCGGCCTGTATATTTCATATTTCTTCTTGGTGCTCGGATAGAAGAAACACGCAGCTGATACCCTTGGACAGTTATGCCCTAAACGTACTCTGTGCTCAACGCTTCTGAACTTTGCATTTGTGATCAACTGCATTGGTTAAGAACATACGAAAACTTAAGACTGCATTCCAGATTTCCAGTTATGATTTATAGAGAAAGAGAAGCAGAGAAGTCAAACAGCTGAATGAACTGGTATAACACAAATGACCTCTTTTGTTACATAGGAAGGAAAAATAGCTCTGGGTCACAGGCTGTATATCAGCCCATGTTACTTGGACTCTGATACTTGTACCAGACACGGGAATGTTTGAAGTGTCTGGCTCGGCCAAAATATGCAGAATCTTCATGATTTTGTGTCGAAGTGTTGAGCAATCGACACTGGTATTGAGGTAAAATGAAAAGTCCGAGTAACACAGGGATCAAGAGTGTTTAAAAGATAAACCGACATAAATCAAATGTGTTCGAAGATCTGGATTCCAGTGATGGAGAGTAAATGTTACCTGCATTAAATCTCCGATATGGATTACCAAAGCTCCTGGCCTAGGATGGATATCGATCCATTGATCTTGGTGGAAGACTTGGAGGCCACCAGTGCTGTCTTGCAGGAGAACCGTCATGAAAGATGGATCACAATGCTTCGTTGCACCTAAGGTTAGGTGTGGTTCTGGGCATGCAGGATAGTAGTGGCACACCAAGTTTGCAGTTTCCATGCATTCAATCTTGGCTAAGTGTTCCTTTTCAAGACCTAAAGCCACTGACAGTACTTCAGAGAGCTTTTTCTTGAGATTTAGTGTGTTTCCCATGTACTTAGTTATTGCTTCCCTGCAGAAGTGCACAATAACAGTATAAGCTATTCTGTTTCCTGAATACCTAGTTTGCAGCTATGTTATATAAACTAAACATATGTGTTACATATAATATGGCAAGCAAAGAGAAAGAGGCACTATGACCTGCATATAAGAGGAACTTCTTCAGGGTTGAGATCACCATCCTGGTACTCACAACTTATTGAATCCCTCCAATTAGCAGCTCTTGCTACCAATAGATCTCCATTACTATAGTACCTCACCTTGTGGTTGAAATCACGTGTGTAGAACCTAGTTTTTTCGTGTGTAGGTTGTTCGTGAAACCTTCGGATCCCCTCCAACAATTCCTCCATGACTTTTACAGGGATCCCATGGTTAACAAGCTGGAAGAATCCCCATGTTTGACAAGCCTCGCGTATTTCCTTCACTACCTCCGAACTTCCCTTACATCCATCATCACCAAAATCTATCACTGGAAACTCAACCGAAAGGCTAGAACCATCTCTTGGTGAAAGGTTTTCCGGTGGTTGAATGAAGAAACGAGGTATACTCGATATACCGGAGTCCAGGAGCCCTTTAACTCCGGCCTTCGTTTGTTCAAATTCTTTAACCTCTTTCGCTCGGTCATAATGGAATTCATGGTTGGAAATGGCTGCCTTTGCCATGGGAAATGAGTTTGGTAAAGACAATCTAGGAACCTCTTAGTGTTATAAGAGTAGTAGAAGACAAAGGCTACCTCTTAACCTTGGATTGTGAAACTATCAGAGTTGAAGAAGTAAAAATATTTTGGACAAAAGAACAAAAGAAGAGATGAGGTACCCACTTTGTCCCCTTTTCTTCTTTAGCAGCAATCTTCAACAAACACTACCATCCTATTATATAAGTAAGAAACAAATGCGCATCTGTTCCCAAAGTGCTTATTATGTAATCTGTATAGTGTATAGTTTACACAATCTATTTTTTCTGTTTAAATTTCACAAACTTCGACTACATTTTTTAATAATATTTAGACAAATGAACATAACTATACGTGATCTTTCAGAATTCGTCTTAATACGTATCATAAACTGTGAAACTCAAACTGCGTAAACTAATATGAAACAGAGTCACAAAGGGAACAATGATTTTAACACTATGGATATGGACCTATATATTATATACAATGAACATATTGGCGTTAAATAGAGGTAGGTGTAGTTGGCTGTCATGCAAGCCGAAATAAGCTAAAGTTACTAGTTGCTCTAATGAGGAAACAGATAAAAGTGTGTGATTACAAGTCTTTTCAGCAGTTTGTGTACACCTTTGTGTAATTTGCATGTGATATGCCCAAGATTTTGAGGGTTCATTTGATCAATTTTTTTGTTTCTTTGTGTTTCTTTTCAAAATTTGGACATTTCTGGGGGCAAGAACCATTATCTAGAAACATGAATAGAAACCGAAATTGTTGCAATTGAGGTCGGTCACACTCACAACAAAGGAAAAAGATATGTGTATAGATATGATAAGCTTATGGGAAATTGACAAATTTAATGACTAGGAAATTGATAGGTATTGTATGAAGGGTTACAAATTTACAATAATCTATTATATGAGACAAAAATAACTTTGTCTTTTATGTTTAGGGATAACTTTAAATACCTTTTGAAGGACGACACAATATTATTAGTATCTTTTCAAATTGAGATGTCTTGACATTATGTGAAATATTTGTATCTATTTGGCTTAAATTTAACTTATGTGCTTGTTGGTCTTAAACTTAATCTACTAGATCTTTTATTAATTAGAGTTGCGCATGACTCATGTCAATCCACTTGATGAGTCAGATGGTTCGGGCTTAACACTAGAGAAACAAAACTATATCATACTAAGCTCCAAGGGGGTCTATGCATGGCTTTACGCACGTATCATACCGCATTTGTTAGCCTCTTTAAGAATTTTTTGTGGTTTAGAATGAAATAGTCTTCTTGTCATGCTCGTACTAGGAGGATGCCCATAATCTTTTATGAGATAAGAATGAATTTTTCTTTTATGTTTAGAGATAACTCTAAATGTTTTTTAAAGGACGAGATAGTATTATTGAAATCTTTTCAAATTAAGATGTTTTGACATTTACTTATATGAACTATCAATATATATTTGCCTCAAACCTGACTTCCGTGCTTATTAGCCCTAAACTTAATCTACTAGATCTTTTATTAATTAGAGTTATGCATGACTCATGTCGCATCGATCAACCTAATGAGTCAGGCGCTTCAGGTCTAACACTAAACAAGAAAACTATATCGTACTAAGCTCAGAGGGGTCTATGTGTAGCTTTACACAAATGTCATACCGCGCATATTAGCCTCTTTAAGAATTCTAGGTTTTTTGGTTGTTTAGGATGAAAGGGTCATCTTGTCGTGCTCGTACTAGCAGCTAGGAGCTCAAAAAATTTCGAAAATGATGCATGTACACAACCCACTATCGTGCATTTCGTGTCGAGCTAGGTCTATTATTTGTAGATTAAATTTTGGTGGCCCATATTAGCTTTATAGAAGTATTTAAATTATACTTTCTGTGTTCCACTATTATTGCAACATCACACATACTTTAGCATATTTTTTACGGTTTTTTCAGCAAGTACTCCCGAGTTTTCAAAAAATTCACCTGCTACCCTCCAAGTTTTCAAAATACACGTGGTACCCCTAAGTTTCAAACTAATACATCCATATACCCTTAATAACTAACAGCGTTAACCGTCAGTCTTAACCCTTACTAAACCTAACTAAATCTAACCCTAACCCCTAATTTTAAACCTTAATCTTAACTCCTAATATTAAATCCTAATCCTAACCCCACTACCACCCAACCACCACCCCCTCCCCTCCACCCACCCATCATACCCCCTACAGCCCCACGCCCCACCGCAACCACCACCCCATCGCACCCCCCCTCTCCCTCCCCCACCCCGTTAACCTTGCCAGCCCCCCTCCCCCACCCATTCAATTTCTCCCCACCACCACCGCTAACCCACACCACCACTGCACGCACCACCTTCGCATCGCCCAGCCACCTAGCACCCCTCTTTCCCTCGCTCTCTTCTTGGCACGATTCTGCGGTGCCCAGCCGCCCACCACCTCTGCAGTGCCCCCTCGAACTACTGACGTGCCCGTGCGTCTCTTCCCTAAAATCGAATGGGTGAGGGGCCTGCTAGGCGACGCAGGGGTAGGGGAGGGGGTGGAGGAGGGAGCGTCGCGGGGGTGGGGGTGGAGGAGGGGGCATCGCAGGGGTGGGGGTGGAGGAGGGGGCGTCGCGGGGGTGGGGGAGGCTACGAGAGGTGTAGGGAGGGTGGGGGATAGGGGCAGGGGTGGTGGGAGGGTGGAGGGAGAGGTGGTTAGGTTTAGGGTTAGGGCTAAGGGTTAGGGTTGGGGTTAGGGTTAGTGGTTAATTACGTTGAAATCTAGAAAATTAAGGTTAATGACTAATGGTGGTTAATATCGTTAGTCATTAAGGGTATCTGAGTGTATTAGTAAATTTAGGGGTACCCTGTGTATTTTGAGAACTTGAAGGATATCAGGTGAATTTTATAAAAACTCAGGGATACTTGGTGAAAAAACCGCATTTTTAAAGTAAGACATGTAAAAAGAGAGATATAGAGATATACAAAGTGGATTTCAACTGATAGAAAAAAGATAGAGAGAATATATTTCTAAGTAAGAAAAATATTGCAAATAATTTAAAACTTTCATATAAGTGAAATATGTCAAATATAGAGTGGAAGAAGTACACACTTATGGCATTGAGCGCATATTAATTCTTTGCAATAGAGAAACAAGAGAAAAACTTTGTTTACCAATCAAGTAATCTATCCACTAGAGATAAACATTAATAATCACTAGAGTCCAACTCGGTAGAATTAATTATTTTTTAATTGTCTATTTCTAATTAGTAATCTTCATAGTAGTAGATTAGACCTGATCAGCTCCAGTTTGGCCCAATGTTTGGGCGGGGTGGGGCTTTTTTTGGCCCGCGATCGGGCCCGAGCCGATTTTTTGCTTTGGGTTGGGCTTTGGGCAAGCCAAAAATGACTTCTTAGTCTATTTTTGACCCGGCCTGATTTTAGTTCGAATTAGCAACCTTTAGGCACAAAATTTTGGCCCAATCAATGGACAATTTTTTTAGGTGTAACCCGGTCCATGATCACCTCTAAGGTAGATGTAGCGATTTTCGAAAAATATAGGACACATATTGGGACGTGTCCGACACATTAGGGTGTGTCTAAACTCATATATTGGTGTCTAATATGCGCCGAGCACACGACATTCATTCATATGAAGTGTCCGTACATTCCATAAGCTTAAAGAAGTATATCTGCAACGATAGTCGTTCAGTTGACAAATTAATCAAATGAAATAAGCCGAAAATGAACCAGTATATTTTCAAGAATATATGCAAAGGTTAAATTATTTACAATATCCTCTCTTGCTTTAATACCCAAAAATCTAAGAAGATTTTTCATATTTTCTGAAGCTAATTCATATAATAAACTTTAGGATAAAATTCTTTATCCAAGTGTCATTTGACACTAAAGCGTATCGGATCAGTTCAAAGGGCACTTGTTGACTTGGTTTGCAAAAGAATAATGAGTATTTTTTTAGCAACAAAGAAAAGTTCCTATCATGCTTTTTCTCCTTTTTTTTTTAAAAAAAAAAAGTAATTTTTAGGTTCGGATTATGACTCGAGAATAAATATAATTTTCATATATTAATATATTACTTTAAAATTATAACATCAAACATTACTTGATTTAGTGATTAAGGCTTTAAGGTTTAGTTAATTTTCATTCTTTCTTGTATTTTCTAATTTTTTTTTTATTATATGTGAAGTAAAACACTCTAAGTCTCTAAGGAATAGTGTTACCTGACACATTTCCTTGTTTAAGAGCGTCTTTTAATATATTAGTATAGATAGATAAGTTTACAAGGACAACTAAATTTTATGCATAGAAGTATCGAAAGCCAACGACGAGCTAATACAAGAAAGAAAATTAACTAATTAACTAAACTTTTCTATCAATAACGATCAAGGCAAACAATGAGCTCGCTCATGAACAATCTTATTGCCATTTCTACGAATAAAGCTCCAACAAGTACTTTCTAACATACTAAGTACTAGCATGAAACTAATACAATACATTAGTGCCCTCCAATGACACCATCATCCCTAACATATGTTAATGTTACCATCGCTTCGTTTTCCTTCGCAACCATGGATCATTGACATTATATATACAAACATATGTTGTGCATGTATTCGTCATACAATTCATGATATATAACCCCAAGATTATGATACAAAACCTATTCTTCTTTTTAGCATCTATAAAACCGAAATTCTCAAATAAGACGATTTCACCATGAGACCATCTCACTAATTATCTTAAAGAAATTATTATTTGTTTAACCTATTTTTTAAGTGACTATTTTAGCTCAAATAGTAAGGTGAGACCGTCTTTTGTAAACCAACTATTCATAGAATAGAGTGAATTACCTTCTCTTAATAGCGACTTTTAATGAATTCTAATAAAAACTCCCCCAGGCCTCAAAGTAAACATTTAGGCTATTTTATTCAAACTCTTTATTCTCCTCAAATACTCATGTCAAATTCCTTGTATTCCAACATGGGTGTGGAGACTCGATCACTTGACACATATCATTTCAGGCCTAAAATATGTGAAACGTTTCTATAATAAAACCGACTCTTACACATGGACACATACCCGTGTGCGACACAAGTAACATAGAACATACATGATATGCTACACACCTACACGCATAACAAGGCATTCGGAGGTGTAAGCAGAAACCTGAGAGACTATACATAATCCAAATCCCGCTTCAATTTTAATGAAATGTCTGTTTATATCAGAGAGAATGAAACATAATTCAATAATTGTATGATCATGCAAGTAATTAAGGATCAATGAGAAAGTTTAAAGCTTGAGATGAGGAAGAGATTTGGAGCCACAACTTTCATGCACACTGTAATGCTTGTAATATTCAACCTGTGAGATTTCTTTGTATAATGCAGGATTTTTCTCAGACAAAAGTTCCTTTATTGGTCCATATTTACGATCTTTGTTTCTGCCATTTGTAGAGAAAAAGCATGCAGCTGATAACCTTGGTCCTATTCGGTTTGCTAGTACTCTATGTTCAACACTTCTAAGCAAATCATTGCTTATCAACTGCACAACAACAAAAGAAAGTTTAGTTTTGTGCAAGATAATAATTTCGGCCCATGGGCCGTTCTATAGTTTTGGGTTTGGCTAGCCACGGCGCTGCCCAGTGCCATCTTTATGTACGATAATACTTTTGAAAAAAAAAAAAAGAGTAAAAACGACTTTACAATCCTAACTGAATGGGGAACATTCTCAAAATAAACCTTTTCGTGCCCTTCTCTTGCCTAGCCAACTAAGAGTGTATTCATCATACACTCCAAGACTAATTTCTGCTCATTTGGAACTCTCCTTAGTATATTTTGCTCATTTTGATGATTTCAAATGAGCAATGAGCATAAAAATAGTCTTGGATGTACCATGCTCACTGTACAGCCTGGTGTATGATACAATTTGTAAGCCAACTGATGGAGCATGTCCCAAATTGAAGTTTCAAATTACTTTTTTCAGGTCACTAAGTCATTCCTCTATAGTTGGGATTAATGTAAGATAACCGATAGTTGAAATTATTACGAGAAAACTGGTATTAAATCTGCAACTTTCTCAGAAAATTAAGTAAATACCTGCAGCAAATCACCTATCATAACAATAAGTGCTCCCTCCATAGGCTGCACATCTATCCATTGATCCTGATTGAAGACTTGAAGTCCATCAATGTCACCTTGTAACAGAATCGTTAAAAAATAAGGATCTGTGTGATGTGCTGAGCCTAGAGTCAAATCTGGCTCAGGGCAGGGCGGGTAATAATGACCTACCACCTTTCGCGCTTCCATACATTCCATTAGTTCAAGGTGGTTGGACTCGAGCCCTAGAGCCTCAGAGAGCAACTTGCATAGCTTCACTTTTAGTTCAACAATGTGTTTGACATAATCAGACATAGGATTCCTACAAAATTCAGGATTCAATGCAATGCAAAAGCATCCACAGACAAAAAGATGAAGAAAACTTGATGGGAGTGATCCAGATTATGGTTGGTGTTCTCATTATAAACTCAATTAATACTAATCCTGGTAAAGGGTGTGTCTTTTCAGAATAACCTAGTAATTTGAACAAATTGGTGCAGGCAGGGGAAGACGGGAGAGATCAAATGAAATAAAGTCGCGAATACAAGACAAAAACTAAGCAGTTATATAGGGAAGATCAAAGATGTATACCCTTGTATTTTGATTATTATTCTGGAATGATTCATTTTTGACATTATTATAAGAAGATCGCTCATAGGTAGGATTATTTTCGTAAATTTTTCACAATAAAATGTTGAGCAGATGAGAAGTTAGTAAGTGAAACCTGCAAATGAGAGGTAAGGCTTCAAAATCTGTTGTCATGTCCTCAAACTGGCAAGCAATCGTGTCCTTCCAAAATGCAGCTCTACGAACTGGCTGTACAGTCGCGTAATACCACACCTTCCTCGTTGAATCATGAGAATAAAATCCTTCTTTCAACTCTTTAGGCTGCTCGTGAAATCCATACACGCATCCAAGCATGTTCTTCATTACAAGACTAGGAACTCCATGGTTGATAATTTGAAAAACTCCCCATTTCTTTGATGCTTGTAAGATTTCATGCACAATATTCCTACGCCTTTTATCTTCATAATCCTTGAGATTGATGATTGGGACATGATTCCCGGTACCATCATAGCTTGTTCGCTCCAACTGATGCTTCACATCAGCTGAGGATAAAAAGACTCTTGGGACTTTATGAATCCCGGAATCTACAAGTCCTTTTACACCAGCTTTTGTTGATATCAGCTCACTCAGTTCCCTTCCCCTGTCTTCATAATCCAACACATCTAGTCCTACATATTCTTGGCTAGTATGGCTACTCATATTATTATGATAAGTGGTACATGAAAATTACAAAATGCTCGAGTTTTGGGTATTAATGCCGGATAGTAAATGCAGCTAATCATCAGATATAAGCATATTCTATAAACCAACTAGTATTACTATAGTCTGCTAAATATTACTTGTTAATTAGTGATTCTTATAAGCATATAATAAAGCAAATTGTTTTTATAATTTCTAAAGGAGACAAAAGACAAGCAAAGTTTAGATGTAAAGATATGCATATTTTGCTGCAGCAGGTCAGATACTGTGTTTGTCTGTAGCACTAGCATTGTGGTAGTAGTTACAACAGATTTACTTGTTTACTTAAATTTGTGTCTTTTATACGAGTTATTATACAAAGTATGCTGTCAACCAAGTTTATAGATGCATAGTTGGTACTTGATAGGAAGACGTCAAGATAATTTCGAGTAAACAAGTTCTGTAGAACTGTAGATGTAGATTTATAGCCACATAACTTGATGTTGCAGTGATATTGGCTTCGCCGTTTTAAGACTTAGTGTATGTTTTATTCACCATCTTCAGAAACCTTATGTTTCTTTTGTTTGAACCGAAAAATTAGAGCAATAGTTGTGTGACTTAGTTTATCAGAAAAATTAACCAGGCTAGACCGGATCTTATTTCAGAAAACTTAGTTCTCTGACTGTAAATTGATGCCAGAAATATAATCAGTTATGTGATGTAAGGGTCTGCAAATGTTTATCAGGTCATACTCATACGCTTTAGCTCCATATCGTTTGCATTTCGAATTCATAACAGTCAAGAACAAAATTTAGCTCATGATCTGGAGATATATAGGAACAAATTAAAGGGGGATTGGTGAGAAAACTATGGGGTTTTTTGGATCATTTTGAAGGATAAATTCTTAGATGTTTAAATAACAACTGTTTCTAATAGTTATAAACTTTGAATTACTGTCGAAGAGTATAATATATTACCTTTACAGCTTTACTATGAATTCAGATTCTCAAATAAACCAATGTGAACAAAGGGAAAAAAAAGAAGTAGTGAGTCACTGCATTGCATACATAATTCTTGCTTAAATAAGTTCTAGCAGAGTAGCAGTAGCAGGAATATTATCACAAGTAGTTGCTGACACAATCAGGTGAATATGCCTTTTTCTAATGAACCAGCCAAATATATGTAGTAATACCTGCAGAAGAAGTAGAGGCTTAGAGCAATAGTCAAGTCCTTTTTAGGCAGGGTGATCATACCAGCAGAATCCTGCATTCGTACTTACATAAGAATTGAGTACGTCCAAGTGTTCAACACGTCTATTTCGTGAAGAAATACTCTTTATTTTGGCCGAGAATTAAGGGTTGAATTGTCTGTACACATATTAGAGTGTCGAGGATCTGATGTTAAAGTAGGAGTCCGAGTAACATAGGACCTGACATATAAAAGGGCAGAGATTCAACAGCAATCTTCTTGTACACACAAGCATGCATGATGCAAGTTAATAGCTGAGATTGTTCGCCACCAGAGTGCAGCAAAGCCTTACATGGACTAGTAACAACTAACAAGAAGGCTCCTAAAAACAGTGCTGCTCCTATGCACCAGCCAACACAAAGTTTTGTCATAGACATACAGATGCAGTGTCTTGAACATAACGTAGCCGAGAGAACCATGCGTGGTGCTCTTAGGCATGACATTATAGTGAACCGAACAGCCAAAAACATCGCTAGTACATGATACAATAAGACTGCATCTTTTTTCGTAACTGGAGTTTAGTCAGAGTCTCAGAGATGTCAAAACTCATGCATTGATCATTCATTATTGATCGACTTACATTATACATTTATAACATTGATTGTCATTCAACTAGTTCGCCAAGTTCATTTATTTCGGCTTCTCGTAATTTTTATTAACATGTTATCTGGAAATTAACTTCGATCATCGTTTCACCTAAACCGGCAAATCTGGTAATCCGTCGTCAAACTACCCTTTGTTCATCTGTGATTCACATCCATATTATGGTCCTTGTCAAATCTTCAATCCAATCTCATAAAATTTACAGCTCCAAGCGCCAAAAATCAGCATTGAAGGTTTGAAAATCACTTATAATATTCGTCATTATTTGATAAATTTCCAGCTAATAATAGATTGAGCTCGAAAACAATCAAAATGACAAATTACATAAAATTCAATTTTGCACAATTATTGAGCTCAACAAGAGTTTAATTTCTAATTCTCCTGTCGAGCCTTCGATATGTGCTTATAATTCGACAAAAAATCTAAATTCACCAAAACAAAATTAATAGCAATAATCATACTTTCTCTGTTTGATTTTAAATGCAACAAATGAATATTTTACATCTCACAAATAAAGTAATTAAAATCTAACGATTATTGATTCTTTTCACAAATTTACATACAAATTCATTTACATTACTATCATTTATAACCAACTACCAAACGAGTCATTAGAGAATGATCAGACAGTACGAATACAATGTTAAAACACCATCATCCTGGTGAATCAAACCAATAGGAAACAGTTGTTCATCACTTCATTCTCTCTCATCCTTTTCAATTCATACATAAATTTAAAAAAAGAAGTAATTTTAATAGTGTATTCGCCATTAAAACGGAATTTTCAAGCTATAAAAGTAAAAAAAACAGAGCAGGAAAATACCCTAAAATGGCGACATTTAAACAATTTAGCATACTCCATGAGCTCAACAAGGCATTAAATTGAATTTATCCTGTAAAGCACTCGAGTATGCAATTATTCTACAAAATATGATAATTTTTAAGGAAAATTTGAAGAAAATTAATGGTGAAAAATAATGGAAAATTGAGAGATTTAGATCAGATAGAGCTAATACAAAGTATCGCCATCATACTGGCGAATCAAACCAATAGGGAAAATTGCTCATCATTTCGTGCTCTCAATTGCATTAAATATCGAAGAAATTTGAAGAAAGAAGGTAATGAAAGTGGATATTTTTGAGAAATATGAAAAATATTTGAACTTGATTGAATCAATTTGGGGATTTTCTTAATTGGAGCTTGAATTTGCGGCGAAGTGTGTTCGGAGAAGAAGAGAAATCGAAACCCTAATTGCCGATAAACCCTAGCTCTAAATTGTAATTTTGGTAGTTAGGTTTATATAGAGCATGTTGTTTGGCGATTTTGTGGGTTTTGAGAAAAGGAGTACGCCGGTAACCCGATATAAGGTTTGAGAGTTTGACACATCAATCCGAGATCCAAACTTCAAATGGGCTAGGCTTTTTTTTAAGGGTCGAAGAAAGTTGACTCGACTTGAACACAATTTTTTAAGGGAAAACCTATATGCAGCCCTAGGTGTTGTATATAAAAAGGTAAAAATGGAAATAAATTGCATTAATTGATTATTTATTACATCGTTTGATGCAAAAAAAATTCATAAATTCACAACCCTTAGGGTTGCATATAGCATAACCCATTTTTTAAAAGAAAAACCATTTTTTCACCAGGTACTATTGGAGTTTCTTAATATTAATCTAATACCCTCGCGTTTTTCAATATTTATCAGGTACCCTTGAGGTTTTGAAAACATTCCTGAAATGCCCCTATCGTTAGGTTTTCGTCCAAATCATTCATATTAACCCAAATTAAGTCTAATTAATTCTAATTAAACTCTAATTAACCCTAATTAACTTTAAACATCCACCTACCATCACCCAGCCACCCAACCCCCCGAAACCCACCTCCTCACCCCCCAAACCACCCACCCACATCCCCTGCTCCTGAAAACCACCCCTCCCTCTCTCTGCGAACGACCCCCCCCCCCCGAACGACCCCACCCCTCTGCAAAACTCCCTCCCACCCTTCCCTCCCCTGCAAAACTCCCCGACACCTCCACCACCCCCTGCGCAAAACTCCATGCCATCCCTCCCCCCCCCGCGAACGACCCCCACCCCTCCACCACCCCCTGCGTAAAACTCCTTGTCTCTTAATCACCAAGCACCAATTGTTCAAAGCAATAAGGGTTTGGGGTGGGGGTTACTTGTGGGGGGTGGGGAGGGGTTGTGAGGCTAGTGGTTGCCACATAGTGTGTGGAAGGGTTTCTATTGGGGTTGGGAGGTGTGGATCTTAGGTGGGTGGGGGTGTGAGGCCGATGGTTGCCGCAAAGAGTGGGGAGGTGTGGTTTCTAGTTGGGTGTGTGGGTGGGGTTAGGGGTGGGGAGAAGGGAAAAAGTGGTTGGAAACTTATCAAACTGAAGAGGTATTTAGTGAATTAAGAATGACGAAAACTTAACGGCATGGGGATTTCATGTTTTTTTTCAAATATCAGAGATACCTCGTGAATGTTGAAAAATACGATGGCACCAAGTCAATATTGATAAACCTCAGGGGTACTTGGTGAATAAACCAAAAAGAAGTAGGTTAAATGAAAGAAGGTTAACCTGATTAATCATATAATTAAGCGGATTGGGTTAAGATTGAAATTCTAAACTCAGAATTAATCTGTTTTGATTTGTTCAACTCACTTACCTAAGAAAACCCCAAAACGTATTGATGAATATTAAATTTGGTAAAAAAAATACAAAGATTTCCAAAATGAACCATATTTATTTTTTAATTATCTCTCAGCAAGCATTTTTTTTTAGTGTGGATTCATTCATTTAGAATTTCTAATAAAAATTGATTTCATTTAAATAATAATCTTTTACAATATACTAAAGTAGAAATCAAAAATGACGCATGTCGTTATCTCATAAAAATCACCTATATTTTAAGAAATAAAAACTTTTACTTATATAAAAATACTATATTTTTAACAAGAAATTTAGATAATCTTATTGAAATTGATAAATTAATTTATTGAAAAAATTAGGGGTGTAAGTTATTTGGTTAAAAACCGAAAACCAAACCAAACCAAACCGAATTAGTAATTTGGTTTGGTTTTTTTTTGAAATTCGGTTTGGTTTGGATTCAAAAAAATTATTTTTTCGGTTTGGATTGGTTTTGGTTTTGGAAAACCGAAAAAACCGAAAAAAAATGAATTATTGTCACTTAACATACAAATTTTGTCTATTATTTTTTTTGTGTTTCGTTTTTTTAATATTAATTACGAAAATACAAAAATATTGTCACTTGAAATACAAATTATCAAAAAATTTGGTTTAAATTCGGTTTGGTTTTTATCTTGGTTAGATTTAATTTCATTTCGGTGTGGTTTGGATTTTGGAATATGAAAAAAATTTGGTTTGTTTTGGTTTGGATTTTGAAAAATAAAAAAAAATTCGGTTTGGTTTGGTTTGGTTTTTGATTTCATATTTTGGTTTGGTTTGGTTTGGATTGAGTCGAATTTCGGTTTGGATTTGGTTTGGAAATTTCAAAACCGAATTTATTTTGGTTTGGTTTGGTTTTCACCTTAAACCAAACCAAAAACCGAACTTACACCCCTAGAAAAAATAACGAAATATTTGTAATAATTATTGAATAAATACTAGGTTGAGTTAGGTTTGAACTTTCCAACCCCTTTATTGATGGGTTAGGTTGGTTGAGGTACCTTAAAGTCATTCATTATTGATTGAAATATGAACCCCAACCCAGCTCGACCTACTAGCGCTAATAAGGAGCCATATGATGATGTAAATAAATACGATTCCACATTTTATATACCATTTTCAATACTTTAGCACTTTACTAATTAGCTTGCATCTATACTAATATTATACAAGAGACAAAATATTGATTAAAGTTAAAAGAGAGTAATTAACAAACCTATGTTCTTCAAACATTTAAACAGTTTATTTGTTTTGGTTCAAACCTGTTTTGATTTCTTACAAGATTTCAACCATTTTATGGAAGTAGACAAAGTGTCATGAAGTCATAAAAATTAAAGTCTTTGATTGCGAGGATGAAGTTTCATCACAATCTATTCTGTCGAACTATTCAATTTAAAAACATTTGGTGTCCTCTCTTGATTTTAATTTATGATTTTTTTCAAACTGCTATTAATCTCGAGTGATAAAAAATCTCAGGTGCAAATTCTATAAGGTTTTATCAATTAAACTTGATGACATCCATTTGAGAGTCGAGATTGCATATTATGAACAGTACCATGCCACACCACAAGTGAAGTTAGTCTTTTCCTTCCGCTACTATCAGATTTTTCACCGTTTGGGACCCAAACTATCAGATTTTTCACCGTTTGGGACCTGGTCTTTTTTTGTACACCGTTTAGGACCTATAACGAGATTCCGAGCATAAATGTTAACCTTGGTTAACTTGTGGGCCCAGTTGACAATTAAAACCCCAAAAAGTTAACATTTGTTGTTTTTCCCAAAAAAAAATTAAGAACTCAAGAACCCTAATCCAATTTTTTTTCTCTCTCCTCCGTTATTCTTTCTTCCCAGATCTTCCTCATTTGTTCACCAATTTATACCAAAATTTACCACAAATTCGCTTATTTATGTTTTTTTCGAGTTAATGGGATCATTATTTTATGGGTTTGAACCATTTATGGTTTACGATTTCATTTTTTTTTGGGGAAAAAACATCTGAAATCATTCAAATTGGAAGAAGAAGATGTTCAAACCCAAAAATCGAATTTTTCAGTTTGAATCTAGATGTTTCAAACCCAAAAATTTGTTTTTTTGGGTTTTTAACACAAAGATATGTTCAATGTGGATGAATCTCGAAGTTGGTCTTCGTCGTATGGTCTCTATTTCTCACTCTTGAACTCTCTTTTTTTTGTGGATTTTTTTTGGGATTTGTTGTATTGTTCGAATTTTTATGGGTATGTTTGATTTTTGTGGTATGATTTTTGTTGTGATTTTTTGTTGGGGTTGTTCTTATTTTCCAGTTGGAATTGTTCAATTTTTTTTGGGTTTTCTTTCGAATTGTTTTTATTTTTGGGTCGTATTGTTTTGTTGTTCGAATTCTTTAGATCTTCAAGAATGGAGCAATAAATTCGAATTTTTCTAATGGGCTTGTGATAAATGTGAATTTGGCAAATGGGGTTTTTCATTTCCTTCGAAAAACTAAAAAAAAAAAAATCTAATTAGTCTTGTTCATTTGGGGTTTTAATTATCATTTTTTTTTGAAGATTTGGAGAAGATGAGAATGAAGATTGAACTTTTAATGGAGTTTATTTTTTGTGGTGTTCTTGTACTTTTTGGATATTAAGTATTATTTATTTTATCTTAATTGTTTTTTTTGTGTTTGTTTGTTTTTATAGCTGTATTTCAAGAACTAAAAGTTCCATAAATTCCAACGGTTACTTTTTAATTTAAATTTTGCTTTTTTTTGTCTAGTTAACCTCAGTTCAGTTAATGTTGAGTTAACTTGCCGGATTCTTGTCATCAGGTCCCAAAGGGTGAAAAAAATAGTTATAGGTCCTGAATGATGAAAAACCTAATAGTTTGGATCCTCTTTGTACCCTTAACTCTTCGTATGCAAGTGTTCCATCCCAAATTTTCTACATCATTTTTCTTTCATCAAGTCCATTACAAACCATATCGAGATGATTTAAAATGCACAAGTACAGTCCACCACACACCACCTCTCAATAGTCAAGACTTCTATTCCTTGTTTGGTTTGTAAGAAATAGCAAAGTTCAATTTAACAGTTAGTAATTTGAGTAACTGTATGGTAACTCAAGTCAAGGTAAATATTAATTGAGCATGTTATGATTCAATTTGTTACTCCAAATCACGTTTTTTTTGGTTGTCCACCCAGCAAGTCCGACTCAGATCGCACACTCACTTTCACTTTTTGTAAGTGAGTCTACTAACAAGAGTTTCTGCATACTGTAGGACTTTTATCTCGCACATGTGATGGGCTCAACAGGGGTATATCAATCGATTCACCTGCTCAGCCTTCAACCTTTTGTACCTTTTTTCATCATCCAACATAACTTATTCCCAGAAAATTGCACAAAAGGTACAGAAATCTATTTTCAAATAAAAAAAGGTAAATTTGTAAATCACATATATTAATCCACAAAATCTTAATAAAATACAATTTAATTTTGATATTCCATTGCAAAAAAAAAAAAACCTAGAATTCAATCGAAAAAATTAGTATTTTTTTTTTGAATAATTAGAGAACGATCAGAGTACGAATACGTGAATTCGCCATCATTCCGGCGATCAAAACCTTAAAATTTAAGGATTTAAATAGATGTTCATCAAATCGTTCTCTTTTTTTTAAAAAAAAAGTAAAGAAAAATGCAGAAAATAGAGAGAGAAAAAGTAAAATATGATCAGATAGAGCTAATACATTGTTGCCATCATATCGGCGAATCAAACCAATAGGGAAACATAGTTCATTCATCATATCATATAAATTACTATCTCTCCATCTAATATAATATGCAGATGAAAAATCGAAAAGAAAATTTGAGTTTGAAAAGAATGAATGAATTGATAAAAAGCGAAATGAATTCATTTGCTAATGTGAATGAATAATGATACAGCGGATTGAGATAAGGTTGGATGAAGTGAAACCCTAGTTTTTGGTATTGAGATTTATAGAAGATGAAATGATGTAGAGAATACCTAGATCTTTAGGGGATTTAGTTGTGAGTATTAGCCCATTTACATTTGTAGCCCAAATCTTAGGCCGTCAGCCATTTGGAGCCTGGAGGGGTGATGATTAGGGAAGTAGGGTTTTCATGTTTAGCCCATGTTTTTTTAGTTTAGTTCGGTTAATTTCAATTTAGTTTAGTTCGATTTATTTCAATTTAATATAGTTTCGTTAATTTTAATTCAATTTAGTTTAGTTCGATTTATTTCAATTTAATATAGTTTCGTTAATTTTAATTCAATTTAGTTTAGTTAATTTTAATAAAGTTTAGTTCAGTTAAGTAGTTTCCTTTCATAATTTTCATTTAGTTTAGTTTAGTTCAGTTCAGCGTAGTTCACTCCAAAAAAAAACAAGACCTTAGTAAGAGTAGCTGTCGAATATTAGTTATTGTGCAATTGTAAATCTGTAATAATACATACTACAAGCGGGTCAATGTTGGTCTAGTGGTTGTATGATCACCCTTCCACCTAGAGGTGACATGGGCTGGGCCAGCACGTGAGCCAGCCCGGCCCGTTGTACGCTACCTGTGCCGCGGGCCTACCTCGGTCAAGAAAATTTATTTCCGACCCATCCCGACACGAGCTCGCCTATATGGCCGTGGTTTTTTGTTTTTTTGGCTAAAATTGTCAAAAAAAAACATCACAAACATGGGTCAGGCTCGCGGGAGGCACGAGCCTAACCTGCAACTTGTGGACCTGAGCTGGACCGTGGACAAATTCTGCAAATCTCAAGCTCAATGTGGCGGCCCGACATTCATGGGCTTGAGCTCGTGAACAGGCCCGATTGGCCCATGCTTAGGTCTATTTCCACTATCCTTATAATGTAGTTATATATTATGACTCATTGTTTTTTTTTTCGCATTCAAACTCTCTCATTATAATTGATTTATTACTATAATTCCTCATTAATGTCTTGTGATAATTAAAAGATTAGTCAATTTATATATTTTTCTTCTTATTTCTTTCTCCTTGTTTTCTTGTTCAATATCGTGGTTATTAAAGAAAACAAATTGTGCTAAAAGAAAAAGAGGGCAAGAAGAAGAGGAAGAAAATAATGTTATTACTTGCACATATACATATCAATAAATCCATTCAACTTCTTCATTCATACTAGTATATGTTTAAATTACGTTCTCATCAATTAATTTTATCTTAGTTGAACTTATTACTTTATTATATCAAATTAAATTTGATCAAATTAAATTTGATCAAATCAAATTAGTCCTGAAACTTATCTAGTTAAGGTAAATAGAACACACTACTAATACCAAGTTTGAACAAAGTTGGACTTGACTTATCTCGAACACTAAGGCCCTATTATAAAATTCAACAACTTAGTTTAAATGAGTTAAGTTAGTTTACTCTCACAATTTACCTCAACGCATTTCAATAATAATAATAAAAAATACGGCCTTCAACTAGATGGCCGAACAAGGCCAATTAAGTTTCATTGGGGTCAAGGCTACCCAAAATAAAAATGAATATTTAATGACGTATATCTGGACGTCATTTAGCTTACTTGGTAAAATGTTATTGGGTACCAAGTGTCCAAAATCTAAGATCGAATTCCATTTATATCACTGCGCTTAGTAGCTCATATACCAAAAAAAAAAAAAAAAAAAAAAAAAAAACAATTTGATGATGCCCGTGTTGCCCAGGTGTTAATCTAGCCCAAAGCGGCACCGCCGGTCCGTCGCGCCTTTTATCCTCTTCGCATATCATCTGTTCTTCTGCAAGATGCGTAACACGCAGTACCTGAATTAGCGTACTTCCATTATTTTCTCTCTCTGAAATTTCTCTGTAAAATAATGGCGTACTCTTCATTGAGGCGTATTCTGCATCATATAGGTATATTTTTCTTTCATTTTTCATTTGACGAATTTAATTTTTTTATATCATAAGCAATGTGATTTTTTGCCGGTATTATAAACGCTATATTATATAAATTATGGTGCAAATCATATACTGTATGTATGTATAATTGTTTATTTGTATATTATATTTTGAATGCTGACGAAATTGTATGGTTTTGTCATTTTTGGAACTCTGTTGATGTTGTTGGAATGTTAGTTGATGTTGAATTGTGATTTTAGCTAAAAAGAAGGTTTGTATTTTGAAGCTATAAATTGTTTTATCATACAACTAATTTGAGCAAAGATCTTCTCTATTAGTAGTGTTTAATGTTTAGTTATGTTTTGTGTAAGTAAGTAGAATGGAAGCTTTATGACTTCTAAATTGGAAATTTGTGAATTCGAGTGCCAAAAGTATGAGGGTAAGATTTTGATCAAATTGTTATAATTTCTCCTGGTTAAACTCTTTTGTGTCATATGAATGAGTCGTCGCGAGTTTAAAACATTGATTACAAGTACTAAGAAGAAAGGAAAAATTTAATTGAAGGAATATACTGACTCCTGAGGCTTGATGATTAATTGAAGGGATATCCTGAGGCTTGATATACTTCTTCATTCATGTAGTAGCTGTTTTGGGAATGAATAGACACAAATAGACTTTAGATGGAATTTTAAATTTTGCCGATATGCGACTACATGAACTCAATGACAGGTAGAGGATAGAAGGGCCAAACTAGTATAAAGAGTGGGTGCGTAAAATCTTGATATCCTTAATTACGAGAAACTGTATTCCGGACAGAGGTTATGGTTACTAGTTAGCATTGCGGAGTTGACTTGGCTTGTTTAGTCTAGCTAACCTCATACATTATTTTCTCATCTTAGCTATCCGGTTGTCATTCTTGTACACACCCTATCCAATCAAATGCAACTCCTGTTGATTTGATGCCATGTGTTGTGCATAGTTATAAAGCATTAGGGTGTAGGGATAATGCTGGGCCCAAAATTTCCATTTCTGATCCTGTGGGTTTAGTTAAAGCTCAACAGTCAAGGTATCTCATGTTGTGTTGCATTTTCCAAAATCGAGAATAATTGACCTAAACTTCGGTTTCGGGTCTCTACTGGTCAGCAAAGATAGTTTGGCATCAAGTGGGAGTAATTGAATGCTTGAGCAAAACTTGCAAAAGGTGCTCGTGTGCCAGCACTATTCACACGTAAGTGGAGATCGAACACTAGTTGTACAGATAGGGTCTGTGAGCATCGCAAGTCCTAGTTTCGTTGACAGGGAGAATGTGGGACTTGACCATAGATTTATATCCATTTCAGGATATACGAGTGTACACCTGTTTCTTGTGGAATTAGATTTAGTATGCCTAGTGTACTGAATTTCAGGATTACAAGAATGTCGACCTCTAGATAGCTAGAGAACCCAAAAAAAAAAAAAAGAAATGAAAAAAATGCTGATATCATCATATAAAGCAGGGTTCTCACTTCCAAAAGGAGATCTGAGAAGGTTGGACAACAAAGATTCCTCTTACTTGATTAAAAACTGATAATCTATGTATCTTGGTTAAAAAAGAGCAATACTCGGTGCTACTGTTGTAGCCAATACATTGACTTGATCTCCTAAATCTGTAGACATGCGTGGTCACTCTTGGGGTGTGAGAAGAGGATTGCAGCACACTTAGGAAGCAAGAATACATTGGCATGGTTGTGGTAAACTGTTGCCATTACCATTGAAACTTTTTGCATATTGTGACAATTGTAGCGGAGCTTAGAGATGTTTTTTCTTGATTTAATGCATGCGGTACTTTGTCAATTTATGATGTCCTGAGTATATGTCTTATGTCTAGTTATATATATATATATATATTTTGCAAATAATCACCCTTAACTGGAGATGGAGGCATTCATAGCCAACCCTAAGTCGAAGTTCATAATCAATCACCCTAAGTTCTTGTTCGTTCTTCTCATAGGCTTAAGTTGCGTTTATCTTTTGGTAAATCTAATTCGTGTTACCTATTATTACTACTAGAATTTTAGTTTTACAATTAGGAATTTAGTCACATCTAGACTAGGGCATATATCAGAGATAATTCGGGATATAATTCAGGATTCCTCCTTGGTTGCTTTATGGATATGAACTGCTGTCTTCTAGGCTGTTGATGTTATAATATTGCCTTTCTGGCTTCTTCCTCGATTGCTTTATGAACTGCTGTCTTAACATCAATTGCTAGTCACAATTATTACATATAACTTTTCTTTTTCTTTTATTTCCTCAAACGGCATTATGGATTATAAGCGCCAGTCGGACCATTCTTCTCGAACTCTATGATTCTATCTTGTGATCACCCTTATCCAACAGCTTGGTTTTTTTTGCCTTCCATTGGTAGCTCAAATTTTTATCTGGTAATTCTATGTGCATACCTAGTCGTTTATTTTAAGGAAAAAAAATCATTAATCTGTTTTCTGTCAGCATGTTTATGCCATTCTGGTTGTTATTTTACCAGTACCTTTGACCTTTGTTAGTTTATGCTGAAGCATTCAGGCCCATATTTTCTCATCTTAGAATGAAATTCAGTTCTGTAAAATCTGATTGCAACTTTTAAAGCATCTGTAGATAAGGACATGGTAAAGAAACAGGAATCATATGGAAGACTTGTATATGGCACTCTTACCAGGTTTCGATCACAATCATCAAAGACTGAAACTGAAGGTTCAAATGAGACGCCAAGGAGGCCTGAGCTCATTGATAGGAAAGATTTCGATCCTGTAGTTGCAAAGTACAGCTCTGATGATGATGAAGTGAATGATAATAAACGGAAGTTGGAACTTGCATGGCTTACAAAGGCACTTGAACCTGCACTACAGTTTTGTAGGTGGGCTTTCCCAGGTCTGGTAATATTATTTGTAGTTTAATTATGAGGCATTTTATTATAAATGGAATATGTTAGTGTTTTAGTAAATGGACTTCTAGATAGAAAGTGAAGTACTTTGTCTCGTAAGGGACTTCTGTAGAAGTCATTATTCAATTGTATGGATAAGAATGCGTAATTCTTGCTTACTACCACATTGGGTGAACGCATTGTTAATTGGAAGTAGTGGCATTAGAGCTTTCATACAAGGCCTTAATTGCTTTCTTTGATAATAGTTATTTTCGTTAAGGTGACCCTGTATTATGAGTGCATATAGCACATATCGAATCTCAACTGTTCCAGTTTAACTATTCATTAAATTCACAAGCTTTATGTGCTTTCTGATTACTTTGCTTGCTATGACTATGAAAATGAGACTGATGATTTTCTTTAGGAATCCATTCAAACAAAAGGAACCTGGTGAGGCATTGATCATGCCAAGCCTAAGTAATAAATTGGTCCTTTCTGGCATTGAAGTTTTATGCTTTTATCCTTTGTGTATTCTAGTATTAATGTCGGTGAGGAATCCTAGGTGCACTATCATGTGGTGGGGGACGTGACTTTTGCGAACTTCTCATTTATCACTTTTGTATCCAAGTGTCAGATGACTATATGACTGTTTTATCTTTTTTCTTTATTGTTATCATTAAAAGGTTTAGAAGAAGGTTTCTTGTTTATATGGGGTATGTGTTGAATAATTTTTCATCATCATTTTAGTTGGTAACTGGGGCAGTTGTTTTAAATAGCAGGTAATGGTTCTGAAAGTAATCCCCCACCCACGAGTCGTTCAATTTCTGAGATCATTGCTAGTATCCAGAGGAGTAAGATTGGAATACAAGATTGGAGTCTGGGTGATCTCACACTTGGACTGTATCTTATGTATCTTCGTCAAGCATCCTCAAGTCCACATGAAGATGTCAAGGGTGTTCAAGTTACCTCAGAATCCGTGGTAACTGTCAGAAATAATGTTTAAGAATTATTATGGAACTCTGGTTCAATATGTTTAGCCACTAATATCTCAGTTGCTACTGGATCCACACTATGTGGTGTTTTATATTTGTTTGTATTAACTATCTTTCTTGCCTTTTGATGCTTATGTAACCAGATACAAGACCTCATTTATCACTTGGAATTAGCACGGGGATGTTATAGAGACACAGCTGCCGGTCTTGCCAAACAAAGCATGCTTCGAGAAAGCAACATCCTAAAATTTATTAGGAATTCTAGTGTGATGAGACCTGGGTATTATATCGGTATTGATCCCCGCAGAAAACTTGTAATTCTTGGTATCCGTGGAACTCATACAGTATATGACCTTGTAACTGATATTGTGTCAACAAGTGATGGGGATGTTACCTTTGATGGTTTTTCAACCCACTTTGGTACTGCTGAAGCTGCTCGTTGGTTTCTAAATCATGAACTGGGGACCATAAAGAAGTGCTTGCATCAACATGAGGTGGTGAAGCGCAAATTGTAGCTTAAGTTGATATTATTTTTTCTTGCTCAGTGTACTTTGCATATCTGTATACAATTTAGCTGCTCTCTGCAATATTTGTATGGCCTAACTCACTTACAGGGTTTCAGGTTACGGTTGGTGGGACATTCTCTTGGAGCTTCTACAGCTTCTTTGTTGGCAATGATGCTTCGTAAAAAATCTGCTACAGAACTGGGTTTCGACCCCAATATTGTAACTGCTGTTGGAATTGCTACTCCTCCTTGTGTGTCCAAAGAACTTGCTGAAAGTTGCTGTGACTATGTTACCACTGTTGTGATGCAGGTAGGCGTTACTAGTATGCTGAGTCATGGGATCATTAAGAGAGAATTTCATCTCATATATGCTCAATAGTCACAACTTTCTGAGTAACACTTGTCATCGTCTATGCTGTATGATGCTGTTTACCTGTTTCATTTATATTTGTATCTATTATGATTCATCTTATGGAAGAATTTCTTCATGCAGGATGATATTGTTCCTCGCTTAAGTGTCGCTTCTTTGGCAAGACTGAGGAATGAAATTATTCAGACTGACTGGTAAGCTACTGCTCACATCATCCTTAAGCTGTCGTGACCTAAAAGTTGTTAGGTTGCAATTGAAGTAGCAGGGAGGTGGCACTTTGCATTATGTTTCTTAGAGGGACAGTTGTCCCTCCTTTGTGTGTAGAATGTACTACTGTACTTAATATGTTCTTGAAGATGGTCTTGTCTACTTTCTAAGCTGGATGCCATTTCTCCACCTTTCAAAGTTCCAAATGTTTATGTTATTTGAATCTATATTAAGATTTACTGCAATGTGAATATGTGATCTATACCTATGGTTGTCATAAGTAAACAAAAATATTGTTGTTGTTGTTGCTGTTCCTCGGGATAAAGTAAAGAAAATTTTGCGTAGTGTAAGAGTTTGGTTCTTATACTTATCTTTAACCTTTTATTCAGTACTTATGTTCGAGAATTTATATTGTCAGTCTACCAGAAACAACCTCACTATATCTTGGATCCTGCCCAGATCTATACTGGGTTCTTGCTGCCTCTATCTAGAGGGACGTCCATGGTGTATTAGCTTACTAATGTCTGCTTTTTCTTCCGGGGTGGGGGGTGGGGGTGGGGGGTGAGGATTGCTGTTCATGGAATTCTTTTCATTTGGGCTATCAGTGAAGCTCTTCTTTGCATTAGGGTGTTGCACTTATCATTGGAACAATCTCTTAGAAGTTCTTCCAGAACAATGTCGATGTAGCTCATATTATCTGGTTTCTTAAAGTAGCAAATTACCCGGATTCATGAATACACCATTACAAGAGCTGGGACGGAGGCTTCCTTTGATTGAAGTGAAACAAGGTGATACATGTGAATTATTGTGCAATATTAAATGAAGAACAGACTGTTAAGATGCTATCAGTGCCATGAGAACGTTGTAATTGAACCTATGGAAGATATATTGATAACAGAAGAAAGCCAATGAAAGTAATGAAACAAGAAATTATCAGCAGAAAAGTAATCACTTGACCTTCTTTTTGTTGTATGGTTGGGCCTTGGTGATGATCGTATATGTTATTATGATACCGTTTCTCTATGCATAGGAGTCAAGAAATCTCTTAATATGACTGTTTTACAACACAGAGCTACAGAAATAGAAGGGTGCCAGCAAGGAAGGAAGAAATTAGACACATATAGTGATTCTTTGTAGGCAGGGGAGGGTTGGCTGAAATAGAGCGGCCTTTAAGTTCACTTTGGCCGCTGGAGGTGGGTGGATGGGTGGAGGAAAGGAGTCTAAAGTGCTTGTCCAAAGTTCATTTGACAAGTATAATACTGCACTGCCCTTCCTTACGTTTCTTATCCACTACTCTCTGTTTTTTTTGCAGTTAAAATGACCTGTGAGGATCTTTTCTATTTTTATTTTGAGATATAAATGTCGTTTTTGTTATTTTCACATCTAGGCCCTGCCTAAGTGTACCTGATGTACTTTAAGAGAACAGCATATCTCATTACTCTTGGAGGAATTCTTTCTTCAAGTTTCATGTTTCTCGGTGGGACCACTGCTCTGGATGCTGAAGGAACTTGCCAATTTTTGTTGCAGTTAGTGGGGAAGTATGAGAGATGATGAGGAAACTTGGGTTGTTTTGTAAGTGTCTTTTTCAGTTAGTATCGTGGATATGCTATGGGTTCTGGCTTTCGCAAAATACACAAATATGGCTTGTAACATTTCATTGGCATGTTATGACTTGTAACCCTCTGGTCTTCTAGGGTGGTGACTTGTCAGGAAGGGTGAGCTTCCTAGCCGCTCACATTGGGGGCTGCTTCAGCTTTGAAGTGGAAAGTAGATAAAGGACAAGTACTAGGGGTGTCCTGGTGACTGTCTTTCCACTTAATAATCTATATTTCATCACATCGTTAGTGCATCAAGACTGAGGTAGAACTGTTCTATATTGAGGAAGATGGACTGAAGAAGAATATTATGTCTTTGGTCTTGTGCTGTAGGTTTGTTGCAATGATGATCTTGGTTTATGAAATTTGGCCAGCTGTCTTTCCACTCTGTTTAATTTGACTGTACCGATCTCAAGCTTGAGCTGGACCTATCTCGAATTACACTGGCTAGCTCAAGCTTGGTTTGAATGAATTTTTTTCAAGTTGACACGATAAACGACATTCAAACAATCAAGTACTTTTGTTGTTGCCTTTGGGCTCTATGGTAGTCTTCGACTAGGGTGGGCCGTGCTAAGAATTACCTTAGTAATTATGTAACATGTTTACATGTTAAGGTAAAGCATGGTTACCTTAGTAATTATGCAACATGTTTACATGTTAAGGTAAAGCATAGTTATAATCTCATTGAATATTAAATGACGTGTATTGCTTTTCTTAAGTTCACAAGTCCACAAGCCAACTTCAACACTTATCAAGTTTGGATAGCCGATCTGAGTTTATGCATTGTTCACGAATTGGTCTATTTCATATCCAGCTACCCCTAGCCATGATGGTGTTGTTACTTACACTAAATCATAATGGGGGTTGGAGGTTGATGTAGTGAGTGCAAGGGCAATATGACAGACCTATAGTGAAAAGTAATTGACTGCCATGCCTGGGTTGTTGATCTTGCCATCATCTGAGTGCAAATATGATGAGTGATTCTGTATTATATTACACTGTAACATCAAACGTTTGAAACGTTTGTTTGAGTATGCTAGTGTTTGCTTGATGACTGTCATTACATCATGACTGGTGGTTTATGATTTCTGAAATCATATTCTGGTTTTTTACAGGACAAGTGTCTTGGAGAAGGAAGATTGGAAAAATGTTCTTGATTTCCTCGCAAATGCAAAACAGGTCATGTCTTCAGTACAAGATGTAGCTCGGAAAGTGGCTGACTATGCTAATTTCAGAAGCATCAAGGACAATCGCTCTGGTATGGCTCTGTGTCCTTGTAATCCATCAACTGGAAGCAGTTATTGTTTCAATTCTCAGTCTACAAGTTGATTTGTAGTTTCTTTTCTTTTTCTTTTTGATATTGTCTCTTGTGTGGCCGTGTCTAGCAATAAACATTGACTTCTGCATCTTAACTTGATATCTTGTCTCTTGTTTGGCCGTTTCTAGTAAGAAAGATTTCAATTTTACTATGATCACATGGCTTTTGTGTTAAATTAGGTTTAAAGGAATATTAAGATGAGTGAATAGCATACAGTAGTAGCCAGTAGGTGTACTGTAAAAAGATAATATTGAGAAATATTTTTAATGGAGTTTTTGAGGCCATCTACGCTCCTCTTCCTTGTTTCTTGTGCCAGACAAACTGTTGAGGTTATTGACTTGTTGCGAAACAGAGGGAGGAATGTGACCTTCCTTGATGAAAGGGAGAACGTCTTCAATACTAATTGTTAGGTTTCACTGTCATTCTTACAATGTAGTATCGTTAAAATTTCAGTCTATGCCATTTATATAAGTTGAAAGAAGTTGACACCTTGACTAACAGAAATTTCAAGAAGCGAGGACTCACGTGCTGGAGCTGATATTCCCCCACGAATCCCTAAGCCAACTCCTGTCAGCAGGAACAAAGTAAATGCAACCACTTTGATGCATGAAGAGTTGTTTGTTCCTGGAACTGTGTATTATCTAAAGAGAAATTCTGATACTCGAAGCAGCAGCAGCAAGGGAAGCAAAGCAAAAGACTACTTCACACTCTGGAAGTGGCAACCTGGGCAACATTTCCAGACAGTTTTACTCTCGAGCAACATGATTGTGGATCACAAATGCGAAAGCCACTATTACGCTCTTAGAGATGTTATCAAAGGCTTGCCTAGATCATCTAGTGATGAAGGTATTTTTTGACTTCTCAAAATCTGGGTGAAATATTTGTCATAACCTCATGTAAATAGTTGTTGCCACTGTATAGTAACTACTTAGATTCAATAATTTTCAGTTTGGGGGAACTTTGATTAGAAAGACCATCATTTCTTGTGGTTAAATTTTGATTTTTAACTGCCTATAGTCAAGATAGGGTATTCATGGAAAAAAGTTGTATTGCTTTCTTCAAAAAATAAAATACTAATTAAGGTTTTGTAGAAGTAAAGTTGTGTACATTTAGGCATGTTTTGCCATTTAGATGGTGGTGGGTAGGTTTTCCCATCTTTTTTATCAGTACTGTAGTTTTTGCATACTTTATCCTTGACTCCTTATGGTTAAGATTAGTGGAAAAATTTACTTTTCTGTAAAATTAGGAAAGTGCACCCACTGTTTACACTGTAACTCTGCCCTTTTGGCTTTTCACATTTACAAGTGACATTCCCTCAGATTGTTTTGCTTTGTATTTAATACTTCCTCCGTTCTATAATAAGTGAGACACTTCTTTAAAAAAACTCTCACATAAAAGAGAGAAGTGTTTCACTTATTATGGAACGGAGGAAGTATATGGTATGTTTCAGTTGAAAATCTGATTCTTTTGAAGAACAAACAACACTAATTTTACACTTTTTTCCCTCATCAATTTTGGCTTAATATGCTAGTTTGCTTCACTTGGAAGCCCTAAACGGAGATTGAACTTGGGTAGCCTTATCGGCTCTAAACTCAGCTTATTACTGGTCTTGAACTCAACTTATCTATACTTAGCATTGAACTCGTGTCCTGTACGTGAACGTTACAGTACTTGTAAGTTTTGAATTTAACTTATCTGAACTTAAAATTCCTTGATATAAGTGAAAGTAAGGTGAGAACATAGTTTAAGTTGTATCGAGCTGGGTTTTGGTTGCGAAATCTATTCGGTTAAACTCCAATTATTTTTAACTAGTCTAGGGAAAAATACTACTCGTGACTCATGAGGAAGGGGTACTGTAAAAAAGTTAGAGAATATTACAAAAGCAGCATATCGTGCATATGCTTGAACATGCTGGAAGAATCCATGAGATGGTACTATTGTACCTCTTTCTTTGCACAAGCTTCTTTTTAGATTGTTATGCACACACAGTGAAGCTAGCTAGTTTAACATCATGCTTAATAATAAAGGCTAAGATTGTTAGTTTATTTGAAAGGATAATCTGTTTAGTGGTCCATATATTTGATTTGTCCAGTTGGTTTGTGTTAACAGTTATGAGCTACGTTAGTGCCCGTCAACTTCCCTCCTCGAAAGGGCATCTGGATAGCCCATAAAGGTGTAAACTAGTTGTCTTTATCTTGCCTTTTTCTCCTCCTAAATAGTTGATTTAACCACTAAGACTCAAAAATTGAAACCCTTTTTTTTTTTTTTGGCTAACATGACTTGAAAGATATCACATGTCAATTAGTTTAGTTGGTAATTGTTTGTTGTAAGACAAATTTAGCTGATTATCTTTTTGATTATGATTATGAGATTTTGATCCGGAATGTGTTTGTATCTTTTGTGCTACCAAATAGTGTCCAACGCGAGGGTATAAGTATAAACCCCCTCCCCCTTATATACCCGAGATAGGTAATAGGGGGTGGGACCATTAATGTACCAAAAAAAGGAGAATCATATATAGATAATCATATTAATGACTTGAAAGATATCACATATCAATTAGTTTAGTTGGTAATTGTTTGCTGTAAGACAAATTTAGTTGATTATTTCTTTGATTATGATTATGAGATTTTGATTCGGAATGTGTTTGTGTCTTTTGTGCTTTCAAATAGTGTCCAACTCGAGGGTATAAGTAAACCCCCCTTCCACCCTTATATACTCGAGATAGGTAACATGGGGTGGATCATTAATGTACCAAAAAAAGGAGAATCATATATAGAGGAGTTGGTCCTCTAACTCACCTCACAACCCCCGTGGTGTAGGGTTCGATTCTCGTTTTCCACTTCTCAAGAATAACACCTTTTATATACCTGAGATAAGAAACAGGGGAAGGTGCCTGCTAATGTACGAAAAAAAGAAAAAAAAGTGTTCCAGATTTGCGGCTCGAACTATAGTATTTACCTTTTGTGCTTGGTAGCTCGATCTTATGATTCGATGCTATTAAAGTATTAATGGTCAAGCTATACTCGTATTTTTGGCCTACCATAATGGCATAGTAATGTAAGTGTTGAGAAATAATAGGTGTACATAATTGAGGGTAAAATCCATGATGTTAACTAGTTCAGTTGGTAGGTTTCCAAATTTGTACAACATACATCTAATTTCTTATTCAAATTTTCATTTGTCAACTCTATACTATGTAAAAATGGTTACGTGTTCTATTTTGGAGTAATGAAGTGGATTAATTTGTGTCGTGAATATAATCATATAACTTGAGTGAGTTAGAAAAAAGTTATCATGTAATTTCTGATTTTTTATAGTTTGGATAGTCAAGATTAGTTAACCAAATGTCTCCATAAAATGTAAATGTTATCAAACATGCTGAGAATGGTTTAATTTTGATGACATAATAGAGTAAGTAACATCTTATGAGTGATTTCAGGGTTAATCAATTAAGAGATGTAATAAGGTAATTTAGGTAATGATTAGGCATATTAGTGCTAATACCTTTCCGACCATGACCTAATGCTAAAATGCTAGTGGCTAGTCTCCCTTAGCTTTTAGGGTTAGACTTTAGCTTAGGATTTTATAGGGTGCAAGAAAATTAGTTATTCTTCTTCTTTTCATGTGAAATAATTAGCAGTTTGTTAATGACAATCATCTGTTGCTCGTTTAGACTTTGGAGCCTAATCAATAATCATGCACTCGTGTGAATGATGTCTTGCTACTTGTACTTGAGTCGCCATGAGCCAAGTTTTTAAAGTCTTTGGAGAACTGTTATCCATTAAATATCCTTTCTCTTTTGTCTTTTATTTGCGATAAATTGATTTTCACGCTTGTTAATTAATTATATCATCTTGAATTCTCGATCATTAATATTCTTATAATTATTAATAATTAGAGTTTAAATTTTTAATATAAAAAGTTTATATTAAAAATATATTTTGAGGCAAATATAACATGTAATCCCACCTATAATCCCGTTAACGGACGCTCCGGGGCGCTAGATAAGAAATATATTGTTCTACTTAAGTACTCATATTTATACAAAATAATAGAATAATATATAATTCCAATGCAAAACATTTAATGTTTTTCAATAGGAAAGCGAAAAATATTTAACTCCAATGCAAAGCATTTAAATGCATTGCATTAAAATTATGTATTATTATATTATTTTATATAAATATGAGTAATTAAGTAGAGCAATATATTTCTTATCTAGCGCCCCTGGGATGTCAGTTAGCTTTTACCTTATGTTTATCTTACGTATAAGTCGCCAAAGATGTTATTGGAGTTTGCCAAAGATGTTATAGGAGTTTGTAGATAGTGTGAAAATCAAGTAGTTGAAATTAAATGATAATAAAGGAATTATGGGAAAGTCGTTTTCTTGGTTATAATCATTGACCACACCAATGGTAAAGAAGAAATTTTTCCATTTAGTATTTTTATACCTTTTTTTTGTCCATATGAGCCACGAAGGCAGTACAAAGTACAAAGAAGGGGATGGGGAATTTGAACCTGTGACCTATCATTCACAGCACCTCAATCTTAACCACTAGACCAAGACATCCTTAGTTACTTTTTCATACTTATAAGTGTACATCAGTGAGGCCGTGAGCCCGTGATGGCATGTATATATGTGCATTTTATCTCTTGGTACTATTCAAACTTAATCTACCACGACCTTGCTATATATACGTGATTAATTGATATAATAAAACTATAATATACGCTCATAAAGGGCACTAATTCCCACAATATTTATTCGAATTGTAACATAATAATCCTACTAAATTGTACGTACACCATGATCTTTAAATACAAATACACCTCAAATCTATAATATATGATCGAACTTAGATCTTAATGAAGTATTATTAACTTATGTATCCTTGGAAACACTTGCTTGAATCTCAAAGAAGCATGACCATGGACCAATGTCACGGCACAAGAAGACGAGGCACATTGATACATATGCCTTCCCCAAATCTTACCAGTAATTAGTCAAGCAAAAATCCAATTTAGTCTCATGCGAAGTTCAAGTTATGCTCTCTAATACTATTGTATTTGGCTTCTCCCAAGTTGTCTCCAACTATGACTATCTTGTGTGCAAGTATTGTAACATAATTTGTTTTATAAAACTCTTTGTTTTTGTTTTGATTTGGTGAATCTAATAAATTTCTTGTTAATTAGTCTTCTTGACATGACCATCTAATTTGTCTTTAGTACGTGTTCCTAAATTCTTTGTAGAGGAATATTATCAACTCTTCCAACCTCCTATATTTAAGGTTAAGACTTGGAAAAATTGCTTCCCATTCAAACTACATTTTTAATTAAATTATGAACATGTACGTAACTTATATAGTTAAATCTTTCTTATATTATTCTATCAAATTGTAATAATAATAATAATGATTAGATTTAGTCTTATTATCTTGAAAACGAACCAAACTTACTTGTGTCTCAATCATTTAGCAAAGGCCATTTTCATCACTGATTTTGTGTCATTGCTTTCAAAACTTCTGATATACCATATGGTCTAACGCATATTTTGGCATTTTTTTTTTTAGGTTCTTTTGGCTTTGAGCCAGAGAAAACATGCATCCCTATATTAGGGTTGGTAACGCAGGAATAAATTTGATAATAAGAAAGTAGATATGTGGAGTCATGATATAATTTGACCATCTTAGATTATCTTTGACTATAATTAATTGGGTTTAGTAGCTAATTATATCGATCAAGCAATGATTGATATTTAAATTAATCTAATCAAAATTCTTGAGTGTAATTGTACACTATAATTTATGGCGTAACAACTAATCCACAAACTAATGCTTCTTTTTTAAAAGAACTTAAATGACATGAAATAGATGACATAATGACATGCATATAGTCCATGTCATTCTTGTTGGAATCTATGTAATTATGCATGTTGTACAATAAGTCAATAAGTTATCCTATACTCGACTAATATAATATGATGAGTACCCAATTGGTAAGTAGTGAAGATTAATAGCTTAGGGCCCGAGGACTCATAAAACTTGAAGCCAAGCTGCGTCTCGAATTGGATGAAATCTTGCACAGGGAGGAGCTTTTGTGGTATCAAAAGTCTCGGGTGGATTGGTTAAGTGATGGTGACCGCAATACAACATTTTTTCACTTGAGTACCCTGATTCGTAGATGGCGAAATAACATTGTTTCCATCAAGGGGGGTGACGGAATCTGGGTCCACGAGAAAAATTTGGTTAAAAAATTATTTGTGGACTTCTTTAATAATCTGTTTACAGAAGAGGGTGAAGGGAATCTCATGGCTATCCCTCAAGATGTATTTCCTGAGTTACCTCCTCATGACTGGAATGCGTTATCTAAACCTTACTCTAAAGTTGAGATTGACGTGGTAGTCTCCCAAATGCATCCTTTAAAGGCTCCGGGACCAGACGGGTTTCAAGCCTTATTTTATCAGAAAAATTGGGAGCTGATTTCACCTAGTGTGTATGCCTTGGTGCTCGATGTCTTGGCTGGCAAAGGCATACCTAAGGGGCTGAATGATACGTACATTGCGCTGATTCCGAAAGTGGATCACCCAGAATTAGTTACCCAATTCCGTCCAATTGGCTTATGTAATGTAGTGTATAAAATCATCACTAAGGTGATTGTTAATCGACTAAAACCAGTTCTGCCAGGTCTCATCTCAAACACTCAAGCTAGTTTTGTTCCTGGAAGACAGATTACAGACAACATTGTGATTATGCAAGAGGTGCTGAATACTATGAGAAGAAAGCAGGGAGGAAAAGGTTATATGGCAATCAAAATAGATTTCGAGAAGGCTTATGATAGACTCCGCTGGTCATTTATTCGGGATACATTATTACAGATGAATCTCCCCCTCCTCTTGATTAATGTAATCATGGATTGCATTACCACGCCATCTCTTCAAGTGTTGTGGAATGGAGAGCCTACTGAGTCCTTTATTCCTAGTAGGGGGATACGACAGGGTGACCCCCTTTCTCCCTATTTATTTGTGATGTGTATGGAGAGATTATATCAAACAATTGAAGAAAACATTATTAACAAGAAGTGGAAGCCGATCTATGCAAGTCGGAATGGACCCATGTTATCTAACTTGTTCTTCGCGGATGACATTGTTCTTTTTGCTGAAGCTAGTGAGGAACAAGCCTACGTCATCCATGATTGTCTTACAAGGTTCTGCAGCGCCTCTGGTCAAAGGATAAGTTTGCCGAAATCCCGTGTATTTTTCTCGAGGAATGTGGATGCAACAGCACAGCAACAAATCAGTGAGGCGCTTCACATTGAGGCCACCATGGACCTGGGTATGTATTTAGGCATGCCTACGATAACGAGTAGAGTGACCCGGGAGACATTTGCTCACATTTGTGAAAAAATTGACAGAAAGTTGGCAGGTTGGAAGACAAAATACTTGTCTTTGGCAGGCAGAATCACTCTTGCCAAGTCCACGCTCACTACGATGGCCAATTACTCAATGCAATCAGCAAAACTACCTCGCACGGTATGTGATGATGTTGATAGAAGAGTGCGTAGGTTCTTGTGGGGTGGAACGGAGGAAAAGAGAGCTATCCATCTTATCTCTTGGGAAGTGCTTCAAAAACCTCAAACGCAAGGAGGCTTAGCTATTCCATCTGCTAGACAAGCAAATGCTGCGTTCATGACTAAGCTTGGGTGGCGTATCCTTGTGGAACCCAATGCTTTATGGGCGAGAGTCTTGCGGGCTAAGTATTGTAGTGGCAGGTGTGACATCGATATGTTCTTGCCCAAACCGGGAATGTCAAATGTTTGGAGAGGTGTTACGGAAAACGCCAAATTCCTTTGTGAAGGTTCGCAAGTGGCTGTTAATAATGGCAAAACAACTCTTTTTTGGGATCACAAATGGGCTACGAACTCGACATTGTCCTCTCTAGCTACGCAACCCATTCCTATGAATGTGTTGGGAGCCACAGTAAGTGAAATGTGGGATTCGGTTCAGGGTTGGAGGTGGGAGAAATTCGTGGATTATCTCCCGCAAGATGTTATCAAACTCATACAATCATTTGAATTAAGTGATTCGGAAGAACATGGTGATTTGATTTATTGGCAGCAAGGCAAGCAGGGAAAATTCACTATCAGGTCCTCGTTGTGTCTAATGCAACATGTTAGTGATGTAATAGATGATAATTATTGGGAGCTTATCTGGTCAGCTCCAGTTCAGCAACGGGTTCGTGCGTTCCTTTGGACGGTTGGGCATGATAGAATTATGTGCAACTCTTTGAGATTTAAACGTAAGCTAACAGATGACCCCAAATGCTATGTGTGCGGTGCGGAGGAGGAATCCAGCTTGCATATTCTCCGTGACTGCGCGACTGCCCGAATGGTTTGGTCGAAATTAGGGGGCCCTGCTGACTCGACGGGGTTTTATGATCAACCATTAAAACAATGGATTACCACTAACCTGCAACATGATGATGAAGATGGTCACATGATCTGGGTGACCTTATTCTGCGTAGCGTTATGGTGGATTTGGAAGTGGCGGAATTGTATTGTTTTTGGGCGAAGTCAAGAGGTTCCACAAGATATTGGTGGATTTATCCATGTACGCTATAATGAAACCCGTAGAGCAATTGATCGGAGATTAGCATTATTTTTGAAGCCTCGAAGCTCTAATGATCGAGAAGAAGTAGGTGTTGTTTGGAAGCACCCCCCCATGGACTGGTATGTCCTTAATACGGATGGGGCTGCTAAGGGAACCCCTGGGCCTGCTGGGGGTGGAGCCATTATACGAGATCATTGCGGGGGTCTAATCTCAGCGCTTTCACTGAACTTTGGCCACTGTCACTCATTCAAAGCGGAAGTTATGGCACTGTTAAAGGGATTAGAGATGGCCCATGACTTAAAGATAAGCAAGTTGATCATCCAACTTGATAACTTGGCTTGCGTGCAAATGATCCAACACAAGGCGGCTGGGCGCAATGAGTGCACCCACATGCTGAATCAATGCCTCCATCTGATCTACCAAGAGCCCTGGGAAGTGAAGATTATCCACGTCTATCGTGAAGGCAATAGGGCGGCTGATTGGCTGGCCAACTACGGAGTCTCCCAGCTCCTCCCCATCACCCGTCACTCATCGGCACCACCTGGGCTTCGCCCAATCCTTGCTGCAGATCTTCAAGGGGTTTCCATCCCTCGCCTTCTGCCTCCCTAGTAGAGTTGTGTTTTTATTTTAGTGTTTTTGTTTTGTCCCTAGTTGTGTTAGCTTTTCTTTCTTTTGGTATTCTTGTACCTCTTTTGGAACAAAAAAAAAAAAATATAAGTAGTATTATAAACTTAAACTTGATCATAATGATACTAATCATGCTAATTTTGAAAGCTGACAACTAAAAATTGAAAACTACTTTTTCTGATTTTCATATTATGATTTTTGATTTTCTAAAAAAACTGAAAACTGAAAACAGAAAACAATAACGAACGGATCGGACTCTTAATTAGTTGAGGAATTTGTTCAGCAATTAGGCTTGCTTGTAATTAAGCCTGTTGGTGTTTGGATTCTAGGTGATGGAGATGCCTACCCTAAACTAAAGGGTTTGTGTTTAATATAACCTACCAAATAAGGACCTAGTATGATACTAAGAATAGTAACATGTACGCATATGAATATATAGAGGAATCACTTACTACTATATATTACTGATAACTTTTTTTTTTGTAAAGGATTAATTTGTGCGAAGATAATAATAATAATTGCAATTGATAATACATAGATGAAACACAATTATACTAGATATGAAGCAATCATACAAACACGTGCAATGGCTCCATTGTTTCGGTATAAATTGTGGGTGTCGGTTTGACTGACGCATGGAAGAAGAAATGGCCTTATTATTCTCCGACACCATCGTTTTCCAAACTACGCAATGTATTACTAATACTAGTCTATGGCCTCTTCTTCAACAATAATAAGTTAAATAACGCCATAACCAAACTTGCTTGGGGGAGGTGGTGGAGAATTCACCTTGTAACTTGGGTCACAAGTTCGAACCTCATTACCTACTTGTGCTTGGGAGTAGGAATTTCCTTATATCCCCCTACTCTCAAGTGTTGACCTGTGTAGCTGGGCTGGCTGACCTGAGCGAGGTACTAGTCCAGTAAGCCAGCTTCTTCTTATCAACGAGTCCCCGTTGGGGGCCCAAAAAAAAAAGTTAATAACGCCATATTATATACTTCTCACCTCTATTTTTTTCCTTCTATCTAGAATAGGTTTTTCTAGGAGTAGGTTAATTAGTGTAATTTTGTATGTACACAAGATAGAAAGGAATTCTATTCGTATTAGACCTGTGTTGTAACCATATCTTGTGTACATACAATAATATTACACTAATATAGGTGTATCACTAATATATATATATATATATATATATATATATATATATATATTGTAAACACTATATATATTAAATGTCAGGATTAACCTAATCAGGTTAACACAATTATTCTCTACACTTGTCTTCCACACTAACAAAAGAGGAAACACCAAACACCATCCTAATTGTATATTCCAAAGTGTAAAATTTGTTATTAACATAATATCAAAATGTATAATGATGTTTGATCTTGTTTTATCTAATGTACTTTGTGCTACAACTAATTAGAAGAGGGAAGTTTAATTAATGGGAAGACACCTGTAAAATAAAATTTATGTTCTTCTAAAAGCTATACAGGAAGAATGAAAAACCTCAAAAAAGCAAAAAGTTCAATTATAATTGTAGCCAAAAATGAAAGCAAAAACTACAAAGTATATATATAGAAGATAATTAAACATATACTCTTGCTGGTGTTAAAGGACAGACAGATAATGTTACCTTTTCAAGATTCGTACTCTATTTTGACTCATTCTAATTAAAAATCCAAATTAAGATGAATTATGTAGAAGATATACATACACGTATTTGATCGTGTACATGTATATTTTTTAATAAAAGAGCCGACAATTTTCTTTTCAGCTTTATTTTTGTAGGCATTTGTTTATTTAGAAAATTAAGTCTCCGTACATTATAGAACATGATTAATTAGCAGTAGCACTTTTAAATCTAACAAGTATAAACCATAACAAGTAAGTCACATATCAATAATATATGTAACAATAATATATTAATAGAAATCCTAAAAGTTTAATTCTTGACTTGTATATTGAGACGAATAAAAGAAGACTCCAAAGACAAGGTACAAGTAATTGTATGTGCGTCCAAATTCCAAAGAAATGAAGTGAGTAGTATTATTTACCCATGAAATGCAAATAGTTTTATCCTATACTCGGCTAATATGGTATTATGTTTTTTCTGGGCCCTCACTAAGAACCCCTTGGTAAGAAGAAGGATCCTACTAAATCAACACCTCTCGCAGGTTAGCAAGTCCAGCTACACAGGTTAACACTTGATATTAGGAGGAAGATAAGAGAATCCCTACTACCAAGCACATATAGGTAGGGATGGATATGGGTCCAGGAGCCTAACTAGACCCTATTAGACCTGATCCTAATTTTAGGGTTTGGGTCCAATTTTTTCTGGATCTTAAGGGTCCGGGTCTAGGTCCAAGTAAACTTCTTAGGGTTCGAGTTTGAGTCTTAATATGATAGATCCAGACCCTACACAGACCCGATACTTGGACCATAAAGTTATTTAATATTCTTATTGTCTTTGTGTTTTAAAGAAAAGCCTTCGTATTAATCCTAAAATTTCAACTTTTGTCATTTAGACACTAAAACCCTTAGACCTTACACATTACATGCACTATAGTAAATCAAGAAATATAAAAAAAACATTGAAAATTGGGAAAAATAAAGGAAATAGGCAAGACTTTATACTCGGTTCCTAAATCTTGTAGAGTCTAAGGGTCTGAGACTCCGAGTCCAACTTTTCTAGACCCGTAAGGTCCAATTTTAGAGTCCAGATCCAGGATCTCATCGTACCCGACCCCAACCTTACCCATATCCATCTCTATAAATAAATAGTGAGATTCGAACTTATATTCTCAAAACTACAAGATAAATCACCCACCATATCGAACAAGCAAGCTTGGCTACAATATGCATGGTGTTATGTGGAAACTATTGACAGGAAAGCAAGAAAATTATACTAATATGTGATAGTATGATGTATGGGTTTAATGGGTAGACTACTTCCAAAATTTTAAAAGAGAAAAGTTAAAAACAAAGGAAGGGGTAGGTACCTATGAAGTGTATGTGAAGTTGTCCAGCACTTCTCCACGGAAAGATCTTGGCTTTGTAACACGAGCGGCGAGAGATTCCTAGTACTACACGCTCATTACAATTATATTATTACTCCTAATTAGAAAAAGGATTTAAGGAAATTTTATATACTCTTCCATGGCATATAGATTAATGGCCAATGGCCTCAATATTTCTCATAAATTATGGCCACGGTATAAGAACAACACAGTCTGGATATATGGAGCAGTATAAAATACGACATTGCATAATTGAATGCACAAAGCGACATAAATGAGTCTAGAAAACGAAAATTCCACCATAACATAGGAATTTTGATTATCCCTTCCTTTTCACTTTATGTCATTAATCTTACAAAATAGCTAATTTGATTAAATCGTTTGACACAAACTTGCATGCATGAAATTTAAACTAATTAATACAACCTTATCACAACTATTAAGCATAAAATAATTTTTTTTAAAAGTAAAGAAAAGGTACCTTGCATATACAATCAATTGGAAGAGTAAGGGCTAATTGATCTACATAATAGAGAAGTATATTGTCATAATTTATGTTAACTAGCTTTACCATGATATACACAATATAAAAAATAAAATGTTAATATACCATTAATTTAATTATTTCGTGGCGAATGATTTAGAGATTTTTTTCGTTGGAAATTAATGTGAAAAAAGTTCACGGGAAGAAATACAATTTTGTTCTTATTTTTCTTCTGATAAAAAATTAGGGCAATTTCGAAGAGTGTTCTTACTAATTGACTAATAATTTCATAATCAAATCAACATAGATCATCCAATGATTTGATAAGTCACTTCTTATTAATTTTCTTCACAGTCAATTATTAGTTTATTATGATAAATTTTGGTTTTATTCCCTTAGTTATCTACAGATTGTTTCATAATGATTAAATGAAAGTTTAGTACAATCAACGACAGTGCTTTCTAGGCATTAATTCAGGTTCCAATAGCTGAAGAAGCTGGCACGAGCATATAGACAAACATCCATCTCTTCATCATTGTAATCAGTATATATTATACGCACTATTTTGCATGGAATAGATTTATCAATGGTACATGTAACAGCTCACACGAATCATCTCTCTTAAAATATTAGATTTTGTGTAACAAAAAGGCTAAACAAGAAATAGTGCTTTTACTTGCTAAATAGAATAGTTTGTAACTAGTCATAGGCCTGTATAATACACTATATGTATTGAATGTCAGGTTAACCTACTCAAGCTTAACACAATTATTCTCCACACCTGTACATGGTATTACAGCCACCAAAAAATTAAATATTTTTTTCTCTCCTTTGGCCTGCCGCCCGCCGCCCCTAGTCATGGACGCCGCCTACGCCACTGCCACATCAACTTCCGCTGCCACCTCATCGCCGCCTTTCTTCCGCGACCAAGTATTTACGACCACCTCCTCCGGCCTTTCTGCTGCCGCCGCTGCGGGTTACACCAGCCACCGTCCCACTCGTCGGCCGCTGCTGGATTCTCCAACCCCACGCCCACGTTTCCGGCGACATTATATGTAAAAGTGTTGAGAGTGTAATCCACATGTGTCCCACATTGGAAGAATTGAAAGTATATGACTAATATATAAGCTAATGGGTTACTCCACCTAAAACCATATGGTGATAGGTGGAGTAACACATTAGCTTATATATTAGTCATATACTTTCAATTCTTTCAATGTGGGACACATGTGGATTACACTCTCAACACTCCCCCTCACATGTGTGTCACCTTTTAAACTTGCAATTCGATAGGTCACATACACCTCGTTGGCCCTACTTGGGCTTCCAACATGAGGTCAACGACAAGCCCCTACTTGGGACACAATTCTGTTAGGCAACGTGCTCCAAACAGATCAAACCTTCCATCTTGCATTCAATGGGCCACATATCCTGGGCTGGGATCGTCCGCTCTGATACCATGTCAAAGGACCAACTCAACCAAAAGCTTAAGCCGATGGTTGAGGCCCCAAGAATAGATTTATACTCTATAAAAAAGGATAGACTAGTCTGTAACTAGTCATAGGCCTGTATAATACACTATATATATTGAATATCAGGTTAACTACCTACTCAAGGTTAATACAATTATTCTCCACACTTGTACAAGTATTAATTAAATTTTAAAGAAAATAGTCTATTCGGGCATTTTATCAAAGCTCTAGCTAGTTTTTAGTTTAAGATTTTTAAAATCTTATGATATAGATGGTATACTAAACTTATAGGTAATAATATTATTTATGCTAATTATATGTATTATAATGTAATAACTAATAATAAGAAACTAAAGAAATGTATATTTTCTTAAAAAAATAGATTTGTGCTTAAGTGCCTTAGCTATAAAAGATTGTTATAACCCACCCATAAAGCAACAAAGAATTAAAGAACAATTGACATAAGAATTATCATGGTTCACTTACAATGTCGTAGCTATATCCACATGCAGAGGATAAACATTTTTATTATCTTTAATAGAGAGTACTAAGTACATGATAGAATAGTGATAAAACGCTCATTGTGAGCGGGCAGTTTGTCCATTCACAGTAATAAACAGGGGTTAATTTAACAATAAAAAGTGTATAAAATGCAAAAACAGGGGTTGATTTATCAATATCTACGACACACCTATAGATAATCAATTGTACTTTTGCGGACAAAAGCTGAATGGGACACTCAAATCAATGCAAATTTTTGCCTTTTGCTTTTTGGCAGATATCACATGTTTAACAGGGATAATATATATATGATCGTTTCAACGTATTTATATACACAAACAGGGGTTGGTTAAACAAAAACAAGGGTTTCACACAAACATGAGTTAGTTTATCAATAACCAGGGTTTCAAATACACAAACATGAGTTCTTATAAATAAGCAATTGTACTTTTTTGGGATAAACTGAACGGGACGCACAAATCGATGCAACTTTTTGCTTTATGGCATGTTTACCTTTTGGCAAAAAGTTGTCTTTTTATATTTTTATTTAATCATAAAGTTTTTTTCAAACATAAAAGTAACTTTGTGGGGAAACAAATAATATTTTTTTTGTGAGTGGGCATGCTGGCCGCTCACAATGAGCGTTTTATCAGTACTACTCGTACAGAATATAGAGGCACAAGTTATTAATTATAAGGTATATAGTACCCTTCTAATTAACCTAAACATATGATCTTAAATTCGAAACTAAAATAAAAAACAATTTACTAAGCAGCGAGATCCTCTTACATGATTAATCCTAACGTAAGATAATTCAAAGTATATTTCAACCATCATATTTATAAAAGAGAGTATAAATTTACGAAGTATACAATCAAGTTCTTATCCAGACTCTTAGAATCTGCATATTTCTCTCCTATATTATTACAGGAAGCAGGTCATGATATCTTCACGGAAGATTGCAATTTTGCGCCAACTTTTTATATAGTCGTTGTATGACCTTTCAAACAAATAAAGAAATCATAATGGTGTGTATGGAAAACTAAATTATGATTCTAGCTATTTTATCATAGATATGAGTAAGACGTATTGATCTATTATTATCTCCGCAACTAGATAGATCGAGAAAGTGATCTTCATTGGACCTTAAATTAAGTATATATCTATCAACTAGTTAGGTACTTTGAAATCATTGGTTGTCTAGCTAGATGTGCATTTAATTTAATAGTATTAATCAGATTTTTTCCTTATAAATAGCTAATCAACTTGTTGAAAATTGATTAGTTTAGGCAAAATGGAAACATCATTCCCTCCAGAGGTGAATAAAGGGGTGTAGCTAAGTTTAGTTTGGTCAATATAGTTTGAATCATATTTAGGTGGTATGTCAATGACATAGGTCCTAGTACAAACGACCGTCACATGAATCTCGTATTTAGATTAGTCCATTTATAACTAATAAATAGAGCATAAAATTAAAGGAAGATTCTAAGCCATATACAAAATGAGACAAAAGACTCTCGAAAAATACAGAGAAAACCCCGATTACAAAATACAGGTGATATATATATATATTTTTGGTAAGAAGAAGTGGTTCGGACCACACTCGAGTCTTTGGGTCGAGCACTTGAGAGTAAAGGGGAAGGGGAAGGGGAAGGGTAAGGGGAATTCCTACCCTCAAAGTGCCTCTAGTGGGGATTGAATACCCAACCTTGAAGTTGGAAGGTGCTCTCCTTACCACTAGACCAAGTACTACTTGGTACAAAATACAGGTGATATGTCAATGACATAGGCCCTAGTATGAACGACCTTCACATGAATCTCGTATTTAGATTAGTCCATTTATAACTAATAAACAGAGCACAAAATTAAAGGAAGACTCTAAGCCATATACAAAATGAGACAAAACACTCTCGAACAATACAGAGAAAACTCCGTATAATACAAAATAAGTATAAGACTAACTGATCTACTAACAAATGTAACAAAAATTAGGGCTTAATATACCACCTATAAAACCAATGAAATACCCTCTTTAATAACAAAACTGATCAAGGAAGTGGGAAACAAAAAGTGGAGAAATATCGAAGTTATATTAGTGCAACTAATTAGCTAGTTGAACTAAGATTAACTAAAGAATGCTAGGAAAATGTTAGTAGGACTACATAGTGTCGAGATTGGAAGGTGAAGTGTCATTTGTGGTAGGTTTTGGAGAAGCAAACAAAAAACAATTCATGATGCAAGTACTTCTAAATCTATATCTAATAGTAAATAAATTAGTTAGAAGCTAAGTACTTCTAGAATTAAGCTAATTGGATTATGCAAAAGTCCATTGACGAGTTTTTCTCTACATTTATAAGATCCAACACGTTGTAGTTATCAATATCTTCATCTGATTTATTTAATAACTTATGTATATTAAAGAGTGTACAAAGTGTATATATATATATAATTATAATTAGATTAGATGGGACTTGTTTGGTGTGCTCTTTTGAGGATGAGTTGAGCCCATGCAAATATTAGAAAACTGTTCATCAAAAGTAGTAAATTTATTTTATTCGTTTCACTAATCATCAATTAATCCTTCTTTTAATCGAACATGCCTTCTTGTCTGTAAGATAACTCCAACCTTTCATAGCTAAAGTGGCAAACAAGTACACCTGAGCACGAAAGGATGAAAGGGCCACAAAATTCCCCATATTGAGATGTTGGTTATGCTTCCATGCATGTACCCTCCTTTTAATACGTCAATGTCATCCAATGTTCATTCGTCTGCTTAGCCTTGTCATCCTCTAGTTACTTGTTACGCCCGAAAATAAAACAAAACTAGTTATTAGGTTCGAGCTACGTCTCGGGTAAGGAAAATTTTTATTCATTAAATGATAACACTAAATGTTATTTGGTCTAGTGGTTAAGACTTTAGTATATGTTCTTGAGGTTTTGGAATCAAACCCTATGCCATACTATGCAATTTCTATTTTTATTATTGTTGTGATTTATATGGAGTAAAACTCCCTTAGGGAGAGCGCCATATGACAACTTTCCTTTTTAGGCATTTGATATATTACTATAGATAGATAATCGACGAAACAAGTTAAGAGGTAAAGATTCTTAAAATGAGATGAGAAGGATTGATGTGCATATTTTTTGAACTAAACATGTAGATTTTTGAACTAATTAAATACACATATTACAAGTTTTTGAATTGCAAGTAATTGTTAGGAAGAATAAGACACATGCACATTCTGTTGAAACAAATGCGTACATGAAAAAAATAGTTGCATATTTAGTGGATCTTGACATTCTGTTCATCCTCATCATTTTGACATAAGTAGAAGAATAGGGGATCTTGAAAGACTCCCTCTATTTATTTTTTTAAAATTTAGACATTTGCTTTTGCACATGGACTAAGAAAAAAGTAAAAAAAGACGATGGAGCAAAGGAGGATAAAAGGGGGCCGGGCTCAGGATTCGAAGGGGTGGGGGAGGAGGCCGGGGATTCGGGCTGGGGTGGTGGGGAAGGGGAGGCACGACTGCGAAGGAGGGGCTGCTGCGACTAGCTAGGTTAGTTGGGGGGTTGTTGGCCGGGTTGGGTTAGGGTTTGATGGGCTGGTGGGTGGGTTAGGGTTTGGAGGGCTGGTGGGTGGGTTAGGGTTGCTTAGAATGTTTAAGGTCAATTAGGGTTAATTAGAGTTTTTTAGGATTAATTAGGATTTTTTAACGTTAATGACTAACATCGTTATATATTTTTTAGAAAGTAGGGTATATGGTGAATTAGGAAAAAAGTTGGGGTATTTGGTTAATAAAAAATTTGTCAGGGGTATTTGGTGAAAAATCCACTTTAAAATCATACTTTTAGGCAATTTTTTTTTGGAAAATAATTATTTTTTTTTGTGAAAAATGGGCTAAATGTGGCAAAAATTAGTGAAAATAACGAAAAATAGAAAATTGGAAAAAATCTAGAAAATCTCTAAAAATACTTTGCGACTTATACTTAATTTATGTACTTTTTTTTTCTGGAAAACAATCAATTTTTTCTGGATAAAATGGGCTAAATATGGCAAAAATTAGAGAAAATAACGAAAAATTGAGGATTGGATTTTTTGAAAACATATGTAAAAATAATTTACGATGTATACTTAATTTAAGTATTTTTTTCTGGAAAGAATCATATTTTCTGTGAAAAATGGGCTAAATAAGGCGAAAAATAGAGGGTAATTTGGAAAAAACCTGGAAAAAATTGAAAAAATATATTTCGATGTATACTTAATTTACGTAATTTTTTTTAAAATAGAAGTAATTTATTCGGACGAAAAATGGGCCAAGAGAAGCGAAAAATAGTGAAAATTAGGGGAAAATACTTGTAAAATATTTCACGCCTCGGAAAAACTTTCAAGGCCCGTCGGGTGCCTGATGATCCCTCCGGGTTCCTCGAAACTTCATTGTTTGTCCACTTTTGCCTTCCCTTGGCTCACTTGGCACGACCCTAAATAGGCCTAGGAAGGCCTCCGGACGGCACCACATGACCTATCCACGACACGAGTATTCCTTCAAAGGGCCTCCCACGGCTCCGGGGTGCACCCCATGGGCTCCGGTGCCGGGGGCCCGGGACGCCTGGATTCGTGGACTATAATCTACGATTTTCCCAGTTTTCGGGCCATTTTCCGACTTCTCGGGTCCCGACAGGTTTTTTCATCCTAATCCTCCGTAGGGTCCCCGGGGTGCCTGAGGATCCCCCATGGGCCCTCAGACCTTCATTTCCTTCTCATTTTTGCCTTCCCTTGGCTCGCTTGGTACGACTCTTGATAGGCCTACGGGGGCCTCCGGTCGGCACCACCTGCCCCTTCCAAGGCACGAGTGTGCCTTCAGAGGGCCTCCCACGACCCTGGGGTGCACCCCATGGGCACTAGTGCCCGGGCCCCGCGGGCGCCCAAATTCGTGGGCAATAATCCACGATTTTTCATGTTTTTGGGCCATTTTTAGACTTCTCGGGTCCGTCGGACAATTTCAGCCCGAACCTCCCTAGGATCCCCGGGGTGCCTGAGGATCCCCCATGGGGTCTCAGACCTTCATTTCCTTCTCACTTTTGCCTTCCCTTCGCTCGCTTGGTACGACCCTCGTAGGCCTACGGGGGCCTCCAGTCTGCACCACCTGCCCCTTCCAAGGCACGAGTGTGCCTTCAGAGGGCCTCCAATGACCCTGGGGTGCACCCCATGGGCACCAGTGCCGGGTCCCTGCGGGCTCCCGAATTTGTGGACTATAATCCACGATTTTTTCATGTTTTTGGGCCATTTTCCGACCTCTAGGGTCCGTCAGATTTTTTCAGCCCGGACCTCCCTAGGGTCCCCGAGGTGCCTGAGGATCCCCCATGGGGACTCAGACCTTCATTTCCTTCTCACTTTTGCCTTCCCTTGGCTCGCTTGGTACGACCCTTGGTACGCCTACGGGGGCATCCGGTCTACACCGGCCACCTGCCCCTTCCAAGGCACGAGTGTGTCTTCAGAGGGCCTCCAACGACCCTGGGGTGCACCCCATTGGCACCAGTGCCCGGGCCCTGCGGGCGCCCGAATTCGTGGACTATAATCCACGATTTTTTCATGTTTTTGGGCCATTTTCCGACCTCTAGGGTCCGTCGGTTTTTTTTTAACCCGAACCTCCCTAGGGTCCCCGAGGAGCTTGAGGATCCCCTATGTGGCCTCAGACCTTCATTTCCTTCTCACTTTTGCCTTCATTTGGCTCGCTTGGTACAACCCTCGGTAGGCCTACGGGGGCCTCCGGTCGGCACCACCAGCCCCTTCCAAGGCATGAGTGTGCCTTCAGAGGGCCTCCCACGACCCTAGGGTGCACCCCATGGGCACCAGTGCCCGAGCCCCGCGGGCGCCCGAATTCGTGGACTATAATCCACGATTTTTTCATGTTTTTTGGTCATTTTCCGAATTCTCGGGTCCGTCGGATTTTTTCAGCTCGGACCTCCCTAGGGTCTCCGGGGTGCCTGAGTATCCCCCATGGGACCTCAAACCTTCATTTCTTTCTCACTTTTGTTTTCCCTTTGCTCGCTTGGTACGAACTTCGGTAGGCCTACGGGGGCCTCCGGTCTACCACCTACCCCTTCCAAGGCACGAGTGTACCTTCAGAGGGCCTCCAACGACCGTGGGGTGCAACCCATGGGCACCAGTGCCTTGGCCTTGCGGGCGTCCGAATCCGTGGACTATATCCACGATTTTTCCTATATTTGGGCCATTTTTCGACTTCTCGGGTCCGCCGAATTTCTTCGGCCCGGTCCTCCCTCAGGTCCCGGGGGTGCCTGAAAATCCCCCATGGGGCCTTAGACCTTCATTTCTTTCCCACTTTACCTTCCCTTGGCTTGCTTGGCACGACCCACGCTCGGCCTAAGAGGGACTCCAGATGGCTACCTATCCCCCCCATTTAAGGTATCTATAATTTTGAACCTATAAAATACCGTGGTGGCATTACATGAAAAATCAATGAAATTTTATCAACGATATTGTAGATGTATTATGCATTTGATTAATTATTTTATTCCTAGAATATTTATTGTATACATAATTATTTATTTTTGTCTTTTTCATATATCTATATGTCAGATCTTATTCTTTTCTCCATGAACTTAATTCTACTAAAACTAATTGGGAAAAGAAGGTTCGCTTTTTTAGACTATTTGAAGTCACATATCATAAAAAGGGGAAGTCTTGATATGGTCATGATTGATGAAGAGTTTTTTTCTCTCTTAAATAGTGTTTTCGATTATTAGTAGAAGTTAATTTTATATTTTTTAAAATTTTATTTAGCATACCATCATATGATCTTTTTTTGGCTTTCTCATCTTCCATTCTATATGCATTAGTGTTTTGTGCTATATTAAAAGTTGAAGTTGTGGCTATCACTCATGTTTTCTCTATTCTTTATGTATGTCATGCATCAATTAAAATCAAGCACTCTACTTTCTCAAAGTATCATTCGGGTATTTTTCATGTTAAAACCGTGTTAGCTATTGTTAGTTATACAATTATTGGATACCATTTGAAAATAGACTTAGCTACAATATTCAATTCAATATTAAAAAATATAAATTTATATATATCACAATAACAAATTTAAAAATTAGAGTATAATGACAAATATTTTCTCCATTCTTTTTCTACTACAGTAATGGGTTTCAACATGGTTTTTAAGAAAAAGAAAAAAAGATAGTTTATCGTAGATGTACCTCTTCAATTAACTAGAATAGGGGATAAGTACATCCTTAATAAAGTAAATACAATTTTATGAGGCAATATGAGTAATTAAGGATGTTTTTATTAACATAAGGTAAAGACAATATTGTCAACTATAGTTGCTTTTTTATCAAAGGTGGAGTGGTCCCATAGTTGAACATGGTAAAATAAGAAATTGAAAGATTTCGTTGAAATTATTCGTTTGGAAATGCGGACTACCTGCATCTGGACAGAAAGACCCTATGAAGCTTTACTGTTCCCTGGGATTGGCGTTCTTCTTTCTTTTTTGAACTGATTACCTTCCTCACATCTCGATTATGATGAAATAGGATGAATTGTGACAAGTAGTACCAGGATTCCGCTCCCAGGTCTGAAGTCGTCTCGTAGACGCCACTGGTACTTACGAAGGTAATCAAATTCTTCCTTCTCCTCTTTTTATAAAAAAAACATAGATGAAACTATCAAAACGGTAATTGTTGCAATGAAAAAAAGAACGGAAGAAGTATGTAAATATAATGGTGTTGAAAAATCTCATTTCACAGCAACACAAAATCAATAAATTTTAACAAAAAAATTTTAAAAAAATAAATTAAACAACAACAAGTGCAACGCAAGGTCTTGTGTGGGGTTATATTTCTACATGTACATTTGGGCAAGGTCTCTTGTTAGATGCATTGTGTGACACAAGAAAGTGATTGAAAATTCAAATTCAATTAGTTTGTTAATTGACATTAATTAGTGATTATATTAATAATAGTACATCCGTATTGCTCGACAACCTGTGCCCCTCCTGTACATAAACAAATACACACACGTACACAACTGATTACTCATCAAAGTGAGAGATCTTTCCTACTGATTTTAATTTTAGTTTTTAAATTTTAGAGACTTCTATTATTCTTTCTGTCACTATCTTTTGTTTCGTTTGTTTCAAATTAAGAAAATGCTCCATTAATTTTCATACCATTATTATCTTACTTTACACTTTTTTCATACTGCTAAGTAAGAACATGATGGATCCACATAAATGAAAATTAATAGCCATTAGAAAGTTCTAATCTTGATTATATTACATATTGGGGTGACCCAATGTCTGAATTAAGGGACACTATTGAAAAAAGCTTGTTATATTAGTATAAATATCATAATTATTATCCTCCAATTACATTTTCCTCATGTTCCCTCTTTATAATAGTAGGATCTTTTGTCTAATACATAAATATTATACCTGTAAGATTGAAGTGCATTTGTGTCAGAATTTAACAGTAATAAAGCTATGTTATGCTCTGTGATTTTAGTTAGACAGCAAAGACTTCCAAAATCAAGATTAATTTGTAATACTGAATAATTGATCTTAATTATTTTGTTTAGCTTACCCTTCGCTACATATTATTAAACTACTTATACAAGTTTTCCCATTTTATATTATCTTTGATTTAAAATTTTAATATAATAACTAGTTCTTGTTCCGGGTCGTGTATCCCGCATTATTTAATGACGTGCATTTGACTTAAAATCTATACTAATATATTAGAAGGCGTTCATAAGAATGTCTATGTGCCATGTGGCACTCTCCTCTAAGGTTCTAATGCAAATGCTCTATTTTCATGTCAAACCCCTCAACTAAAAAAATTATGTTGTGTGGTTAGAAAGTATCAAACATGTGACCTTTGAAATGAAAAGTGAAAGCTTTTTTTTGATAATTTAGAATTAGCTTTTATTAATTCATCTAAAGGATAAAAAGTCTCAAAAAACTCAACCTAGGTATTCCTCCTCAGAAGGAGAAAACTTTTATAGTGATTACTCACACCCAGAGGAGAGGAGACCTTCCATCCTTTGTCACAAAGTACATACCATAATACATTGTTTTAGACTCCCAAGACCCTGCTTGTATGAGAAAGATTAAACACCTGCTACTACAATACAGAAACCCTCCCCCCCCCCCTTTTTCCACTTTTATACCCCTAATCAGAACTAACTACGAAAGATCCACCATGCATCCTTGCTCCAATTGAAATCCACGTCCATTGGGCCTGTTTCCAGGTTTGATGTGATATGCCTTCATTATCTATAACTTCAAGAAATAAAACAAAACCAACCTCTCTGCCATGCTTGAGATATTTAATGCTGGCAACATCATCAGCGCCACCTTCTTTCTGAAAGGCCAAATATCCTCTATATATTATGCCCATTAAAACTGCCCTTGAAACATGTACCTCCTTGTGCCTTGATGGACTGATCATTCAACATTCTTTCTGACTCACATCCATGCTATGAATTCTGAGTGGCGATGAAGGCCTTGCTTGGCCATTGTGTCAGCCACAAAGTTGGATTTTCGGCTTTTGTGGGTTATTGAGACATCAAGACCTCCCTTTCGAACGTTTCGAATGAAATTCAGATGGAAATTCAAATTCCATGGCCCGCCATCTTCATTATTACACCATTGAACCGCGTTCGCTGAATCGGATTCGATGGTTAGTTTTGCAGCTTTCAAAGCTTCACATGATAGAGTTATCTTTACGGCTCGGTGAATTGCTAGTATCTCTGCGCTGTTGATTTCCATGAAGGGAATGGGAGAGGAAAATAAACACATGAAATTCCCACAGTGATTTCGCAAGACTCCACCTATTGCCGCACGTGAAGTCAGAGGATTCATGGAGGCATCCACGTTCCATTTGATTGTGTGAGGTGGCGGGGGAACCCATAGCACTTCTTTGGGTGATGGGAGACAAGTCAGTTCCAGACTTGGTTTATGATACCCTTGAAGGCATGTCGGGTTGCGAACAATATCCATGGGGGAGTATGGGAACCCTTCGTTCCACCCCGAAATCCACCACCCTAATCTGAGTAATACCAAGTCTTTTAGATCTTTGATAGATGAAGAGCTGTTGGTGAAGATTCTATGGTTTCTTTCTTTCCACAAAGACCATAATATGATGAAAAAAATTGCCGCCCATATCTTTTTGAAAAACGGAGACTTTTTTGGCCATTGCCACTGATTGAACGCTTCTCGGAGATTGCGCGGGAACACCCAACTGATTTGCCATAATTCTGTCCACCATGCCCATATCTTGGATGAAAACTCACAGTGGAGAAGAAGATGATCACACGATTCTGGTTCAAGAAGGCATAGAGGGCATATGTTCTCTTCGCGAGGAATAATCCCCAGCGATGATAATTTGCTACGGGTATTTATTTTGCCCAATAACGCAAGCCACACAAAAATCTCTATTCTATGCGGAACTAACCCCTTCCATATTCCTCTGATTGCATCTTGATGAGGAGGGCATCTCGTTTTCTCAAGCTCCATAGTGACAGATTTTGTAGAGAAAGTCCCTGATTTGCTATAGGCCCATATTACGTTATCCCGGGCCTGCTGTGATGGGCAAACTTTTTGGAGTAACTCTTCCATCCTTGCCTTCTCTGCAATGTCATGGGGCCTTAAAACCCTTTTCCAAGAAAAACTCCAAACCCAATTCATTCCTTCCCAGAACCCGAGAGATGCCACTGTTGCGTTTGGTTCGATTGCAATTAAGAACAGCCTCGGAAATTCACATTTTAGTGGTTTTGCGGAGAGCCATGGATCATGCCAGAACCGAGTTCGAACTCCGTTCCCTAAGCTCGTGCGGATGCCATTGATCCAACATAACATCATTGTTTACTATTTCAAAATAAAATATAAAGTCTTGTAATTATATCTCATTAAAAGACTATACAAGTAGTTGGATACCTAACACATCAATGGTAATGATAGTAGACTATTGTAGAAATAAACTCTTACTCCAATTTCTTGCATTCTTTAAATTATGACGTCATTTTTTCCTTAACAAGACAAAAATTTACAAAAAGAAACAATCCGGGGCATCGCCCGGGACACTAACTAGTTTTAATATAATAACTAGTTCTTGTTCCGGGTCATGTATCCCGCATTATTTAATGACGTGCATTTGAAGTCTTCAAAAATAGAAATATATGTCTTTAAATGATTTTTTTTTCCGACAAAGATTAACATGAGTATTGTAGTGTAGTTGGTTAGTGCATTAGCATAACAAATGAGAGATCATGTGTTCGAGTCTTGAGACACACATTTTTATGGCTTAATGCATGTCTCATTTGATTATGTGCAAGAGGGGAGAATAAATGTGACAGCATGACATTGTCTTGAGTTATATTTAAAATTTACTGCACTAGATTATTCTAGTTTTTACAATATTAGTACCTTAATTACTCTTTATCATTAAAAGTTTGTGCATAATCTTACAAATTTATAATATAAGTAGGAGGGAGAGAGTAAAATTAGAAATACATTATTAGTTGGACAATGCTGATTTCACTATGTCATTTTGTACCCAATATATTATATGGAGATATTATTTGGCAGTATAGCTTTTGCCCCCCAACTTGGTGTCTCTATAATTTGGATTATGATAGAAATTAACTTATTGTTCCTTTTGACTGTTCAAACATAGTTTTCTAATGTGTTTTTTTTTTGTCTTAGCATATATATTGCTCAAATATAATTATGATTATCATTTTAATGCTTCCCATTAATATGTCTTTGGTAGTTGGTATTGTCCAAATTATATTTTCATATTATGAAATTGACAACAAATCCTTTGAGCACTGTAGTTATCAGCTGATCAAAAGCTGAGTCATCCTTTATATAAAAAAGATAGAAAAGAACAAAAAAAATTAGAAATGTATACCAACTAATTATGGTCATAGTCATAGAGAATGAACAACAATGAGAAAATAAGATGGTCAATATTAGGACAAAAAAATGTCTTCATCGTTATGTTCTTGAACCAATCATATATATCAGAAGATGTAGACTATAAAATGCTAATTTTTGTGTTTTTCCTTTTTGAACATATTAATATATAAGTTTATACTCCTTTCGCGCTTTTGAGATATAACCATTTTTTATAGATAAAAAAAGCGATAAGAGGGAAAGGTAAAGTGAAAAAATTAATACTATTAAATAAGGCAATTAACTAGTTGCCCTATTTGATTCAAATAAATTACCTTTTTTGATTCCACTTCTTGTAGTGAGACGACATGATATCGAGTTTTTATTATATCGTACAATTACTCAAGTTCGACACTCATACCAAAAGAAAAGGCATGTACAATAATACAATGCCTTAAGGTAATTAACTATGTGAAATCAAAAGAAGGGATTAAAATGTGAACAGGAATATACCAATTTAATTATGAAGACAAACAATTACTATTAATTTTTAAAAATTAATAAATACATGAATAATTAAAAGAAGATGTTGATTACATCTAGATTTTATAGACATCCAGATAGATGCATACATGGGGTTTGGTTCATGCCCAAGTCTTGTCGTTTAAGAATGCTAAATAATGTGAGAATCTCTAATTAAAGTGTGAGACTATTATTAACAATATGATCTATATAAATATAATAACAATGGAGGGGATGAGCTAATTAATTAAAGAAAGGAGGAGATTATAATTAACCAATAAACTAATACAATTTTGTAGGCCATTAAGGGAACATAATGTGATTAAAGTATTGATAATTATGTAGTACACCTCCTTCTCCTATGGTGTTTATAAACATGGATGTTCTTCTTGCATTTGGCTTCAAAGCTCCCTAAAGCAAGAAATTAACAACAACCCTTATCTTTAAACCAAAAATTTATTAAACACTCTTAAATTATAAATTATAAACTTCAAAAAAGAGGTATCTAATTACTCAAAAATTTCAACCAAATATGACTGGTTCACCTTGTGGTGCTTGCAAATTTTTGAGGAGGAAATGTGTTAGAGGGTGTGTTTTTGCACCTTATTTCTGCCATGAACAAGGAGCTACTCATTTCTCAGCCATTCACAAGGTTTTCGGCGCGAGCAACGTGTCGAAACTCCTTGCTCATTTGCCGGTGGGTGATCGTAGTGAGGCGGCCATCACCATCTCATATGAGGCTCAAGCTAGGCTCCAAGACCCAATTTATGGGTGTGTTTCCCATATTTTTGCCCTACAACAACAGGTAACTAGCTAACCACATAATAATGTTCCACAATTTAGATCCTCTATCCCATTTTCTATCTTGGATTATATATATCTAAGTTCTTCCCCCTTTTCCCATATCAACAGTCATTTAGGGCCTGTTCTCCCCAACTTATTTTCAGTTTAGTTCAGTTGTGGACAATACTTTTACTCACATATCACTATTCATTTTAGTTTATTTCAGTTTAATTCAGTTGAACTGTTTTATGCCGAAGAGAACAGACCCTTAATATTAATAGTAAATAGCACAAAAAATTTAATTTATATACAATAAGTTCATCATATTCAATAGATAGGGTTTTAGTAGTTTATTTCACCAATTTTGTTGAGTTTTAATGATTATTTTGGCACTTTGTAGCCCTAAAAAATTATGAATTTGAGTCAAGAATTAATAATTTTGGAACATTTTTATGCAGGTTGTTAACTTACAAGCACAACTAGCAGGTTTAAAGCAATTACAAGCAGCTCAAGGGTTATGTAGCAGTAATTCAACTCAAAACCCTAGTGAAAGATCATCTTCTAACTACCCACAAGATGTTCAAAGCTGGTTGCAATCTGAATACCCACAGATGATGCCACCATTTAATTCAACTAATTTCAATTGTACCGCGGAATCTTCAGCAATTTATGGATCAAATCAAGGTGGATTTGTAAATCATAACCATAACTCAATGGTACTTCAAGATGATCAAGATGGATCTTTTGCTAGCTTTGAAGGTTCTTCTTCCATGGCTTCTCTAGACTTTGAAAATAAATCAAAATGGCCTTATCAAAACGTCGTCGACGATCTTCACTCTATGGCTTTTGGTTACTCTCAACACTCATGAGATGAAAGAAAGCAAATAAATCAAGATGAGTTGAGGTTGAAGAAGATAGATAAAGTTCAATATGATCATTATTTTATCCAATTTTTTAGATGCAACTTGCATACATCTTCTCTTAGCTTCTACCTTTTTTTTTTCTTCTGTGGATCAAAGTATGAGTTTTGGCTACAATGATTAAATAGAATCACCATATATATAAATCTCTACCTTAGATTCTAGATATATAATATGTTAATTATTTTTAGAAACCCTAATTTTCAATCATCTCCTTCTATAGTAATGTTTTCTTAGATCTTATGTAGCCATGAAAGATGTTAAATCAATGATAATAATGTGATTTTCTCTCATGACCTTTTTAGTTGGACCTGATAAAGACCTAAAAGTTAATTTGACCTAAAAATCATTTGTTCCTTAAACATCTTTTGCCATAAAGTTTTACCTCTTTGTTAACTAACCCTAATAATCTTCCTTCTATATATCAGATTCCTTAGCTTTCTGAATTTCATCAGTCTATATATAACACTTCAGACAAAAAAATCTTGTTTTTCTGTCAATGGGAGGTGCAAATTAGAGGCCAGTCTAAGGCTGGAGATAGGAGCATAAGACCTAATCTACTGGTACCTCAATTTTTTTAATTAACTCAATCAAGTGGTTATTTTTAGATTTTAACTAACTTCATCCTTCCTTTTTATCTCATTTTCATCTCAAATTTGTTAATGAACCTCTTTGGTTATTCCTTTTGGTGAGGAGTAAATTTGAGCCGTGATAATTATATCTCAGAAATGAGAAGAATCGTACATTCTCAAGGGTTTTTCTTCTAAGATACTCGTTGATCTGATCATTTAGGGTATGTTCTCCCCAACTTATTTTCAGTTTAGTTCATCAGTTCAGTTCAATCCAGTTCAGTTCAGCTCTGGACAATACTTTTACTCTCATATATCAATATTCATTTCAGTTCAGTTCAGCTGTTTTATGCCGAAGAGAACAAACTCTTAGACTAAAAAACCCTAAAACTCTTGTTATATGTCATACATATGATGGAAAAATGCTCCTAAATTCGGTTTTTTTGGCTCAACTTCAAGATGAATTTAACATCCCGAAGGGTAAAATGGTTAAGTATGCCTCTAAAGGGACCAAAACAAAACAAAAACAAAAAAACCTGAAAGCAAAATTTACTAGTATGAAAACAATCCCAAGAAGATGAAGCTCGTTTTTCTCATTTTGTAGGGGTCATTAGAGACAGACCTAACTCCTCCTAAATTAATATCAGAGATCAATATATTCTGGTTGATGTACTGTGGCTTTGTAGTACACAAGAATAAAGTTATACCAGTGTTACAGTGTGAACTGTGAAAGCACACAACAAATCCTATTGGGGAAGGTGAAGTACTAGTTATTGCAAGAAAGATGCTACTTGTAAAATGTGTGGCTTTATCTTGGTAATTGTTTTATAGGGATCTGCTACATAATATAGATAGGAGGGTTCTATAATTGTCCTTACTAGGTCACATAAGGTCAACAATGAATTATTGGTTATGTCAGAAGATATATAGTATGAATATGATGAAATTCCTTGGCTTAAAAATGTATGCTTCATCCTAATCTTTCCTAGGCTCAATTGGTTTACTTCATTTTTCGTTATGATGTTACATGATCAGATTAGTAACAAGTAATTAGAGTTTTATGTGGTTACCAATTTGAAAACATCTAATAACTAATAACTAGTTGTTGGCAATACTAGTCGTAAAAGGAATAGAAACTAATAAGTCAGCTAAAATTGATAAGATAGCTTGTAATAATTGAAACTAATAAAGTAGCTAATTAGCTTAATGGTTTAGTGAAATTAGTTGCTTAAGTTGAAAAATTATTTAGGCAAAATTATTATAAAAATATTTTTCAAAATTTCAATCACCTGATTTTGAAATTTTTTTTTTATCAGTAAAAGAAGATTTCATAAACTATATATCTATTACATGATTTCGAAAAGTTAAAATCTTAATTTATCACTTTCATTTTTTTTAACAACCTGGAATTTTATTTTAAGTTACTTCTCAAACACTACTAATTCTTTTAGCATATAATATAATTATAGCATCTTATTATTTTAAGATACATAGAATGCTTAGCTTCTCCAAACATAGCCGTATTATTATAAAAATTATTTTGATTCATCATAGATCGAGGTCTTTCTTTATCAATCTTTAAGGAGGTTCAATCAATTTACACACTATCAATCAACAACTAGTAGTATTTTGAACAACTTACGAGTTTATAGAAAAGTCATGCTTATTGTGAAGCCAATAGCTAGAATCGTCCAACTATTAGTTAATTCTTAATTAGGCCCCTAATATGTTCAATATATTTTCAGTCCTTATAAGAAAAAATAAGTTCAATTATATTCAGATAAGAACTAATGAGGCCTAACAAATGCAGATAAGTTATGTTCAACAAAAATAAAATTTGACACACTCATAAAATAAGGTATAATAAGTTTAGATAAGGTCTAATAGGGACTAATAAATCTCATAAGTTCAAATAAGCAAAAAAAAGTTAAAAATAATAGAGCCATATGACATAATTTTTCTCACGCTGCAATGAAGTGTAATAGTAATCCTAAGACCTACATAGATCGGATCATTACGAGCCTATTCTTTTCACCTTATTTTCTGTACTTATAAAAAAGTTCACATATAAGTTAAGATATATAAGTTTAATTCAACAAATATAAGATCTGATAATCTCACAAAATAAGGTTTTATAAGTTTAGAGAAAATCTAATAAAGACTAATAAAGTTTAATATGTTCAAATAACTTAAGTTGAATTCAGATAAGAAGAAATAAGTTGAATAAAACAATCCCCATCATTAGATATATATCGCTAATTAAAAAGGAGTAACATTGCAAGAAAATGACCAATTCATATTGACAATGTAAAAGTCTCTGCACTCTAATACATCTGGCAAAACCAAACTGCAGTAAAATTTAAAACTTCTGAATTTTAGCACAACTTCATATCTAAGCATCAAACATTAGTTAAAATTTCTGAAAGTTCCTGGAATTTAGTAGTATGCAAGTTACAATGCCACTCAAGCTCTTTGTTTACATTCCATTTTACATATATAAAAGTAACTACTCGGTAAGTAAAAGAAAAGCCATCTTAAGTTAATTAACTACATAATAATAAGCTGTATTATTTCAAATAATAGATTCATTTAATCCAAAAAGTTTGGACAAGAAGAAAAAAGGGCATACACAAGTTTAATTAGCAAAGTTGCTAAAACTAATCTCGTCCATCAGGCAGTTCCGCAGTTGAATTTGTTTCCTTTAATTATCTGTTTAAGAAAGAGATTAAAGTAAACAAAGAAAAAAATTAAGTAAATTATCCATAAATAAAATATAAAGAGAAAAATTTATGTATATAACCTTTTTTATATTACATTCTTGCTTGTTATAGTAATGCTGATATGAGAATCAAGGTTGACCCAATGATTGTAAGACCTTCCTTCCACTCCTGCGACAGGATTTCGACACTCATCTTTTATAAGGAGGATCCTCAATTTCTCCCTTTCTTTGCAACGGAATTCTCCGTAACTTAAAAAAGAAAATGCTGATAACCTAGCCATGCCTCTGACCAGACGACAAAAACAAAAGCTTCAACTTGGTGAATTTATTATGTATGATCTTTTTCCAAATTATATTAAAGTTATTAGATTGCAAGGATATAGAAGTATATATATATATATATATAAGGTGTTGGAGACATGGTGGTGTATAATGTAGAGTAATTTATTTAGTGGCAGAAAATGGGCAACTATGTGTGGTGCTTGTTTATACACGCTGCTCGCTATCAAATCTAAGAACAAAAGCAATAACATGTCGCAGCAAAGCCCTAATTTTTCTTCATTGCAAAAGGCAAAAAGTAATTTTAATTTGTTTTAGTTACACGTTTAATAACATAAATAGGGAACAGATATAAATTGTAGGGTTCAAACTAGGCATATCTCATTGGTTTTTCCTCCTCATATATCAGAAGAAAAAGACTCTTAGTCGACAAACAAGAATGGGGGAAGGTATTTAATTAATTAGCTAATTAATTAATTTACATATGTTCCACCCTATTTTTTTGTCTCTTATTTGTTAACAAACGGTTTGCTGTTTAGCTATTTAGTTGGTTTTGAGAAGCTAACTTAGTGATACAATTGCACATCAATTTTGCGATATTCACTTACGCTAATACGCTCAAACTGAGCTCCGATACCAAGTCAAAGTCATTAATTGAAATACTGAATGGCGAACATAGGCAATAATGTTGTTTTAATGAAGAATAGTTTGGATCACTACAAGTCCTATCTTAATTAAAACCACTTAGGGTATGTTCTCTTCGGCATAAAACAGTTGAACTAAACTAAATTGAATTGAACTGAACTGAACGGAATTGAATTGAACTGAATTGAAATGAATAGTGATATGTGAGAGTAAAAGTTTTGTCCAGAGCTGAACTGAACTGAACTGAATTGAATTGAACTGAAAATAATTAAGCTGGGGAGAACATGCCCTAAGTCGGCAGTTTTATCAGTAGTACCCCAAAGATATCGAAGTATCAGTTTCAGGTTGTCATCAATACTGAGGCAAAATCAAGTGTTGTTTCGAGTAACTCAATTTGTGCAAATCAGTTTTAGTAGTTATAACAAGGAAAATTTGTCAAAATCAACATTTTAAAAGTGACATTTTGACAAAAATAACCTTATTTTTTTGTGAGAAACAATAACTTTTAAACTCTAATTTCATGGCAGATGAAACCTCACAAGCCTTTTCGGTATTGACTATATTTTTTCCGGCATTGACCTCTTTCCCTATCTTTTATTTTAGTTGGAGTTTCATTTCCCTCCATATTTTCTCATATAGTATAACCTTCTTTCCTACTCTTCCAAACTTAACCACTCTTTCCCACCCCGAATCCAATTTTTCCAAAAAAATCCCTTCAATCCGGATCTTCGATTGGTAAGTTTAGGGTTCTTGATTCCTACAATCTTCTTTGGTCCTATGTTTTAGGGTTCTTCATCTCTTAATTATCTAAAGTTCTTCAAAACAATTTAGGACTTCTCGTTTCAATAGAATTAGGACATTCCTTCAAATTGTTATTGGAAGGGGGAGGGTAGATGAATTGTTACTTACTTGTCAGAGGGAGATTAATTCTTCAACGCAGTTCATCAATACCCCAACAAATGAACAGTTCAAGAAGAGAGGGGAAAGAGAGAGAATAGTTTAGTTATTAGATTTAAAAGAGAGTGGGGTATATAAGATAGAAATTGGAGGAAAAATGATGAGGCTTGTAAGGTTTCATTTGACAAGAAATTAGAGTTTAAAGGTTGTTTCTCACAAAAAAAAATTATAAGGTTGTTTATCACAAAATATCACTTTTAAAAGGTTGTTTTTGACAAATTTTATTTATAATAATGAGTATAATACTCAGTATGTTCCAAAACAAAACAAATCGTGTTGTCGACAAATTTAATTTTAAGGAAAGCTAGGTTGTGGGGGCATAACTTGTGTTATTCCATAGAACTAAATATGATTTAAAAATAGTGGGTATTATTCTTATAAATAAGAAGAGTTAGATCATATACAATGTAATATTTTTTTTTTTGAGGGGATCGAATATTAATACAATGTAATATATTAAAAAATAAAAATAGGAAAGGAGATAATATAATATTATTAGGATTGAGATTCTACTTTGGATCGTAAGGGTTGGTATGATCGAATCGACAGGATCGAATATTAGGATCATAAGATCCTATAATATAGGGTAAATTAGTGATAATTATGCTATAATGTAGTAGGTTACTAGGTTTGGGTCTTGTTTTGGTACCAAAGATTTTGCTTCCCAGGAAACTTGTAAGTATGTGAAGTATTAAAGCAAGTTGTAAAAAATAGGGTTATGTCTAGCAAAATTACTCAATATGAGATTGTAAAATTTGTACGATATTATATATATATTTTCTCCTTTTTCTATTGTAACAGTTTTACGCTTGTCAATATACAACTTTAAATATGAAAATCTTAAATTATTTTCTTAAAAAAAATTATAAAATTTGATATTTTGAAAGTATATATCGAGATTAATCTAATAAGGCCCACATGACTATATTTTTCTTAATGTAAAAATCGCAATAGATAGTGAAAGAACGGTGGATGAATAGTGTAAAAATCCAATTGTTACAATAGAAAAAGAACGAAGTAAGTATGTGTTTCAATTTTATTTCTAATATAATTGTTGTATTCCAATATATTAGTGACTTATTCCACGTAAAAACGTTGTAAAACACTACATTTGAAGTAATTGAGGACAAAATTATGTTGGACATATTGGAGGATTTGTACTAATTATAAATCAACCCTAAAAGATTTTATAAATAGAAAAGTATATTCATTCATAAGATAACCATATCAAGATTTTTTATCTTTATTATATAAGCCAAGGGGGAGCTATGGTGTCCTCCTTTAAAAAGACTTTTTAAACCTTCATTCAATAAAAATAATTACCTATTAAGATTTTGAGATTTTCCTCAATCATAGCCCTTCCTAATTTAAAATATGTATATCAAAGGAAGTTCAAAGTAGCTAAAATAAACTTTCATAAAAATATGTGTTTGAAAGAAAAAAGTTTATGATTGAAGAACAAATTAACATAACTAAAGCAATTTTCAAATCAATTACAAAACCAAAGACATAAAATTTTAATTTTACCTAAACTTTGACATGAAATAACAATATACCAACATCCATGAACAAGTAATAAAAATACCAAGAAAACAAATTCTTCATGAAGTAATTTTTATAATTTGTATTTACACCACATGATATTTAATTAGAACTAATGATGATTGCAAATTACATCCTTCAAAATTACATTTAGATGAAATTTAATAATAATCACTAAAATAATTCACGCACGCATGTGCAAAAAAGGCTAAAGTAACACACCTACTTTGTCAGAAATTAAGACAATGTAACTAAAATAAATTAATCCTAACAGGAACCAGATACTATCTATGAGTAAGGTTGAGGTGGTTGAGTAGTGGCATCGCTTATTCGCTTCTCACCTCATATCCCTGATTTATAGGGATCAGACCTCTTGAGACTCATTTGAGGATTTCCCCTCATCCCCACTCAAGTGAGTCCCTTTCATCTTACCTTAATATATACTTCATATACTATTGATCAGTTTGCATATCCTCTTAAACGACCTTCATTGAAGAAGTGTTGGGCTTTCTGAATTAGTACAACCTTAATCACATGTAATTGTAGAGTTTGGCGCATGGGCCGCGTATAAAAGCATAATGCTCCCTGCTGCTGGACCTTCTTCAGGGTTACTTCCGGGTCTCCAAGACTCCAACTACTGAATAAGCCCAAACTTTTTTTTAACCGGAATAAGCCCAAAGTAAAAAAAGAAGATCGCACATGATATCATGGACCAACGTTAACCTATCATTATGTGTTCAAATTTGACCATCAATATTTTCAATTATATAATATTAAAAATTACAGAAAAATAGTACTTTGTAAATATACATCGAGTATTAATCCATTAATAATTAACATTATGCCATTTATCTTAATAAATTAGTTATTAAAGATGATCAAAGTTAATATCTAATTGGTTTAAAAGGTCAACATTATGCATCTATTAAGAAACGGAGAAAGTATTATAGAGATATACTAGAAGATGTTTATCTTGATGTTTCTTGTTAATTAGTTTGGTATGGAGAAGGGACCTATTAGCCTAGCTAGAACCTCATTCAAGTTAAACCGACCAAATCTAACACGACCCTTTTGAAGGAGATGTAAGGAAAATATGCACCTCTAAAAGATTGCCAAACGTAAACCTTACTACTATACTAGTACAGTACGTGAGGAATGGAAACCTGAATCATATCAAGTAAAAATGTTTCTTGTCATCTTTTCTATGGATTTTGTGATCAAAACAAGCATAAATTAATACTCTAAGTAGTTGCAATATTACAATTGATCTAATTGCATACTTCCCCATTTTTCTTTTACTTGCATTACTGGATCACGGCACACAAATTTAGGAGAAGAGAGACAAAAAAGAACCTCATGTACTAAAAAAGAAAGATTGAGAATATATTGCTAAAATTGTCAGTATTATGCAACTTCCTAATTGAAATGAGAAATTTTGTAAGTGAATGAGTATAAAGTACAAGTACATCAAATTAATTATATACATGTAATAGTGTTTAGGTGAAATTTAAAGATATTTCACTTCTACTAGTATCTTTTGTTTTTTTTTTTTTTTTTCCTTTTATAAAGTGCATTCATATACATGAAAACATCAATTTCAATAGTATTTGCTATATGATGTTTTTAGTCATCCAATAGCCTATATTACATTCATCCTTATGCATCTCAAAAATGACGAAATAATTTGATTATATCAAGTCTTAGATCTTTGGTTCGTCTTAAGGCCTCAAACATCAACACTAAATACCTATTCGTTAATCCAATAGCAGTGTGGAGAAACATTTACAATTTGCAACCTAGGTATAGCTATATTATGCATTTGCAACCTCAAGATTTAGAAGCTTTGAGCATTGGAGCAACAAAGTCAACCAATAAAAGAAATGTTAGCCAAACATTTTGGTAAGAAACACTACCACAACTCCCTATGTTTCCATAGACTACCATCACCAAAAATTACCCCCATTATCTTATTTAACTACTTATACATTTACTAATTTTTACTAACAATCTTTGGACGCGTGTATATAGATGCCAATGTAACCAACCTTGTTTGGTGGAGGTGGTGGAAAATTTACCTTAGCTTGTGACTTGTAGGTTACAAGTAGACCTGGGCATGGGCTGGGTTGGGCCAGGTCTGTTCACGGGCTCGGCCCGCGGGCTTGGGGAAATGGCGGGTCGGGCCCGAGCCCGTGAGCGGCGGACCGTGCCAGGTCGGGCTTGAAATTTCAAACTTTTGTCCACGGCTCGCGGGCCGGACTCATGCCTTCTGCGAGCCTGGGTTGTGTTTTATGTTTTTTTTTTGTTTTTTTCATAGTTTTAAGAACGTTCGGCCTGCGGGCCGGCCCACAAGGGCTCGCGCCGGTGCGGGCCTAAAATAAAATTTCTTGACTGTGACAGGCCCGCGGCCCATGTAGCGGACAACAGGCCAGTTTGGGCCTCGAGCAGGTTCGTGTCGGGCCGACCCGTGTGCTGGCCCGACCCATGCCCACCTCTAGTCACTAGTTCGAAGACTTTTACCTATTTATACTTGGGGAGTAGAGATTCCCTTATATTTCCTACTCTCAAGCGTTGACTTGTATTGTGTAGTTGGGCTAGCTGACCTGAGCGAAATGTTGGTTCAATAAAATCCTTCTTTTTACCAAACGAGGAGGGCCTAAAAGAAAATATAAATAGCCAATGTAGAAAGTAAACCCTACGATTTCTTACTCTAAATTTCGTTGTTTGTATTCTTACTTTTTTAGAGTATAATATTGTGGGTTTTGTCACACCTCAATACCTCATATTGTTATTTTCTTAATTTGCTTTCTTGTTACAATCTCCATATAAATTTCGACATTATTAGTTCCTCACAACTTCTTGTGCAACTTTAACTTACTCTTTAGATTGCGACAGAGGAAATGTTTTTGACGACTTTAATAGACGACACACTCATCCCTTTTTTATTGTTTAATAATTCGAAGACTACTTTAATTTTTTTTATCCCCTCTTAATTTATAATAGTACTTTTTAAGTTATAATTTGCAGTAACTTGACTCATCTTTTTATTTTTTGAGTTATAGAAGGGAAAAATAAAAGTTGTTTGTTTGGCTTTCTTTTTCTTTTATAAAAAGTGATTTTTTAAAAACATATATATCAAATGAGGTGATGGTCATTGTTTGACTAATATCAATGGTTTAGACTTTTTTGTTAAGATTTATGGGCTCGAAAAGATAAACTATTTAGTCAAATGCACCTTTTCTCTTTGTTATCATTCTCACTATAAAAGAAATTAGATTCAACGGTTCCATTGCTAATTACACAAAATAATTAGCAAAAATACAATTAACACTAATTAGCTTTTTGTTTTTTTCTTCTTTAACTATACAGATCAAGGACCACTTTATATAGATATTTTAATGTTTCACTAAGAAACAAATTGTAAATTTACTAGCTTACTAGAATGATATAAGTCCTCAAACAAATAAAAATCGTAAAAGTTGCAAAAATAGATCAAAAGTTACTTGTAAGAAAAAGTTGTACAAGTAAAATTTTAAATTGAAAAGTTATACAAATAAACCTAAAAAACGAATATGTAAAAATTAAGAATATGTATTTATGGCTTCTACATCATATTTTGATCTAGTGGCATTCAATCATAATAAAATGTGATTACCGGCCAACATGGTGATGAATCAATGATTCTTCTCATACTAGGTTAAATTATCATCGCAACATTATTGCTATCAGTAAGGTAAACCTGTATCACGATAGTCTAAACTCTAGACCCTACTCATGTTCCTTATATTATTGTATAATCCGACGCTTAATAAATATTCTACCTCACCATAATAGAAAAAGCATATATAAACATAGACAATATATTTTATTTGGGAATGAACAATTTAAAGAGTTTATTGAAATTTGAAAGTGTATGTGCAACATATTGTCGTTGATAATAGATCAATTAACCCTTTGTAATTGGATATCCCTTGTTAATAAAACAAAATTTTAGATTGATTAGTTTCTTCAAAGATGGTCAAACTTATTAGAACTAATATAATTTAGAGAAGCTGCCGAAGCTCTTGACGTTTGATGTAGGCTTGTGCATTCAATTAAGGGGACAATTAGTCCATCTATATGTCAACAAATGTGATTACTTATGTATTTAAAAACACATTAAAAGTAAAACTCTTGTGTTGGGTAAACCTACTTATTCAAACATATTTGCTCAAGGCAAAGTTTGGGGTCCACTATAATACTAACTCTCTAGAAATTTGGCATTAGCTTATAAGAGGCCACCATTATAGCTTTTGCCTCTTTCGAAATCCTTAATTTGCTACTCTCTCCGTTTCTTTTTAATCTATACACTTTTCTTTTTAGTCTGTTTTTTTTAATCAACACACTGTTGCTTTTTCTATTTTTGGTAACATATTATATTTACTTTCTCTTCTTTTTTCACCCATGTCATTCATTTTTTATTATTTTAACCCACTCTTTTGTTTCTCTCTCATACTTTTGTACTTCCTCATTTATTTTCCCCCAAATTAAAGTGAGTAAATTAAAAAGAAACAAATAGAGTATTGATCAAAATATTTAATTAATCTCATGATCATTTTAAACCGTGGACACTATAATATTCAAAATTACATATATGTACACACTTTCTAAGTACTTCCTCCGTTTTTTTTAGATGTTACACTTTTCAGATCACGGACTCCTAGGTAATTTTTGGAGTGGAGAGAGATAGAGAGAATGAAAAACAAAAGGGCCCCATGTGAACATGTGATAGGAGAGAGATAGAGAGAAGTTATTACCTAAAATAAAAGTGTAACATCTAATTTAAAATTTCCTAAAATAGAAAGTGTAACATCTAAAAAAACGGAGGAAGTATAAACATTATAGGCTTGCTAATAAGGACAGCTAGTATGTTGAACTTGTGATATGAAAAAAAGCTAATAAAGGACATGGGAGGGTGAAACGTATCGAGATGGGCATACGTGTGATCAACTTAAACTAATCGTTTGGGTTAATTAGAAAATAGCTGCAATCATTATGGAAGCTCCCTTTTTATACTAATAGTTTCTAAAGTGTCAAAGGAATTATTTGATAGATGTAGACTCTGTGCACATGTACAACAATTTATTTGTGATAAATTTTCTTTAAATTAGGAAGGATGTTTGAGAGGCAAATTAATTGTGATTTTATTTCAAGATTAAAGCATCATGAGTTTTCAAAGCGTGGTGCATATGTATACTAAGTGTACGTCTAACCTTTCTCGTTCTTTAAGATACTTTTATTATGACAGATGTGAGAAAAAACAAATAACGAATGCAAAACAACGAAAAACAAACACAGATTTAACGTTGGTTCACCAACAGTGTGTTGGATACCAACAAACTCAGATTCGTCTCGAGCCCGATCGGATGGCCATCGCGCAGTCGTGATTCTGTGATTACGCCTGATCGGGCGCCTGCTGGCAAGCCCTTGCTGAGCTCTTTCGACCGCGTCCAATCGAACGACACTGCCCAATTTGACCTAATGCACACTAGTGTTAACGTAAATCGAGTTCCATGCATGTCAAATTGTAATAACTATTGGATTGAAAATAGAACTTTTTGAAGAAAGTTATTCTACCTATTCAAAGACAAGGACTAGGTAATTAGCAATTGTTTCATTGTATACTACGACTATTTAATTGTTGGAAACATATTATACTTATGAACTCTTATTGAACTTCAACGGAATTGTTTATACAGTTAATTCAAAACAAAATGAAGTGACACATATTTTAACTTGAAAGAAGTAATTAAGTTTTTTTTTTACTATTACTAATTACTTATTAAAACCCCCAAAGTACCATATGTTACCTCGAATTGCTTGTCTTGGAGTATTTTATACAAAGTGACACTGGAGTTTGAAGAAAGATAATCAATTAGTACTGTTGGAACCTCTAAGAAATGCACTAGCTTTAAATATATAAAATCTTATCTTATGTAACACCATTTTTTATTTTTGTAGTTGTGCATAAGAACACATAGGACAAAATAAGGTTCAAATAGGCAAATAAATGCTTCATAATCATGCAATATCTCCATCCTCTATGACGACAAATGAGTTGATTAATAGTATTAATTACTAATTTATGGTGTTAAAAGTCAAGCTGATATAGTCACAATGAAGCTATATCTATACAAATATATTAAACGGCGTGCATAAACAAGAAACTGTGTCACGTGGCGTTCTCCTTAGGGAGTTTTAGTTCATGTAATCCATGTATATAAAAAAAAAATAGAAATTGCATAATATAGGGTTTGATCCTGGGACTTCAAGTACATATACTTAAGTCTTAACCACTAGGCTAAGTTGTATTTAGTGTTATTATCATAAAGTATTAAATTAATAAATGAAAATTTTTCTTACCCGAGGCATAGCTCGAGCCTAATAACTAAAAAGTTGGTAAGATAAAGGGACCTTACTCAACTGACACCTCGCACATGTAAACCAGTCAGGTTTGAAGGTCAAATTCCTTGAAAGGAGGAGGGATGGTATAGAAAACCTCACCCCAAGGAACTCCTAACAGGATAATGAAGCTATATAGAACAAGATTAATAGCTAAATGAACACCTCCATTACTGATTAAAAAATATGTTAAAATGAAACCCCACATATTCAAGTTGTTCATAAATAAATTATTTGATTGGATATATATTATGGAGTATATAATATAAAAATACCAACAGAAAACAAAAACAAAAACAAAAACAAAATGCCTCATTTTTGGGCTTGCCTCATCTTAATATAATATTGCAAACTTTTTATACTAAGTACTAAAAATTAGCTCCTCTGACAATCCTCTATATTTACAATCATTTGTGGGATAAGAGTCATAGACCACTAATATTCTCATAATCTTTTTTTTCCTCTCTAATTATTATTTAATAAAGAAAATAAATTAATTTCTCATCATTCTAAGGGCCAATTCTTGAAGCTCACCCATGTCATCAAGGGACCTTTTCTTTCCAATAATACCCTCAGTTTTAGGTTGAATTACTCCACCATAGTCTTGCATTGCCATTACCATCATTCCAACATCATTAGTAACATTTTGATGGTGATCAACTGAATCAAGTGAACTTTGAGGTGATGAAATGGGATTATTATTATTCATGTAATTACTACTATTATTAGTAACTCCACTTTGAGTTTGAAATACTCCTGCTTGAATTCCTGCAAGATAATTCTGATTATTTCCTTCTAATGTTGTTGTTGTTGTCCATTGATTTTCCATGTTCTTGTTTGCTAATTGTCCCTTCACTTGCATCAATTGTGCTTGTAAATATGCCACCTACATTTACAAAAAAAAAAAAGACAATTTGGCACAATTAGTAATGTTTCCTATTCTATAAAAAAATTGGCTTTATATTTATACTGTTTATAATAAAGGTGTGTCTAACTTGAATCTTTTTATTAAATTTCGACGTAATAATATTACTTTTTTAGAGTGTATGTTATTTGGATAGATATAGTTGAAGTATAAATAAAAAAGTTAGATCGTGTTGAGAGATAGTTAATGTAGGGTCCAATTGTTACATGTATTGATCAACTGGGTGAGGTGAAGTAAGTTTTTCATTTAAATTAAAGTAGTAAGACAATTTTTGATAAAGACTAACCAAAATGATATATAAGACAATTATTCTAGAACGAAAAGAGTATAAAATAAATTATTGTGTCGTAATTTACTATATACATATCTCTAGTGTTTTTTTTAATAACTTTAGTATTGATGAAATTTGTGACAAATTAAGGCATGTAAGGAGCATGTATGTCATAATATATAAATTTGTCAAGGTGTAATTGTGATTACAATATGGCTCCTGTTTTAAACAAAAAAAAAAAAATTAACTCAACTAATCACCTAATAGTTGCTCATTCATTTACTTACAAGTTACATTTTGACTCATTGGTTAAAAGAAAAAGGGAAATAATTAAATAAGTTGAAGGAAATTAATTCACAGAATCATCCCTTTGATTATCATCAAAAATTTATATGAAGTCACACACAATGTAACTTTCAAAATGTTGTACACTTCCCAAGTGAAATTTGGATTATGAAACAAGGAAAATAAGGTGATCGATGATGATGAACTCAAGAGTACTTTTTATAAAACTGCAAAAACCATACTTAATTTGAGGGTTTACTACAAATTTTCTTTTAAGATAAAAGAGAAAGTGTCCTAATCGGATCGAAACCTTGCACAAATAAATCCGGTTCGAGTTTACAGGCAAGGCTGCTTGAAAGTAGGGGGAAGGGTAAGGTTGACGGTTTACTACATGATACATATGATATACTTCTAGCTAACTATTTTTACCTGTTGCTGCAAAGCAAAGATGTGCGCAACACAACCATAAACCGGGTCACGGATCCGAGCCTGGGCTTCATAAGCAATGGTAACAACAGCCTCACAACGTTCATGCACAGGAAGATGTAATAGGAGTTTGGAGACATTACTAGCTCCAAACACCTTATGTATAGCAGCGAAACGGGCAGGTCCTTGTTCGGAGCAAAAATACGGGGCGAAAATGCAATCCGACGCGCATTTTCGCCGTAAAAACTTGCATGCTCCGCAAGGAGATCCTGCCCCAGCTGCCATACTTGAGGGAAAAAAGGAAGAAGAAGAAGTAGAAGAAGAAGAAATGAAGTGAGAAAAAGAAGACTTTTACTAACTTCTTTTTTTTTTTGGGGAGAGGGGACTTAAGCACACGGGTGTACTAGGAAAGGGTGCAAAAATAAGGGGGGGTTGTTGTGTACACTACTTACTACTTAAGTAAGTTACTAATATTACTAATTAGTAGTAGCTTAGAAAGTGGGGTTGGGTCATAATAAGAGGAGGATATATATGAAGGAAAAGTTAGACATTATAGGGTCCATTAATGCAGGGTTCTAGGGGAACATTTGGTAATGGTTTTACGTAATACCTATAGTTTTTCTTATATTATAATACTTATACTAAGAGGCTCCATGATCTTATTATATCAAAGTGGAAATTGAAATTATATGTATACACCTTTTTTTTGTTTTTTCAAAGATTTATATACTATTTACTTTCTACGTCTTTTATTAGTTTATCCCTTTTTTTTCGCAGAGTTTTAGGAAAAATAATGTTGTGGGCCATAGAAAGAAAGATAAACTATTATTTTATATTAAAGTTGAATATATGTGTGATGAAAAGTTAGTGGCCCCATTCCAAAAATAGAAACAAAAAAGGGATAAACTAATAAGGGATGTCCCAAAAAGAAATATGGGTAAACTAATAAAGACCGGAGGGAGTATTAGCCTTATGAGATGAGAATTATTGTTTGAACGTGAGGGATAGTATAGTGGTTATAGCTTTCCTCCCGGTTATAGGAGGCCCTGGGATCGATTCTCAACCTTCGTAAGTTGGGATCCCTTTATTTTTCTAATTTGTTAAGGTTTCTCCTTATCTTATTAAAAAAAAATGTGAGAAATATTGTTTTGAATTGGTTAATGATATGATAGTAGTATGTAACTATTGTTTGCTACTTCATGCTAATCTCGTTATTTCAAAATCTATGTTTTTAGAAACTTGGCATTTTAGAATATAAAGGGTGTTGAGTTGTTATCTTATGTTGGTATCTAAAACTGACTCTACTTTCAACTAAGAAAATATTTATAGTACACTTGGGTGTACCATGCTCATGGTACACCCAAGACTATTTTCTCCAAATGATCAAAATGAGCGAATGAGCAAATGAGCAAAATAAACAAATGAGCAAATTAAATGAGCAAACATTTCTACTCATTTAAGAAAATGAGCAAACACTTTTATTACAAAATGAGCAAATGAGTAAATGAGCAAAACACCCATATGAGCAAATTTGGTGTCAAATGAGCACATGAAATTCTAATTTATTACAAAAATACCCCTGGGTGTACCATGCTCATGGTACACCCGGGTGTACCATGAGTGAACTCAGGTCTATTCTTAGACTAATTAATGTAGCCTTTTAATTGGTACTCTAATAAGTGTAATATTTAAAATTTCAACTTAGGTCATGTTCTTTTCGCCAACAAAAAAAAAAAAGGTAGCTTGGGATCTATTAAGTTCAAGTCTCATCTGGTCTGGTTTAAATATTGTTGCCTGATATGATTTGTTTGTATAGCTAATCTAATATGAGTTGCTATAATTAAGTACTCCCTTCGTCTCATAATATAATGCTCACATTTCTTTTTGCGTGTCCTAAAATATTGTGCTTGTTTCTTTTATATTATTTTCCTTGGACTAAATTATCCTCAATTTCCACACAAACTTTTCAAAATGCCCCTACTTTTCTTTCAAAATATGTGCCCCTATTTATTATTTTACACCATTTCAAGAAACACTCATTGCTTTATTATTTTTTTTAAAAGAAAAAATAAACTAAAAAGCTAGTTTCAAGACAATAGTACCATATAAACACTTATTAAATACTTCCTCCGTTTCTTTTTACTTGCAACGGTTTGACTTTTACACTATTCACCAACTCTACTTCGTTTACATTTGGTGATTTGTAGTTAAGGAAAAACATATTCATGTGGGATCTTATTAGATTCGTCTAAATGTATATTTTCCGAATATATACTTTTTATAATTTTTATTTATCGGTAATTAAACTTATTGATGGTTGAAAATATGCATTGGCAAGCGTGAAAGTCAAACTGTTGCAAGTAAAAAGAAACAGAGGAAGTATTGTTTTTGAGAAATCCTACTACTGTATTATGGGACGGAAGGAGTATATATATACAGACCTAACAGGTTATTTATTTCGAGACTAATAAAGTAATAGGATATTTAATGAAAATAAGAATTGGTAAAGTACAAATAGATAATATAAAATAAATGGAGTAATAATTAAGAAATGCCTACAATATAAAAATTAGGCTTGGACTGATTGACCAGTTTAGTTCACTTGATTATGATTACACTTTTGCACAGTAATACTAATTACTATAGTGTCATTATTCTAGATGAGTGATGTATGATTGATTAATATAATAATAGTGTTTAGTGTAGTTTATGGTTTAGTCATAGTTTGGTCTAATTACAAAAGTTTTTGCCTTGGGTGCTCAATTTTTAAATATAACAAGTTTGATTTTTGAGGGACTCTTAATAGTCTTTCACTTCATTTTTCCGCCGAACGCCGCACCTGGGAACCTGCTTTCATTTGTTTGTTTACTTGCCACCGTCCACCTCCACGTGTCGGTATATGTTTTTTTTTTACTGCCCATCAAATTTTTTGCAATGTTGTTTTTTTCTGTAATTTATATAGTAAATCAATTTATACTCTTTTTTGAGAGTAAAAGAAAAGAGAAGTAAATCAATACTCTTTGTATCTTTTACTAACTCGTCCAAGAAAAAAAAAAACTAAATTATTCATCATACATTAAAAATTCCACTAGGTACTTAGGGCATGTTTTCTTCGGCATAAAACAGCTGAACTGAACTGAAATGAATTGAATTGAATTGAATTGAATTGAATTGAATTGCTCGAATTAAATTAAATGTAATAAATATATAAATAATATTTAAACAATAATAATATGAATATTAAATAATAATTATAATGATAAGTAATAATAATAATGATAGTAATTTGGAAAATTTTAAATTATAGTTATAAATAAATAATATTAATAATCATAAATTAATAATAATAATAATAATAATAATAATTAATGATAATTAATAATAATTATTTTATATTATTTGTATTAATATATTAATATTTAATGATGATATATAATAACAATAATATCTAAGAAGTAAATTAATATTATTACTATTTTAATAATTAGATTTAATAATATAATAATATTTAGTAATAAAAATAATGATTGGGTGGACCGCGAAAATTACATCATAAACCGTTTTGACGCGATTTGATTGGTTTACGGGCTAAAAAACGTGGGTTTATTTGTGTTTTGAACTAAACCATGTTCCTCCTAATAATAATAGTAATAATAATGAGTAAAGCTATAAGAAACAAAATAATATATAAAAACAACCACAACAACAACAACAACAATAATAATAATAATAATACTTAATAGTAATGATATAAAAATGAATAATAATAATAATAATAATAATAATAATAATAATAATAATAATAATAATAATAATAATAATAATAATAAGAAGAGTAATTAGTAAAATAAATTATACCAACATAATAATAATATTTAACAAAATGGTTATAAAAGAATGGAGCTGAACTGAACTGAACTGAACTGATTGGAGCTGAACTGAACTGAAAATAAGCTGGGGAGAACATGCCCTTAGTCCGAGACCTGGTTTCGTCAAGTATCCAGATTTATCGGGTATCGAGTCCAATTTTTTACTACCTGGAATTGGAACCACTTGCAATTGAGTCCTCAGATTCAGACCTAGACTCGATCCCAACATGATCAGTTCCAGTTTCGAACCCACCGAGTCCAACCGGATCTGGATTTGGAACTTGATATCCAGTTTTTCTACTCACCTCTAGTTATGTTTAGTTCCATTCAACTACTTTCGTATCACAATTTTACTTCATTCAGTTCAGCTCAAAAAAACAAGGCCAAGTAATCCTTTAACTTAAATAGTAAATTAAGATAATAATATTATTGTTTATTATATGTGAGTGTTTTCTAACATGGGTATGATCTCTAACTTTTAGAGAGTTCTAATGACAAAAAATTAGTTATGGTAAACATTTAACTATAGTTACACTATGTTTTGAGATAGATGCAACAATAAGATGTTGCAACTAATAGTATTGTAATTGTACAATTACAAGTACTTTTATTTTTCTTGTAGGAAAGAAAGTTGGTCAAGGTCACAGAGAATATTATTTCGATTGGGACCTATTTCTTTTTTTGGAATTCTCAATGTTAATTTCTTGACGAACATCTTTATTAGTGGTAGTTTCCAAGTTCTTAGTTAAACAGTAGTTAAACTTCAAACAATCAAAAGCAAATTTGTGAATCTTTTGACCTTGGAACGAAGCATGTATTGGTGAAATAAACAAAGAAAAAGTTTGTGCTTTCATGGCTTTAATAAGTTTTCTTCTTCTTTTTGCTCTTCTTTATTACTAGTTTATATCAGCAAAAATCATAGCAATAAATTAAATAAGGAAAGTTGAGTAGTTCTTACAATTTACATTGGAAATAAGTGTTGCTTTTGCATTTAACTTAAATTTGTAACCTCATTAAGCCTTGTCCCAATGTCTGGGAGTCAGCTACTACTAGATGGAATTTTGAGCACCTATTAATTGCTACCATGGTTTTCCATTTATGCAATAACTACTTCTAAAACTCACGAATCCGAGAATATTACCAAACTTTAGGGATACCTGGTGAATATTGGAAAACGTGAGGATACCAGATAAATATTAAGAAACCTCAGAGGTACCTGGTGAAAAAACTCCATTGACCTGACTCGACACATGACTTAGATCTTGCATGGGCTTTGCTTTAGAAAATTGTCACAAGCCTTACATGACACAAAGTTTTCCTTGACTCATTGAAGGATTGATTTGTTATGACTTATGGTACTAGGTTGGCTCGAGCTGGTACCTATTTTGCCAGCCTTTGTGCGTGGCTGCTTAATCTTGTAATCTAACCATTAATTGGTGTTATCTTACATAGGCTCTAACATGCACTTCAAATTTATATCCAAGTAAACGCTCTGATAATTTTCTGTAATTAGTTACAAATTTCAAATACTATAAAATCTTTAACAAAAAAAAGATACATAGAGAAGAAACATTTAATATATACGTACTTTTCACTTCACTTGTAAGTTGTAATTCAATGTTCCAAACAAAAGTTCAACTTTGCTTAATTGCTTTTAAACATGTACCACCAAAATGTTATTTTCAATTGTCATAAATGTGGAGATATATATTGCCATTTGAATATTTGATATATATTATGAATATATATGTGGCTACAAATAACATTTACTAGCAAGGGAAACTATATGCTATAATGTTGCCATGTCTCCAAGAATCCAGAGAAGGGAGAAGAAAAAACAAAAGCAAGAGTCAATCATGTATGGTGAGAAAAGTCCAAGTTATATAGTAACGCATTAGTTGCCCTATTTCGTCATTTTAAACCAAGGAAAATGGCAGGATGTATTCATGCATACAACACTCTTCTTTTATATAACAACTATCATAATAGCTTGATTATTAGTAGGTTAATTGGTTATTTGGGTTATTGATTGTATTCGACGTACGTGTGTGTATATATATATAGAAGTGAGTTCATATAAGAATGCATACTTATATGAGAAATGAGAATGAATTTTATGCGATATAACTCTTATGATTAAGTGATGTAATTCTAATGAATAAGTGATGTAACTCCAAAAAATGAATATTAGAAGAAAAAATTTAAAAAAATATATATTTGGGGATCAAAATTTTTTAGAGGTGGGGTATAACTTTAATGAACAAGTGTTATAACTTTAATCCAATCATGTGGTTGAGATTCATTCTCATTTCTTGTAAACTGTGCTTCCCTAATTGATGAAGTCTATTGCAGTCAAATCATATCGATTCTATTGTGAAGCATTTTATTATACGCAACAAATAATTTAATATATTATCATATTAACTCATCATTTGGTTGATTGGCTCATATTAGCCTAACTATAATTGATATGTACTTACTCCGTTCTTTTTTAATTGCAATATTTCTCTTCGTGTATAGTTCAAATTTAAAGCTGCAATCAATTATTGGTCAATTATACCATACATGTTCCTGTCAAAAAAAAAAAAAAAAAATTATACCATACATGTTGAATTAATATCTAATAGTAATGTATCTTTAATTACCTTTAGAATTATGATCATTCTAGTTTAGTTAACATGAAAAAAAAAAGGTGCATTCTCATTAAAGTCAATATGTCTTGTTACCAACGGTCTTAAACTTTATGACGTGATGAAACATATATTCAATTGCATACAATCAAATATCGTCATTTACTCACATGGCACACATGAGAAACGGAAATTTAGAAAGATTTTTCTTACATTAAATAGAAGTCGACACCACGAGTAATGGATTCAATATAGAGTAAAAGGTAAGAGTTTTATGACGCACAATCACGTCAAAATTCCAATATAAGACTACAATATTAAAAATATTTGAGCAAGAAACAGCTGTTAGTTGATTTAAAACAATTGTATGAATCCTTCTCATCAACAACGTAAATGTTTATCAACACAGGTGGCAATTAGTCGTCTTGGATCGCTTTAATCGGTTCGGATTCCGGGTCGCTTCAAGGGCTTAACGAGCAAAGCCGAACTAGCCCAAGCTCGAGTTGAAAATCTCACGAACATACTCGATTATTATTTTATATAAAAAAATTAATATAACTTAAAGCCTTTAAAAAAATTATATGCTTAAACATTATAAAAATTATTATACTTATCCTTTTATATAATTTTTTACATTTAACAATTTATGTCGTTTCTTTTTGTATCCTTTTAGAAATAGTTTGTCGATTACTTATGTATATTTTGATTACCATGTAAAGATGAAATAAAATATATTTTTCAGGGTACTTTTTGAATTTAGTCACAATTATACAAGATCTGTTAACATTTTTTTATTTGTTGAATATGTATTTTCTATTTGGTTTAATGTCATGTTGGTTTATTTTTAATTTGTGTCAAATCGAGCTCGAGCCTTTAGAGAAGCTCACAAACTCGAGCCGAGCTTCACTTATCGAGTTCCTCGAGCCGAGCCGACCCCAATACAATTTGGGCTCGCCTCGTGCGCTAAGCACCCCTAGATACATATATGGGTGATTAGTTATTCACTACTCCGTCTATTAATATATACAGTGCTTACATGTCATTTAGATGATCCAAAATATTATACCTATTTCAATTTTTATCAATTTGTTTGGATTAAATTGTCCTCAATTTATACACAAACTTACCAAAATATTCCTATCTTTCTTTCAAATTTTGTGCTCCTATTTGTTGCTTCACACCATCCCAAGGAAATTTATTGCTTTTTGATTATTTTTTTTCAAGAAAAAAGAAAATAAAGAAGTAGTTCCAAGACAAAAGTACTTCATTAAACATATTTTTTTAGAATCCTACTGCCCCCTTCATTTTCCTTAATTCCGATGTAAAAAAGCAAAAAAAAAAAAAAAGCATTGTATTATTAGACGGAGAGAGTATTTAGTTAACTTTCAAATTAGGTCGCTCTAGTTATATTAAGATTTATTTTCCTATCTATATGATTACAAATTTAGGCTCCGTTTGGTTGGATGTAAAACATTTTCAGTGTAAAATGATTTCATGTAAAACATTTTACAATGGAAAATTCAAATGCAAAGCTGATTTTCCTTTGTTTGGTTCAATGTAGAAAAAGTTATGGAAAAGAGAAAAATGAAAGGGGAAGGGAGAGGATGGATAAGAGGAAAGTAAAAGGTTGCTAAGGAAGAGGGAGGAAAATGTGTTTTCCATTTCTATTGAAAGAAAAATGATTTTCACCTAAAGCTCCCTTGATGGAAATCTTATTTTACACCCCTTATCAAACCAAACAACCGAAAATGAAAGGAAAAGAAAAACTCATTTTCATGAAAAAATATTTTACACCCTACCGAATGGAGCCTTATTGGGGGAAATTCAACTCATAAGTGAGTTGTCTTGTCTACCATGGATATGATTCTAAAAGGAGAATAACTAATTCCTAATTGTTTGAAGATGAAACTTTATATGAAGGAACACCACATTTTCCTCTCTAGTTCTGTATACCCCCGTTCCCTTTTATTTTCATTTTTCCTGTTCTCTCAAACTTTAAACGCAAAGAATAAAATAAAAGAAAACTAATTTACAATCGTGTTTTTTTAAAAAGTTTTATAACAAAATATTTATGACATTAGGCTTTCTATTTATATAAAATCATTTTTCATTGTTAAATAGGGTCTGTTATTTTCGACATAAAACAATTGAACTGAATTAAACTGAATTGAACTGAATTAAACTAAACTGAACTCAACTGAAATGAACAGTAATATGCGAGAGTAAAAATGTTGTCCAAAACTGAACTGAATCAAATTGAACTGAACTGAAAATAAGTTGGAGAAAACAGACTCTAAATACCCGCCTTACACCATCTATAAGCTACTCCAAAAAGGGCTTCCAATCATAGTCTTTACAATACATTTAGTTTGAAAGCTAGGAAGACATAATGTCATAAATATTTTGTCGTATGATCAAAGAAGCATGCACTCCCAAAATATAAAGATCTCATCACAAGCGACAAAAGAAAAGTAGAGGTGTTCAAAAGTGTTAATAGTACATGAGTGGTGTTCAAGCTGTATAAATTAAGGTTTTTTCATGTATGATTAATAGTACTATATGCTAGTATTAAGGAATTTTAAAATCTTAACATATTAATAAAAATTTCTTTAATGTTCAATAATTGTCCCAAAAACATTTGCTTTAGGTTAAGGAAACATAAATATGCTCGACAGTACATATTACAACAAATATGATTATTATCATTTGCCTAAACCATCTTCATTAGCTTAATTAACACCTGCCACATCATCCCCTCAAAAAAAAAAAATGCTACTCACGAGGCTCGAAGAAGATACATGCATGGATCAAGATCAATCAATTTTTAAGTATGTAAAAGACTAGAAACACTGTATATTATAGAGTAAATGATAAAATGTATATAAAAATCGCCACTTTATGTGAAAAGTTCCAAAATCTATTATATTTCTTTTGAGAAAAAAACTATAAGATTTCTTAGTTGATTACAAAAAATGGCACGAAAGTTCTATATATTTTAAAGGAAATAAAATAGGATGAAATCATAAACTTAAATTGGGTCTGTACACCCAAGTCCACGTCGGAAGAGAGATTAATCACATACAAAGTCGGTCGGGTTCCATCATAAAATCAATTGGTGTTAGGTGGAGTAACTTTCCAAACTATATATTAGTCATTTTAATTTCTCTGTAATTCTTCAATGTTGGAAAATTATTTCGTGACTCACATATGAATTATGTGTTTGGATCCTCTAGAGTTTTAAAATAACTCTACAACGTAGAGTTTGAGCAATATCAACCATTGAATAAAAAATCAATGGCTCATATATTCTCTTTCCAAAATCCTCCCTATTTTATCTCATCAAAATCCACCCCTAAATCGTTCCATTCCACCAATATAAGCCTTTGATTTTAAAATATATGGCTCAGATACAACTCTACCTTGTAGAGTTTCACTAAAATTCTAGAGGATCTGGACTCATGAATTATACTCTTAACATGAAATCTAGTTTCTTATTAGAAAGTCACATCTTTCACAATCTGAAGTTATTTGTCAACTAGATATGCAAGTATATGAGATTACAATTTTGTAAGAAAATTAACATTTTATCCTTTTATAGACCCTTTTAATATTATGGTTGGCGCAATGTTGAAAATAATTGGTAGTTTATTGTGTAAAATAATTAATTTTGAACCAAAGCGTATTAACCAGATTGATAACTATTTTAGCTGGAACTTGTAAGATAAGGACCTGCTTAAATTCAATTGGGGCGGAGTTTCACTTAAGGCCCACTTCTCCGCATATAATAGAGGCCCGCTAAATTAAGAACATGGACGAGGACCAATTGGCCAGTCTGCTAGGGAATAGGAGGTTTATTTTCATTTGTTGCCTTCTTGGCTTATCAATTCCTTTTCACGTGGATGCTATCTAGCTTAATTGGTCAAGTCTTTTAAAAATAGTATCAAAGATCTAGGATTGAACCCATCTACATTTGTGAGGCTAGTAACTCTCTAACAAAAAAAAAAAAAAATACTATTCTTATTTACTTTTTCAGCCAAAGGTGAGACACTTAGAAGTAAGGGGATTCTACCCCCAACTCCCAAGCAACGAATTAGAAGGATTCAATCTTATATCTTTAAGGTTACAAGGTGAACCTTCAACCAATTACACAAAGCAGATTTGGTATATATAGACTAGGTGTTAAATTTAGAATCAATATGAAATGGGCTTGGGTGACCCGAACAAGAAGGAGAAGAGATTTGGTCCACTTTATAAGCTCAAAGGATACTAAAATCAATTGGTGATAGTAGGAGTGACTCCTCTACCTTATAAAGTGTAACAACCTCTCCTCTTTCTTCAATGTGGGACAATTCACAAGTGGACTTTTCAATGGGTTTCAACACACCCCCTCACTTGTGAGTGTCCTTAGAAATTCAGAGCTAACTGGAAAGGTCAGAGCAATAAAATATTCTTAGGGGCTGGACATCCTGTCGAGGTAAACCCTTACCTAGTTGCTTGATTAGAAGCCCAGTTTAGAAGAGACCCACAATCCGGGCTCTGATACCATGTTAATTTTTAGATTATATGAAAATGGGCCTGGGCAACCCAATAAGGAGGAGGAGAGTTTAGCCCACCTACAAGCTAGGAGTTTCCATCCTAAAACCAATTGGTGATAGTAGGAGTAACTCCTCTACCTTATAAAGTGTAATATAACAACCTCTCATCTTTCTCCAATGTGGGACAACTCACAAGTGGACTTTTCGATGGATCTCAACACCAGGATTACTCATATAATAAAACTGAAAGGTGCATGTGAGACGCATGTGAGCTCCCACCTCCCCTCCTTATCGTCGGGACTTCGACTCTCATCAACCCCAAATTTGGGGAGTTTGTGTAAGTATTTGTCTATGGGTATAAATTTTCAAATTTCAGTCTCTAATATTTTCTTTATGGTTGGGATTTCCCTTATTAAATATTAAAGTCAAGGGCTTTTTATTTTCGACTAGTTGTGCTCAATTAGTTCTTTTTTTTTTATGGAATACTAAAATAGTTTTTTTTTTTTTGCTGAAAGAGGAGTAATTTAAATTACAAGAGAAACACCACAAGTAACCATACGAATTAAGAAGTGATAAAGTACGTAAGAATACCCCCCCCCCCCCCAAAAAAAAACATTGTAAAAGTAGCGCTAGCTAATTCTAGTATTATTATGTTCAAACTTTTACGCTCTTCACACTCTATCCTTTGACCACCTATCGTGATTAATTTGACGGGAAAATAAAGCTTAGTATTGTGAAATCTTGTTTTATATATATATATATATATATATATCAACTTTTTATAATATAAAACTCACATGTAATTATATTATTATTAGTGGTCAAGTTGTATGGTTAGAAGCGCAAAATATTATATGTTGCAATTTCATGCAAAGGAGGAAGTAATTGGATGTACAAATTCTTATTTTCATATACCAAATCGTTATTTAAGACATTCAGATTTCCGATTCAGGTTAAATTTAGATTTTACAGAGCTAGACTCTAATATAGGGATATCTGAATACCGTATATGAAGAACAACAATTCTAGAGTAATTTACCTATTTACTTTTGCTTAATCTCCAAGGCAAATTTTGTTCATTAATATCTATCTTTAATTACGTATGAGTATAAAACTTTGATATGACATATGGGTATAAAAGTTGGGATCAAAACTAATCTAACAAATTAAAATCTCATATGAATATAATTCATCTTACATGTAATTGCTAAACGTGATCGATCGTCCCTCATAAGTATTTATTATAGATTCCTGAATTACGAAATCTTAGCTAGCACTTGAACTAGTCACTCATAATTGGAAGAACCATAAGACCTAGATTGCATTCATGATGAGTACTAAAGAGAAAAGGCAAAGCAAGAGAGAATTCCAACTCTAACGGCCCGTTTGGTTAGTGGTTATAAATAGTGGTAATGGTAATTAAATTTAGTGTAAATTTGTAAAGATTTTCACATGTCCATAACCATGGGAATGAAACTTTATCACAAAACATGGGTTTTCCTTTATAAATTTTCATTACCACCTAATACCACATTCCCAAGTGGTAATGGATAGTAATGAGATTTTAGGAAGAAAATGAATATTTTGTGATTAAGTAGCATTACCATTGGTAATGACATTGGATTTCTAGTACAAATTTACACTATAATGCATTACCATTCCCACCATTTATAACCTCTTACCAAACGGGCCGTAAGAATTAATCTGGAAAATACAAGCGTATTGTTAGATCTCCAATGTCATGTGTACAAAAAATTGTATGTTTAAGAATTACAATTTCATAATACTTTTATAATTTTGTCTTAGTTACGTCCAATTTGAGTTTTAGACAAAAGTTCTATTTTAGTACGATAATCGATCAAATTGTAACATGTATAATTTAGTGAACTTTTTGAAGTAAATTGACTAGGCTTTCACTTAAAAAGTGACATTTTAATCAAGTGTAAGAAAGCAATATGGTCTTACAATAACTTTATTTCAATACACTCCTAATATTACTTTTATTTTCTCTTCTTCTAACAGTATCCTCTAAATAAGGGTTGACAATTCTTCTATTATTGCTTTAGTTTTCTATTACTCCTTTAATACAAAACAAATTGCATACATGAATACAATAATTTCTGTTTACTCCCTTAACATGATAGGGCAACTAATTCTAGTTAATATTATCAATCAATTAATGGATTTGGTCAACACTAATTAATTAGAGATAATATGATTTACCCACTATTACATATAAAATTTCATATCATAACCAATTGACAAAAAATAGTAGGATTTATTTTCGCTCTTAGTTATTATTTACCTTTTGACTATGCGACAATTCATGTAGATTTTTTCCTGGAATCTTAAGGGTTGACAACGGTTTCAAAGCAGCATTTAGACCCATTTACATATACGTGACGTTGCATGGAATTCATCAGTATACTACCTCTGTATTTTTTTAGTTGCAACATTTGCTTTTTCACATTTGTCGATAGGTTTTTTTTAGACGTTAGTATCTCTTATTGGATATAAGTAAAATTTATAAAAACTTGATATTTGGAATTCTCGCATTGAGAAGAATCTAACAAGACCCCACTTGACTATGTTTTTTCTAATATAATGATGCGAGATAACTTAACAAAGTTGGTTGATAAATAGTACCAAAAAGACAAATGATGCAACTAAAAAAATACGGAAATGGTATATTCTATATGATGCAGGAAGGTGGCCAGGATTCCATGTGACCCGTCATGTGCAGCTAGCTAATAGCTATATATGCATGCATGATTGGAGTTGGACAAGCAAATTCTCCTGCTAAACAGACTGAGATTAAGTTGATGTAGTAGCGGCTTATTGTACGTTTGTAGCGAGCTATTGCAGCGCCGCATCTGTGGGATCCAAGCTTGCTGCAACATGCAGCTATGCTTAAATGAAGTGGGTTTATTTTGGATTTCTCAAAGATACATTGTAAGCAAAATGTTGACCCACGTAATTGATGAGGTGCATTATCCAACAATAAGCCATGACTCGAGCCGTATAGAAATATTCGTTTCTTTTGTATTTCAACAAATTACATGTTAATTTTAGTTCTTATAGTAAAATGAAGTACAATATCTACTTCGTTCATTTCATATTACTCGGTACACTTCTTAATTCACGGACTTTTAGGCAATTTTTGGAGAAGAGAGAGAGGTAGAAAGTAAAAAGAAAAGAAACCCATGTGAGAGGAGAAAGATAGATATTGCCCAAAAAGGAAGTGTAGCAAGTAATGTGAAACTTCCCACAATGAAAAGCGTAGCAAGTATTATGAAACGGAGGAAGTAGAAAAAATTTGGATTTTCTAACAGATTTATAACAAATTAAAATTAGGCAAAATTGGCCTCAACACCACAAATTATGACGCAGATACACCCAACACTGCGAATTCTGACTAATAGCCGAAATACCACCAACTATATATGGCCTATGTGCAACGCATATCAAACATGACGTTAGAGCTCCATTTCCTCGCCTAAAGTGAACTTTTTTAGTTTTTCTCTCATACTTTTGGACCTCCTAGCTCCTTGGTTCTCGCCAAAGTGAAGTGAGTAAGCTAAATGAATCGGAAGGAGGTTGAGGTGTGCATGGGTCGGATCAGCACGTGGGTCGACCCGACCCGAGCCCGTTTGAGGCCTGGTCCGACCCGTTTTTTGCTACGTGGGCCGCGGGTCTGTCACGATCAAGAAATTTTATTTCAGTCTCGCACCGGCACGAGCCCGCATGGGCCGGCCCGCGGGAGGAACGCTCCTTTCCTTTGTTATAATTTTTTTTTTTTATCAAGATAAATCTAACAGAATCTCATAAGATAATTATATATATATATATATATATATATATATATTATATATATATATATATATATATATATATATATTTATAAATAAACATGGTCAAGATTTAGTGTCTAACTTTGACAAAATTTGTCAAAATTATGAAAAACAAAATAGACCAACGATAGAATAATACTTCTTCCACAATTCTTCTATTGAAATATATGAATTTCCACGTAAAGTTTACCTAAATTTCACTCAAACCAAAATTAACTAATAAGATTACATCAAATATATCTAATAACAACTTATAAAATTTCAGCATTAAAAAGTAAAAATTTAAATTAAGTAAAACTTTTTGGGACACTAAATAAAAATACAAGTATCTATGGGATAGATTATTAGCGAATCTTAGTCAAAAAGTTTTGGTCAAATGCAATTATATGAATATTATAAAACTCGATATGTTAATTTTTTTTAACGTAAGATGAATTCTCTTGTAAGGAAGGGGGAAATTTTTCTAAAATGGATAAGTAATATCAATCCGGGAAACAGAAGATTCCGGCGGTTTGTCGGAGTTGTCGTCGGCCATGAGAAAAAAAAATAGAGAGATAAAAAAAAGATTATGGCTCCGACACCATGTAAAGAAGTGTTTAGGGTTTAATTGCTTGCCTTTTCTATTGATATCAAACATATATATATAGTACATCAAAGTAGGAAACCATATTAACAAAGCACCCTATACATAAGGAAACATATCCTACAAATCCTATACAATCTTGCCTAACATAAATTAGGGATTCCTCTTTACAAGGGGTGAGACTCAACCTCATGATTTCAGAAGTGATGCCAACACTATTAGACTATCACCTGCTGCTCACTCAATCGACCCGAGGAAGTATATCAGATTATCTTTATGTACGTACTTGATACTTCATTACTTTTTGACCAAATCGTTTCACAAAAATGCATGGCTATAAAACGAACACATTAAACTTCCTTAACCATATTCCATGCAAATACTACCTTATAGTCAGTAGTCAACGTCAACTCGATCGACTACCTTATTAATCATTCTCACTATTAATGACAATTGACAAAGTCAAGCTAATTACCGCCAATCTTGAATCTCAGTGAGATAATGATTAGTGAGATTCTACAACTAATAAACAAGTCTTTTTATTATAAATAATAGTACAATTCTAAAATTTTCTTCAATTAAGAGATTATAATAGTAATTATGGGATTATTAATGAAGTTATATAAATAGAAGGTCATCCCTCCATCAGTTTTAGTGCACCATATATACATTATTCAAGAGTTAAGACAGAGTTTATTTTTGGTAATCTTTCACTTTTCTCTTTGTTGTTCAACTTTTTTGGTGTTACATTTTCATCACATAATACAAGACTTGGTGTTATTATTACTTATACTTTTGATTGTTTTTTTCACAACATGTTATATATCATGATCTTAATTTTATCTATAAACATTTATAAATTGTTGCTTTAGACATAAATTTATATGTCTATAATTTTTGTCTTTTATACACTACTAATACAATTCTTCTTTTGTCTACTCAAAGAAAGTTGAAAACAAGGATACAATCACTTATATCTAGACTTCCATGGAGTTAGAGGCAAACATTGAATCCTCAAATGAACAAGGCAAGACCTCGTTCCTCAAAACGCTATTCAATGGCACCAATGCAATCATAGGTAATTTTGATCTACTAGCTCTTGCGAAATTCGCCATGGCGTGCGTATTTGTTAAATATAACACATTAAAACTTACCTTTCTTTTATGCGATGTTTAATTTGTTGTTTTTCTTTTCTTTTTTTATCACATGGGCCCACTTTTTCTTTTGACCTATCTCCCAACTCTTTCTGATACCAAGAAAGTACGTTAAATTTTTTTTTTTGAGGGGAAGTACGTTAAAATTATTGTGAAACAGATCAGAGTAAATATATAACACATGCATGTAGATATTAAGAAAATAACTTAATTTTATTAATACTACACTAATTTGCAACAGAGAGTAAATTATATTCACTAATTTAATTAATTACATTGTCCCTCCTTATGTAAAACTTTTTAGATTTACCAATAACATTCATATGTTGCTATTATAATTCCCACATAAAAGTATAAATTACTAAACAGTTAGTAAGTTTATCAATTATCATCATCATAATTTATAGTCATTATGCTAATTTCTGCTAATAATTACATTGTTATTTAATTCAAATTCGCCTTTTTTTCATGTAGGAGTGGGAATACTATCAATGCCATATGCCCTAGCATCAGGAGGATGGTTAAGCTTAATCTTACTTATTGCCATCTCTGGTGCAGCATGTTATTCTGGCCTATTAACTAAACGTTGCATGGATATGAACCCTAAAATCAAAACCTACGATGAAATTGGAGAATATGCATTTGGAAAAATTGGAAAAACAGTGGTATCAATTGTTCTATATGTAGACCTTTATTTGGTTTTAACAGGTTACTTAATTTTAGAAGGAGATAATTTACATAATCTTTTCCCTAAGATGAACATACATTTCCATGGAATTAGCATTGGTGGTAGACAAAGTTTTGTGGCCATCGTCGCGGTGTCTCTTCTACCAACAGTTTGGCTAGACAATCTAAGCATTCTTGCTTACATTTCTGCTACTGGTGTTCTATCTGCTCTTGTGATTATTGGATCAATTTTATGGGTTGGAATTGATGAAGTTGGATTTCATAACAATGGTGAACTTTTTAATTGGAAAGGGGTTCCAACAGCTATGAGCTTATTTATGTTCTCTTATAGTGCAAATCCAGTCTTTCCTACCTTGTACACTTCCATGCAAAAGAAGCATCATTTCTCAAAGGTATACTACTACCTATTCAATTTATACATATTTCCTCCGATCTGAAATAAGTGATCGAAATGCTTCTGATCTCTTATGTGAAGAGATTTTTGAGAGAAGCGTTTCATTTATTTTAGAACGGAGAAAGTACATTTACTAACTTTTTTTCTTCTTTTAAAGGAATTATTGTTGTGAAATACAATCATTTGCAATTACAAAAGAATCGTTAAAAAAAAAACTATAGATAGGTCGTGTCATCTTATTAATAGAAAACATACTTTTACAACATGAATATTCAACAATTTAAATGCAACTTATATAAAAATATCTATTATACGCATACACTATAAAAAAGAATCAAACGTTATATATATATGACCTCCCTAAGACTTTTAGTTCTTTTACTATATGGCATTATCTAAGTTCAAAGTTTTCTCTCTTGAAAGACAATAATCCTTCTATAATCTTCTTGCTTGTTTCCTTTATTTAATGCATGTAGATAATATTTACATGCTAATAATTATGTTTAATAAATTTTGTTTCATTGTAGGTCTTACTCATTGGATTTTTGAGTGCAACCCTATGCTACATTTCAATGGCTATACTTGGATATCTAATGTTTGGTTCAACCATACAATCTCAGATAACATTAAACCTTCCAATTCATGAACTAAGCTCTAAAATCGCGGTATATACAGCATGGATAACACCATTATCAAAATATGCATTGATGATGGAACCAGTTGCAGCAACTACTGAAAGTTGGTTCCCAAAATATCAAAAAAATAGAGGATTTAAGATTTTATTAAGAACTATCATAGTTGCTACACAAGTTATTGTAGCAGTTACAGTTCCATTCTTTGGAAGTCTCATGTCACTTGTTGGAGCTTTACTAAGTGCTACAGCTTCAATCACAATTCCATGTTTATGTTACTTGAAGATTTCCAAAAATAGCAGAAGATCAGTTGAGAGTTTGTTTATTATGCTACTTATACTTTTGAGCATAGTAATTGTTGGACTTGGTACTTATACGTCCTTAAGGAGTTTAATTAAGGACACTATTAGACATCATAGTCATTAGGTATATTTTATTATTATTGATGCTTCTTTTAATTAGTAAAACTAGCTAGTATTTAGCCCTTGTAATATACAAGTTGTATGACATTTAGAATTATATATTTTTAATTTTATGCTTCATTAGTGAAATACAAATTTGTATTGCTTAATTCATGTGTTGAGTATTCTTCATACTTAAAACATCACAAGCTAATTCTAGTATTAAAATTAGTCGTAACTCGTAAAATAAGTGTTAATTAAGGTTGTTATTTTTGAGATTGATCGATATTATAATATAGATATAAATGTTTTTTTTTTATTTATCATACTCCCTACTATTTGTAAAGATCTTCCTGTCTACTATAGCAACAAAAAGAAGAAAGGGTGAACGAAAGTGGATTCTGATAAGGTTTTGTTCTTAAAAACATAAAAGAAAATATGTTTAATTATAATCAATATGTTCCAAAACTATGTTAATGTAGTAAATTCTACTCCTTCAAGGCTTTATTATTTTTTTTATTTTTTCCATTTTTGATATGTTATAATCAACAAATTAATGCCAATACATGAATATCTTTCTATTCACTGTAGGAATATATAAGTACTATAAAGCGGAATTTCATGAATCAAATTCATAAGCACTTAAATCAGGATCACATGCATATATAATTAAGGATCACATACAAGTTTAGAAATAACCTTTGTAGCGTGATTTCCACAAAGCTTGAATGACTCTGATTGAGAATCTCAGATGTGATTCCTCTACTTAGTCCACCAACCCGGATCAACACTCCACCAATGCTAGGTTGGAAAGGAAGAAAACTTCTTTCTTGTTTTTGGAGTTTAAACGTGACTTTGATGAAGAAAGAGAATAGGAGAGAGAAAATAATAAGAGAATAAACTGACTATTTTCTTTTCTGCCTAACCCAAATATATAAAAGTATTTAGGTCAGATTTCTCTCCTTTTCCCCTCTCTTGGCCGGCCACCCTAGGGCCCTCTTGGGCTCTAGGTTTCTTTTGTTGATCCAAGTTTAATGTGTGACCTTGTAGGATCCGTTACATTGGGCTTCGGGTTTATTTATTTACTAATCCGAAGTTCTATAGCTTTCTCTAGCAAGACGTATAGACGACCCAATATAACGAACTTATTATCTCTATAATACGATCCATTATATATTAGTAATTGCATTTAAGTCGAGGACATAAATCCTTCAATCTCCCACTTGTCCGAGACGAGTGTGCAATGTTTTTATTCCTCAAGTCTCTTAATGTCTTAATTTGATAGTATGATCATATTTCTATATCATCCATACTAGCTTTCAAATTATTCCTTGAAATCCGAGTTCAAATTGTCAACAAATGATCATCGAATGATCCATTTGAGCACGGCCATGCATTTTCAATTTTTCACTCTTCAAGGGGCCAAGACACCTATCCTATCTCATATAGGAGGACTTTTCCAATCTTGTAGTAACCAATACTCCCACTCAACTTTTAGCACAACCTGAATGCTGCCTTTATAGTCCCCTTTTACGGCATGACGTTTGACAGTATCAAAGCTATACTAATCATTGGGCTAAGTAATGTTCTACTCATGTCTCAGGAATCTACTAATATAATTTCGAAGTTATAAAACTTCTAAGAAGTCAAGTTCGACTATGTATCAACTATACATGTCCATATGATTGATTAAACATCTCTATGTTTCCATAGCCCATGAAACGGCGCTATCAATCAATCTTATATGCTAATCCCTTTAATAAGTCATTTATGTCCAGTTTAATGACTTAGATTAGGAACTTTAATATTCTATGAATTCTGTTCACTTATGGTGTTTCATTCATCAAATCACATATTTGACAAAACCATAGAATTCAAGATATATTTTGGACATTTTATTTAATACCAAACCAAAATTAAATAAGACAAAATTTATTATTATAAACATAAATAGCAAAACCATGTCTTTACATTGTAATAAGTTTCTCTAAACCTAGTACAATCTAAAGCCACTCTAACATTTGCTTCAAGCCTATAGCCCTAGCGTGACACTCATGCTTGGGTTGAGGTAATGGTTTAGTTAGCGGATCAGCCACATTCTCATCCGTATGAACTTTGCTTTGAGCTCTTCTAGCTCATTGCTACTCCATTTAGACGAAAGAAATACCCTGACTGAGAGCGGTAATCATCTTTGTCGATTTGGAAGTTTGCATCAGTGTAACCTTCAACAACCAACTCACTTTGTCCCCCATATACTAAGAACATGCCTTTAGTCCTCCTCAAGTACTTAAGGACTCTCAACTGCAGTCCAGTGTGCTTCTCCTGGATTTGCTTGGAACCTGCTATACATGCTCAAGGCATATGCAACATCAGGTCGAGTACTTATCATGGCATACATAATAGACCCTATAGCCGAAGCATAAGGAATGCTACTCATTCGCTTTAACTCATCAGGCTCAGTCGGGCACTGACTCTTGCTAAGCGATATGCCATGTGACATGGGAACGAAACCTCTCTTCGAGTTTTCCATGTTGAACCTTGTAAGAACCTTATCAATATAAGTTTCTTGACTTAGCCCAATCATCCTTCGAGACCTATCTCTATGGATTTTATTCCCAGTATGTACTCAGCTTCTCCAAGGTCCTTCATAGAGAAACAACTCTTTAACCATTCCTTGACTGACTCAAGCATTGGTATGTCGTTTCCCATGATTAGTATGTCATCTACATACAGAACCAAGAAGACTAAGCTGCTCCCACTAAACTTCTTGTAAACACAAGACTCTTCTTCGCTTTTGATGAAACCAAATTGTTTGATTGCCTCATCAAACCGAAGATTCCAGCTCCGAGATGCCTGCTTCAATCCATAAATGGATCTCTGAAGCTTGCAAACCCTTTTAGGATTTTCTGGATCTTCAAAACCTTCAGGTTGTGTCATGTACACATCCTCATTCAAGAACCCATTCAAGAATGCGGTTTTGACATCCATCTGCCAAATTTCGTAATCGAAAAATGCAGCAATCGCTAAAAGTATCCGAATTGATTTAAGCATTGCTACTGGAGAAAAGGTCTCATCATAGTCTATACCATGAACTTGTCTGAATCCTTTTGCAACCAGTCTTGCTTTGTAGACATAGACATTTCCATCTTTGTCTGTTTTCAATTTGAACACCCACTTGCATCCAATAGGGTTAACCCCACAGGCAAGTCAACAGTGTCCAAACTTTATTCTCAGACATGGAGTCTAACTCGGATTTCATGGCCTCAAGCCATTTCTCAGAGTCTGGGCTCGTCAAAGCTTGTTTGTAGGTAGTAGGTTCTGAATTTTCCAAAATCATAATTTCAGAATTCTCAGTCATTAGGAAATCAACCAACCTTTTGTTTGGAATCCTTGGTCTACTAGACCTACGCGGGGTCTGAGCATCAAGAGAAACGTTCTCTTCAACAGTTTGAAGATTTTCGCTTGATTCAACTTCGAATGGGACGGTAGGAGGTTCATGCGTTGAATACGTTATCTCCTCAACATGACTTTCGTCTTGTTGGGCCGTCTCTGACATGGTGTGAGCCACGTCCAGTTGTTGCTCATCTCGAATTTCTTCGAGCGTTATTTTACTCCCACTTGTCTTTCTAGAAACAAATTCCTTTTCAAGAAAGACACCATCACGAGCAACAAACACTTTGTTCTCTTGACGGTTATAGAAGTAATAACCCCTTGTCTCTTTTGGATACCCCACAAAGAGACATTTATCTGACTTGGGTGCGAGTTTGTCTGATAGTAACCGCTTTACATAGACCTCGCATCCCCAGATTTTTAGAAAAGACAAGTTTGGAGGTTTTCCATTCCATAACTCATATGGAGTCTTTTCTACAGCCTTTGACGGGCTCCTATTTAGTGTGTGTGCAGCAGTTTCGAGAGCGTATCCCCAAAAAGAAATCGGTAGATCAGCAAGACTCATCATAGATCGAACCATATCTAGTAATGTTCGATTCCTCCTTTCAGATACACCATTTAACTGTGGTGTTCCTGGTGGAGTTAATTGTGAAAGAATTCCACAATCCTTTAGATGATCATCAAACTCTTGGCTCAAATATTCACCACCACGATCGGATCGTAGTGCTTTTATTGTCTTACCAAGTTGATTCTGTACTTCATTTTGGAACTCTTTGAATCTATCAAAAGATTCCGACTTATGTTTCATAAGTAAATATAGCCATATCTACTCAAATCATCAGTGAAGGTGATGAAGTAATTAAACCCTCCCCTTGCCTTTGTGCTCATAGGACCACATACATCTGTATGTATGAGTCCTAAAAGATCGCTGGCCCTTTCACCTTTTCCAGTAAATGGTGATTTTGTCATCTTACCCATTAAGCATGATTCACATACATCAAATGATTCGAAATCAAATGATGGAATTATACCGTCCTTTTGTAACTTGTGAATGCGCTTTTGGTTTATATGACCCATTCGGCAATGCCAAATATAGGTTAGGTTAGAATCATTTGATTTCTTTTTCTTGCTATCTATGTTATAGACTTGTAATGATTTATCAAGCACATATAAACCATTTATCAAATTAGCTCTGGCATAGAACATATTATTGTAAGAAATGGAACAACATTTGTTCTTTATTTCAAAGCAAAAACCTTCAGAATCCAAAACTGAAACCGAAATTATGTTCTTAGTTATTGTAGGAACGAAATAACAATTATTTAATTCTAAAATAAGCCCAGATGGCAAGTGTAGACTATAGCTCCCGACGGCAAGTGCAGCAACTCGTGCTCCATTTCCAACGCGTAGCTCTACCTCGCCTTTTGCCAACTTCCTACTTCTTTTTAGTCCCTGCACATCATTAACTATGTGAGAACCACAACCGGTATCAAATACCCATAAAGAAGTAGAAGTCAAATTGATTTCTATAACATATATACCTGAAGTAGAAGCCCCAGACTTCTTTATTTCCTCCAAGTATATCGGGCAGTTCCTCTTCCAGTGTCCAATCTTGTGACAGTGGAAGCACTTGCTTTCCGCAGCAACCTTGGCTTGGCGGTTGGCTTAGGTTTTTCAGCGACAGTGGCAACTTGCTTGCCTTTGTCCTTCTTTCCTGCCCATTTCTTTTTGAAACCCTTTCCCTTTTGAACCAACAGAACCTCTTTCTTTGGTTCAACCTTAGGGATGTTCCTTTCAGCATTGACCAACAATCCATGCAGCTCTTGCAAAGTCTTTTCAGACTCATTCATATTGTAGGTCATTCTGAACTGATTAAAACTTTCAGGTAGTGAGTGGAGAATGATGTCAGTAGCCAACTCGAGCCTATAAGGGAACCCAAGTCTTTCCATGTTTTCAAAAGACCCATCATTTCGAACACATGGGGGCCAACAGCTTGACCCGGCTTCAAGTGACATTCAAGGATCTCCCTGTTAGTCTCATACCGCTCAACTCGGGCCTGAGTTTTAAACATGGCCCGCAGCTCTTGCATGATCGTGTAGGCATCCTTGGTTTCGAACCTCTTTTGGAGGTTCGGCTCCATGGCTGCTACCATCAAACAAGTGATTGGTATAGACTTATCACTAGCCTGTTTTGCACGACGTTTTTCAGCGTCAGTTGATTCATCAGTTATTACAGGAAGCGGGGTATCTAAGACGTCCTCTCGACCCTCAAACCTCAGAACGAGTCTTAAGGTCCTTTCCCAATTAAGGAAATTTTCACCATTCAGTCTGTCCTTTTCCAGAAAAGGACGAATGTTGAAACCGGAGTTGTTGTTGTTGTTATTAGACATGATATCTACAGACAGAAAAATAAGGCAAAGTTCAATTTTATGTTTATAAAGCAACCTAAAACATGTAAAAGGTTTCTAGGTTGACCACCTATTCAAAATTAAAGTCCCCTATGAATAAGTGTTTTACAAGATCCTATCAACATGTAACACTAAGCAGACGGAGGCCTTATCTTAACGTTACATTATCAAGGTAAGTAAACTCTTTTACTAATTATAACACTTTATAACTCTTGTTTAGATGGATAAACATCGCATGTTTAACTATCTCTTGCTTCAAAATTCAAAACGCTTTTGATAATTTTGTTAAGGACAACCAAACTAAGTTGTAAAATTCGCAATTTTACCTTATATCCCAAAATTAATGATAACACCCTGCGGAGGCATGACCTATTACTATTAATTAAGGGTTTTATAAGTACTTTATGTTTGGAAAAGCAAACCTTAATATTTACGGGGCCTAAGTTTATTATGTTGTTATGAATTAGTGAACTCTAGCGCATCAACAACCAACATACAATAAACTTATAAGCATTTTAAAGAATAATAAAATGCGAAAATAAAATGATCTAGTATGGCCCCTAATCCTAAGAACTAAGCATCAATGGCTCCTTCTTGGACTCTTCATGGATCTCCATCCACCTTTTCCATGGGCCTTCTCTTGATGGGATCTTCTTTAATTTGGATTACATAAGTATCAAAATAATTAAATAATAACTAAATTAAATAAATTACAAAAATACTTAACGATACGCAGATCGTATTTAAAATTACAAGAATACATCACGATACGCAGATCGTATTTTCTATCTTAATTTGGGCCATACTAGTCATACATAGCAAATATATCATATATAAAAGCCACATAATAATATCACATATTATACTTGCCAATCAATTAAAATATCAAATATTCTTAATTAAAGCAAGAAGATAAAATTTTAAGTAATATCTAATCACCTAAAGATTCTATCCCTTAAAACTAGCCTAATTAATTTTAATTAGATTAAAAAATCAGATTATGGATTGAAATTTATGACCAAGTCAATTATAATTGAAATTTACTTATCTTTCTCAAAATCTGTTTTCAAAATAAAACTTCCAAAATAAAAATAAAAAATTCTGCTGCCCAGATTTGTTTAGGCACGTTTTCTTAAAATTTTTTTTTTTTTATTTTTTTTTTTTTTTGAAAACCGTGAACCCAGCAGCAACAAGGCTGCTTTCACGCATCATGCCCAGAAGGACGTGAAACCAAAAATTTTCGGCGACCTTTTCGATCCCTCTCACCGGCAACTCGCCGGTTGTTTCTTTCGAGAGCCAACGTCGACGCCGGCGCTTCACCTGCGGCAGCAACAGCCACTCCGCACGTCGAACGTCGTTGAGTGTGGCTGCGCCACCTCTCCTGTCCGACGCGACTGCTCGCCGGCAGCCTTGCGTCGCCTTCCCCGGCTTTCTGCCGGCAGACCACCGGAGCAGCCACGGTGGCTGCTCCTCTTCTCCCTTTCAATTTTCTTTTCTTTTCTTTTCTTGAAGGATATTAAAAATACAACCTTTTGTAAATTTAATTAGGTGATCTTGATTAAATTAAACATAACTCTTTATGCTTAATACAGAAAATTAAATTTAAAATCTCTATTTTAATTAATTTTCAGATTATTCATATAATTAATCACTAATTCATATAAAACACCTTTTACATGAATTTATCTTCATACATAAACGATTTTAAGCATGAAAATTTATTAATAACATGAATTTATTTTCGAAATTTAGAGATCTAAAATCAGAATTTCTATAAATTTTGAAAATTAGGGTTTCAAAGGTGAAAAAATTTCGGCTATTAAATATTGAGAAAGAAAGTAATTAAAACTCCTTTTAACAAATTTCAATTAATTATTCAATCCATAATTTAATTCCTCCCCTTAATCAAATTAAAATTAATCATACATAAACTAAACTTTATGACCAAAATTCTATATGCAAGAGGCTAAAACTGATACCACTGTAGGAATATATAAGTACTATAAAGCGGAATTTCATGAATCAAATTCATAAGCACTTAAATCAGGATCACATGCATATACAATTAAGGATCACATACAAGTTTAGAAATAACCTTTGTAGCGTGATTTCCACAAAGCTTGAATAACCCGGATTGAGAATCTCAGATGTGATTCCTCTACTTAGTCCACCAACCCGGATCAACACTCCACCAATGCTAGTTGGAAAGGAAGAAAACTTTTTCTTATTTTTGGAGTTTAAACGTGACTTTTGAAGAGAGAGAATAGGAGAGAGAAAATAATAAGAGAATAAACTGACTGTTTTCTTTTCTGCCTAACCCAAATATATAAAAGTATTTAGGTCAGATTTCTCTCCTTTTCCATCTCTTGGCCGGCCACCCTAGGGCCCTCTTGGGCTCTAGGTTTCTTTTGTTGATCCAAGTTTAATGTGTGACCTTGTAGGATCCGTTACATTGGGCTTCGGGTTTATTTATTTACTAATCCGAAGTTCTATAGCTTTCTCTAGCAAGACGTATAGACGACCCAATATAACGAACTTATTATCTCTATAATACGATCCATTATATATTAGTAATTGCATTTAAGTCGAGGACATAAATCCTTCATTCACATCTAGTGAAACATCAAAGTACGTAGTATGTATATGTTGACATTTGATCATGATATGCAAACTATACATACAGAGTAAGATAAACAGTTGACTAAGTCATGTTTTTCTTCTCAATGAGAATACGTACAACTTGTAATTATTATGCTTTGTTAAACACGTATGATTTTGATTAGCTTGTTAATTTTCATTTTATAGTAACAAAATACTTCATACAAGCATCATTTCCATGTATAACATTTTTGACATTAGCTAAAGCAATGAACAAATATCATAGAGGAATACTATAAACCATTATAAATTTTAAACTTAGATTAGCTCAGAATTTCCTTGCACATATAAATCCATTTTAGCTGACCATCTCCAATTATTAAATTAAGTTACAAAAGCAATTTAACTTGTGCAACTCTCAACCAATGAAGAACTACAACATTATGATTCATTATTATATTGAGGAATAAAAGTGTTTAACATACTGAAAGATCTTATTATAGTCAATATATGATTATTTCTCCGGGCCTGGTTATACTTTCTCCCGAAACATTCTTAGGAGTGCCGACGTGACTTCTGACTTGTAACGTTGCGTGGGTCCTTGACACAATTTGCATTGCCTCGAAAAGTCTCTAACATCCCATTTGTTAAATTGTCGTGAAATCCAAAATGCATCGAAATAAACATAAAGGCATCCGCATATTCGTTCCAAGCCATATGACTCCTTTCCAATGACGACATACCATCTTCCGAGGAGGAGTCCCGTGGCGTTCGGAGCTCGGACCCCAGGAAAGTCCGAAAGCGTGTATTATAACCTTCAATTTTGATAATTTTTGGGACATTTTTGACTTTTTTGGTGCTGATCATATTTTCTCCCGAAACGTTCCTAGGAAAATCGACGTGACTTGTAACGTTGCGCTGGTGCTTGGCACCATTTGTGTTGCCTCGAAAAGCCTCTAAACACCCCATTTGTTAATTTCTCGTGAAGCAGAAAAATGCCTCGAAATGAACGTAAAGGCATCCATATATTCGTTCCAAGCTACATGATTCATTTCCAATGACCTCCTATAGCCCTAGGAGGCATCATATGACGTTCGGAGCTCGGGCCCCGAGAAAGTCTGAAATTGTGTGTTATAACCTTCAATTTTGGCTATTTTTGGGATATATTTGGACTTTTTCGGTGCTGTTAATATTTTTTTCCCGAAACGTTCCTAGGAAAGCCAACGTGACTTGTAACGTTGCGCGGGTGCTTGGCAACATCTGTGTTGCCTCGAAATGCCTCTAAACACCCCATTTGTTCATTTCTCGTGAAACCAAAAATTTCCTCGAAATGAACGTAAAGGCATCCACATATTTGTTCCAAGCCACATGATTCATTAACAATGAACTCCCAAGGCCCTAGGAGGCATCCCGTGGCATTCGGAACTCGGACCCCAGAAAAGTCCGAAAGCGTGTATTATAAGCCTTCAATTTTGGCTGTTTTTGGCTTTTTGGACTTTTCGGGCCTGGTCATATTTTATTCTGACACGTTTCTAGGAAGTCTGGCGTGACTTGTAACGTTGCGCGGGTGCTTGGCACCATTTGTGTTGCCTCGTAAAGCCTCTAAACACTCCATTTGTTAATTTCTCGTGAAACCTCAAAATTGCCTCGAAAAGAACGTAAATGCTTCCATATATTCGTTCCAAGACACATGACTCCTTTCTAATAACCTTCCATAGCCCTAGGAGGCATCCCGTGGCGTTCGGAGCTCGGGCCCCGTGAAAGTCCGAAAGCGTGTATTATAACCTTCAATTTTGGCCTTTTTGGGATTTTTTTTTTACTTCTTCGGGCCTGGTCACATTTTCTCCCGAAACATTCGTAGGAGTGCCGACGTGACTTGTAACGTTGTGCGGGTCCTTGGCACAATTTGCATTGCCTCGAAAAGCTTCTAACACCCCATTTGTTCATTTCTCATGAAACACAAAATGTCTCGAAATGAACGTAAAGGCATGCACATATTCATTCCAAGCCATATGACTCCTTTCCAAATTACCTCCCATGTCCCTATGAGAAATCCCATGGCGTTCGCAAGTTGGACCCCGAGAAAGTCCTAAAACGTGTATTATAACCTTTAATTTTGGCTGTTTTTGGGACATTTTTTGACTTCTCCGTTGCTGGTCATCTTTTCTCTCGAAACGTTCCTAGAAAAGTCGACGTGACTTGTAAGGTTGTGCGTGTCCTTGGCACAATTTGCATTGCCTCGAAAAGCCTCTAACACCCCATTTATTCATTTCTCGTGAAACCTAAAATGTCTCGAAATGAACGTAAATGCATCTATATATTCGTTCTAAGTCACATGACTCCTTTACAATGACCTACCATGTCCCTAGGAGGAATCCCGTGACGTTCGGAGCTCGGACCCCGGGAAAGTCCGAAAGCGTGTATTATAACCTTCAATTTTGGTTTTTGGGGCATTTTGGACTTTTCCAGGCCTGGTCATATTTTCTCCTGAAACGTAAATAGGAAGGCCGACGTGACTTGTAACATTGCGCGGGTGTTTGACACCATTTGTGTTGCCTCGAAAAGTCTCTAAACAACCCATTTGTTCATTTCTCGTGAAACCTAAAATTGCATCCAAATGAACATAAAGGCATCCATATATATTCATTCCAAGATACATGATTCATTTCCAAGGACCTCCCATAACCCTAGGAGGCATCCCATGCATGGCGTTCAGAGCTCGGGCCCCGAGAAAGTGTTAAAGCGTGTACTATAACCTTCAATTTTGGCTGTTTTTGGGATATATTTGGACTTCTCCGGTGTTGGTCATATTTTCTCCCCAAACGTTCTCAGGAAGGGCGACGTGACTTGTAACGTTTCGCGGGTGCATGGCGCCATTTGTGTTGCCTCAAAAAGCCTCTAAACACCCAATTTGTTCATTTCTCGTGAAACCTAAAATTGCCTCGAAATGAACGTAAAGGCATCCACATATTTGTTCCAAGCCACATGATTCATTTCCAATGACCTCCCATGGCGTTCAGAACTCGAGTTTCGAGAAAGTATGAATGCGTGTATTATAACCTTCAATTTTGGCTGTTTTTTGGACATATTTGGACTTTTTCGGTGTTGGTCTTATTTTCTCCCAAAAAGTTTCCAGGTAGGCCGACGTGACTTGTAACGTGGCGCGGGTGCTTGACACCATTTGTTTTGCCTCAAAAAGCCTCTAAACACCTCATTTGTTCATTTCTTGTAAAACCTAAAATTGCCTCGAAATGAATGTAAAGGCATCCATATAATCGTTCCAAGCTACATGATTCATTTCCAATGACCTCCCATGGCCGTAGGAGGAATCCCATGGCGTTCGGAGCTCGGGTATCGAGAAAGTCGGAAAGCGTTTATTATAACCTTTAATTTTGGCTGTTTTTGGGACATATTTAAACTTTTCCGGTGCTGGTCTTATTTTCTCCTGAAACGTTCCTTGGTAGGCCGACGTGTCTTGTAACGTGGCGCGGGTGCTTAGCACCATTTGTTTTGCCTTTTGAAAAGTCTCTAAACACCCCATTTCTTCATTTCTCGTGAAACCTAAAATTATCTCGAAAAGATCGTAAAGACATCCACATATTCGTTCCAAGCCACATGATTCATTTCCAATGACCTCCCATAGCCCTAGGAGGCATCCCATGGCGTTCGGAGCTCGGGCCTCAAGAAAGTCTAAAAGCATGTATTATAACCTTCAATTTTGGTTGTTTTTGGGACATTTTTTACTTCTCCGGGTCTGGTCATGTTTTGTCTCAAAACATTCCTAGGAAGGCCGACGTGCCTTGTAACGTTGCGCGGGTGATTGGCACCATTTGTGTTGCCTCAAAAAGCCTCTAAACACCCCATTTGTTCATTTCTCGTGAAACCCGAAATGCCTCAAAATGAACGTAAAGGCATCCACATATTCGTACCAAACCACATGACTCCTTTAATTTGTAATTACCTACCATGTCCCTATGAGGAATTCTGTGACGTTCGGAGGTTGGACTCCGAGAAAGTCCGAAAGCGTGTATTATAACCTTTAATTTTGGCTGTTTTTGGGACATTTTTGGACTTTTCCGTTGTTGGTCCGAAACGTTCCTAGAAAAGCCGGCGTGACTTGTAACGTTGCGTGGGTGCTTCACACCATTTGTGCTGGCTCGAAAAGCCTCTAAACACCCCATTTGTTGACTTCTCGTACGTAAAACCTATAATTGCCTCAAAATGAACGTAAAGACATCTATATAATTGTTCCAAGCTACATAATTCATTTCCAATGACTTCCCATGGCCGTAGGAGGAATCTTATGGCGTTCGGAGCTCGGGCCCCGAGAAAGTCGGAAAACGTGTATTATAACCTTCAATTTTGGCTGTTTTTGGGACATATTTGGACTTTTCCGGCGCTTGTCATATTTTTTCCCGAATCGTTCCTAGGACGGCCGACGTGACTTGTAACGTTGCATGGGTGCTTCGCACCATTTGTGTTGCCTCGAAAAGCCTCTAAACAACCCATTTGTTCATTTCTTGTGAAACCTGAAATTGCCTCAAAATGAACGTAAAAGCATCCATATATTCGTTCCAAGCCACATGATTCATTTCCAATGACCTCTTATGGCCCTAAGAGGAATCCCATGACGTTCGAAGCTCAGGCCCCGAGAAAGTCTGAAAGCATGTATTATAATCTTCAATTTTGGCTGTTTTTGGGACATATTTGGACTTTTCCAGTGCTGGTCATATTTTCTCCCCAGGAAGGACGACGTGAATTCTAACGTTGCGCGGATGCTTGGCACCATTTGTGCTGTCTCGAAAAGACTCTAAACACCTCTTTTGTTCATTTATCGTGAAACCTAAAATTGCCTCAAAATGAACGTAAAGGAATCCATATATTCAATCCAAGCCGTATGACTCATTTCCAATGATCTCCCATGGCCCTACGAGGCATCTCGTGGCGTCCGGAGCTCGGGCCCCGAAAAAGTCTAAAAGCGTGTGTTATAACCTTCAATTTTGGTTGTTTTTGGGACATTTTTTTGTTTTCTCCGGGTCTTGTCATATTTTCTCCCAAAACATTCGTAGGATTGCCGAGGTGACTAGTAACCTTGCGTGGGTCCTTGGCACAATTGGCATTGCCTCGAAAAGCCTCTAACACCTCATTTGTTCATTTTTCGTGAAAACCAAATTGCCTCGAAATGAATGTAAAGGCATCCTGATATTCGTTCCAAGCTACATGACTCATTTCCAATGACCTACCATGTCCCTAGGGGGGATCCCGTGGCGTTGGAACTCGGACCCCAGGAAAGTCTGAAAGCGTGTATTATTATTTTCCAATTTTGGCTGTTTTTGGGACTTTTTGGACTTTTTCGGGCCTGGTCATATTATTTTCCAAAACGTTCCTAGGAAGTCCGGCATGACTTGTAACATTGCGCGTGTAATACTCCGTATTTTTGGAATTAATTCGTAATAATTAAGAAATACAAAGAAAATAATTAAAAGGTATTTTAATATTATTTACTTAATAATAAGAATATAATAATATTAATACGAGTCGGTTGTATTAATTTCGGATTTATAAAGGTTAAACCGAGTTCACCCGATCTAGGGTTACCACTTTTGGAAGGCTATAAAAAGGAAAAGAAGAGGAGAAAATTTTTAGAAACCCTAAATTTTCCTTTCTCCCTCAGCCGTCATCTGCCTTTCTTCTCCTCTCTCAATTTCTCTCTCCTCTCTCCTCTCTCGCTGCTCTCCTCTTCCCCCTCACTGTTCTTCCTCTTCTCTTGCTCTCGTGGTTCGTCCGTGTCTTCGTCCCCCTCGCGGATCCTCGTCAAGGTGTGCGAGTGACGAGGTTGGTTGAGCGCGACGAACCAGCGAGGTAGTTCGAAGTCCGTGAGTGCGAGGAGGTGCGACGAGGCGTTGCGAGGCTCGCGGGCGACAGACGCGGGTGTAGTGCGAGTCGAGGGGTGCGAGACGAGCAGGACGCGGGTTTGTGTGAAGTGCTGCTGTGCGACGACGCGGGTTTGTGCGAGAGGGGCTATGCGAGCGAAGGCGGAAGCGAGGCTCGAAGGCTGGCTCGAGTGCTGAGCGACGAGCGAGCAGCCGGTGTGCGAATCGAGGGCTGCGCGAGTATTGTGTGCTGCCGTGCGTTCGTGTTCGAGCGGTTTGTTGCGCCGTTGTCGGAAATCGGTCGCCGGAACTTGATTTCCGGCGAGCTTAACGGTATAAAACATTTTTTATATATTGAATATATTATATTAAGTTTAATTATAATTTATGTTTTCATAATTATGTTAAATTATAATTAGTTAATTAATAATTCAAGTTAATGAGTTTATTTTACTGATCTGAGTATAATTGCGGATCTGACTTTCGGACATAATACTGGATTGGACCTAAGACTTTTGGACATAAGATTTTGGACATAAAACATGGTTGGACTTATAATTTAACTGATTTGGTAAAGATAGTGGACTAATGACACTAACTAATATTAGTATGTTCACTAGCTTTGACTCATAAAAGACGTTAAACTCTTTATAATAAGAAAAGTAACGAAAATTCTTAAACAAGGGGTTTATTAATCGTTTACTTTGAATTATTAAACCGTATGGTCTCAGTTACGTAGTAATCGTTAATGTTTCCAACAACGTAGCACTAAAGTTTTATTTAACGGTTTAGGTCCCAATTTCATAAGCGGAACGTTCGATTAAGACAGCGAAAATTCTCCGTTATAAGGTACATACGCGTACCAGTTTAATCCCAAGTATTAGTATCATGATTAGGTTGCAATCTATGTTATTGGAACCTAGAAGCATGATAGGGAACGTTTGATTGATTGAGATTGTCTGGTTAGACATTTCTAATTGAAATTGATATGTTGCATTGGAATGCGTAATTCTATCGTAGTATAAACAAGAGCATTTTTAATCTATCCATAGTGTAACAAGGTTGTTACAAGAGATATGATTCGAGCATTGACTAAGAGGCAGGTAAATGATTCTATGTATCCATAGTGTAACAAGGTGTTACAAGAGATAGACATTTGAGAATTTAATGAAGAGAACAGGTAATTGATTCTATGTATCCATAGTGTAACAAGAGTGTTACAAGAGATACGATTTGAGCATTGTAACTAAGAGAAAAGGTAAATGACTATATGTGGTTATGAAATGAATGGTTAATATTAAAATGAATTATGGCAATATCTTGTAGTTGGACTCCCTACAAGTGATGAACAATGGGGGGAGTGTGGGACTTGTCCTACGCTCCTACGCAGGCCTACTGTGACGACAGTAGTGTCCTTATATTTTTGACACTCAAGTAGGCGGAAGGTTCCGTTCGATCTTGGGGGTATGCATACTAAGGTGATGGGTGTAGACGGCTCGAAACCGTATTTGCATTTCATCTAACAGACCTAGTGTCTGTTAAGGATTCAGTAGCCCGTATGATTCTAGTAAGATGACGGTGCCCGTTCGATGCCAATTAAAGATTAAAGATATAAAGGTTAAAGGATGTAACATAGTGTAGCATCATGCTTAAGATTGTTCATGTGTGCATCATTTATGTTTACATGTATTCAATGGTTCATTACGTACTCAGCATAGCTGATTGTGTGTTATTATGTGTTTGATGAACTGCGATGAACCATTGATGCTACAATGGGGAGCAGACTAGGTGTGCTGGTGCTGCTGCATAATCTCGAGCATACGGGGCTAGGCTTGGGTATTTACATTTAAAGCATTTGAAACAATTATTATTGGTTTTTCTAAGACTTATATAAATGGTTTGTGGTTTGAATGAAAGGGGTCATTGGTGATTCCCGAGTTGTATTTATATTTTAATTCCGCTGCATTTTAGTTTTCAAGTTAATGTTTTAAGTTATCGTAACTCTTATTATGCCTTGCGTTCCATCGCGGCGGTAACGCCCCGAGGTCGACGCGACGCAGCAGTGGTAGGCGCGTGTGGATTTTGGGGGTGTTACAGCGCGGGTGCTTGACACCGTTGCCTCGAAAAGCCTCTAAACACTCCATTTGTTCATTTCTCGTGAAACCTCAAACTTGCCTCGAAATGAATGTAAATGCATCCATATATTCGTTCCAAGACACATGACTCTTTTCTAATAACCTTCCATAGCATTAGGAGACATCCCGTGGCGTTCGAAGCTCGGGCCCCGGGAAAGTCCGAAAGCGTGTATTATAACCTTTAATTTTGGCCTTTTTGGGAAATTTTTTGAGTTCTCCGGGCCTGGTCATATTTTCTCCCGAAACATTCGTAGGAGTGCCGACGTGACTTGTAACGTTGTGCGGGTCCTTGGCATAATTTGCATTGCCTCGAAAAGCCTCTAACACCCCATTTGTTCATTTCTCATGAAACCCAAAATGGCTCGAAATGAACGTAAACGCATGCACATATTCGTTCCAAGCCACATGACTCCTTTCAAATGACCCACCATGTCCCTATGAGGAATTCCGTGGTGTTCGAAAGTTGGACCCCGAGAAAGTCCTAAAGCGTGTATTATAACCCTTAATTTTGGCTATTTTTGGGACATTTTTTTACTTTTCCGTTGCTGGTCATCTTTTCTCCCGAAACGTTCCTATAAAAGTCGACGTGACTTGTAACGTTGTGCGAGTCCTTGGCACAATTTGCATTGCCTCGAAAAGTCTCTAACACCCCATTTGTTCATTTCTCGTAAAACCTAAAATGTCTCGAAATGAACGTAAATGCATCTACATATTCGTTCTAAGTCCTTTACAATGACCTACCATGTCCTTAGGAGGAATCCCGTGGCGTTCGGAGCTCGGAACCCGGAAAAGTCCGAAAGCGTGTATTATAACCTTCCATTTTGGCTGTTTTTTGGGACATTTTTGGACTTTTCCGGGTCTGATCATTAGTGAAACTAGCTAGTATTTAGCCCTTGTAATATACAAGTTGTATGATATAAAGAATTATTTTTGATTTTTTGCTTCATTAGTGAAATACAAATTTGTATTGCTTAATTCATGTGTTGAGTATTCTTCATACTCAAAATATCACAAGCTAATTCTAGTATTGAAATTAGTCGTAAAATAAGTGTTAATTAAGATTGTTGTTTTTTAGATTGATCGATAGAAAAGTAGTTTTAATGTAGATATGAATGTTTATGTTTTATCACACTCCTTACTATTTGTAAGATTTCCTATCTATTATAGCAGCAAAAAGAAGAAAGGGTGAACGAAATTGGATCTTGATAAGGCTTTATTTTTCAAAAACACAAAAGAATATATGTTTAATGATAATCAATATGTTCCAAAACTATGTTAATGAAGTAATTTCTACTCTTTTAAAGCTTTTTTTTTTTATCTTTTTCACTTTTGATATGTTATAATCAACAAATTAATGCCAATACATGAATATCTTTCTATTCACATCTAGTCAAACATCAAAGTTATGTATATGTTGACATTTGATCATGGTATGCAAACTACACATATAGAGTAAGATCAACCGTTGACTAAGTCATGGTCATCTTCTCAATGAGAATACGTACAACTTTGTAATTATTATTCTTTGTCAAACACATATGATTTTAATTAGCTTGTTAATTTTCATTTGATAGTAATAAAATACTTCATACAAGCATCATTCCCATGTATAACTTTTTTGACACTAGCTAAAGCAATGAACAAATATCATAGAGGAATACTATAAACCATTAGAAATTTTAAACTTAGATTAGCTCAGAATTTCCTTACACATATAAATCCATTTTAGCTAACCATCTCCAATGATTGAATTAAGGTACAAAAGCAATTTAACTCGTGCAACTCTCAACCAATAAAGAACTACAACATCATGATTCATTATTTTACTGAGGAATAAAAGTGTGTAACATAATGAAGGATCTTATTGTAGTCAATATATAAAAAATTTGTCTCATTACTAGTATTTTATTTAAAACAATTTTAGAGCAAGCTTTAAGGTAGTCAATAGTAAACTAAAAATACATACAAATGAGAGCAAAGGTTTGAAGAAGTCTTGTGTGAGGCCGTCTCATATTAACAACTACTTTTCAGTAATCGTTTACAGGTTCGAAGAAAAGTGTTAAGGTAGAATTAGTGGCTGATATAGTCGTTGAGGTAAGGAGCAAATGGTTCACGTGTTTCCAGGCTCTTCAGGCAAAGGCACAAGTCTGAGCAATGTCACAAAATAGGCAAAAACTAGAATAAGATTTGAGATATCCATCATGTTGATACATCTAGTAGTTGCTAAGGGTTCAATAGAAAAACAAATATACACGGACGATTACGAAGATCTCCACCAACCCCCAAAATGAGATCTCTTAAGCGTCACGACAACGAAAAAACTAAAACACTGTACAGAGCTGCAACGAGTCCGTCGTCCGGCAGCTTGTTACCTCTTGTAGTGAAACCTTACCTTCAGCAAGAACTGCATTTTAACCTGTGACAAGTCAAAGTGCATGAATCAATGGGTAATTTCACTAGCATGATGTCAGTTGCTGATGGTTAATTATAGGTCTCCATGACATAGCCCATCTATCTGGTCCAGTCTTCAAGTAGAGGTCGACGATTGATGATACATGAAACTTAAAAGACATGCAGTAATGCAGAAGACTTACTTGAGCTGTGTCATAGACAATGTACTCGTTATACATGAGCTCTGATGATTTTACTTTGGAATCTACCGGTTTCCCGCAAGGCACAACTACTTCATCCTTCCATTTTGCAAACCCTGCCTCAGCAGGTACCTTCTTGCCAAGTCCTTTGGTGGAGTGTTTTCCTCTTGGAGGTTTTTCCATGTACTTGAATAGGTAACAGTAAAATTAAGGATTTTGAAACCATGAAAGAAATACATACAGAAAACAAAAGATTCAAGCAAACAAACAATACATGTTCTGATAATGCTATCAGGGAATGTACACAGAACTTGTATTACTTGGACTTGGTACTAGTATCAGCATAGGTATGAGTCCAATTATCTGAATCAGTTATTTTATGACAACTTTATGATTTTAGCCCACAGATAGAAGTGACGAAGTACTCACGCCCAAGTCAAAGTGTCGAAGATCTACCACAAGTACTTAAGGTGATATAAACAGTCCGAATAGCAAAGGAAAGAACGTTCCATTAGCACAAGTTCATCATGCAAGAAAAAGTAAAGAGTACCATAGAGCTCATGACACATGCATAAAAAAAAATTCAACCTTTCTTACTCTGGATGCATGAAAATACGCTTATAATAGCCTAACTGTGCCTATTTGACACATGCAAATAAAAGAATTTCAACCTTTCTTACTCTGGATGCATGGAAATTAGCTTATAATAGCCTCACCTGTGCCTTTTTGAGCTCATGGACTTGCCCAAGAGCAACTTCACTCAATAGCATCAAGCCCACAGGATTTTTACGGTCAGTGTAGCAATATTGTGCACTCTTGCTGACAAGATCAGCAAAGTAAACCCCTTTGCCAAACTGCATGAAATATTCAATTCGAGTCGGTCAGGGAACATAGTTTAGGAACTCCAACTTTTAACGACATAAATTGTGCACACATCATATTCCACAGATGAAGAAAGGGAGTGAACAAGTGGTGGGACTAACCATGTACCCGGTAGCAGGAGCCTCAGGAGGAGCAATTCTGAGTCCTTGGCTAAGGATACCCACAAAATTTGTCAATCGGGAACCTGAGACAATAGTTTAGCACCACATCATGAACTTTCTTTAGCATAAAGCATATGTCAATGTTTCCTTAACATAAAGAATATTTATCAACTTAAAGCAGTAACATAATGGAATACAAGAATATTAATACAACATTACCATGCCACAGGAGCATTCTATTGCCAAGCTTCTCACGCTGAGAAGCAAATTTATCATGTTCTCCTTCCCTCTCGAGTGAGAAAACTTCTTCCAGTTCAAGTCTCCAGTCCTAATGTATGCAAAAAATGATGATAAAAGCCTCAGAACTTTTCTTGAAAGAATAAAAGAACTTGAGAATATATAAATCTTAACCCACCGTATGTGTGGGGGCATGAGTGGTGAGAAGATACTTCTCAATCAATTGATAATCTTCACTATCATGTGGTAGGGGTGCCATATCACAGCGTAGTTTCTTATACTTTGCATCAAGAGGATCATCACTATCCACGTCAAAACCCACCAATCTGGAAGCTATTTCAATGTCCTGGAGTGCTTCTAGCATTTTGACCTAGCATGGAGTTCAGTTGAACATTCAGGAAGAATAGAACTAAACAAACAAAAAGAAAATCAAACTACTAAAACATACGATGAGTCAACTTTATTTCTCTAGGACAATTACAATTTAGCACCAAAGAGATGTATAACACGAGCCTCGTTTTTACTTCCCACAACCAGGGTGTTCCATAAATATATATATGCCTAGATAAAAGACAGCCAAGGGAATGAGCGACTTATCTCACTCAGCAAGGCATCAACACCTAACACATTCAATGCTACAGGATCTGTAAGAGATGAAGGCAATATTTCATTGGTGTCTCATACCTTAGACTTGAAATCATCCTCATCTCTAATTACATGGGGATGGATAGAAGGTATCACAGTGAAAAAACGATTGCTGGCATCAATAATCAAGCTTTCCTTAGCAGTAGTTTGAAGGGCCGTATTTTCCAACAAATTTTGTATCTGCGTCAAGGCCTCGAAACCTAACAGATCAAGGTGGACAATAGTCATGGATGAAAAAAACCTTAACTAATTGTATACATTAAGCAAAGTTTAATACAAAGAACAGTAGTTTCAATAGTCAATTCATGCACACCTTTTTGGATATTGCTCTTGCTCAATTTCCCAAGAGGCATCTCAGACAAGTTGATCTCAAACTCCATCATGGCAGCTCTGCAGGGTGCAAATAAACTTTAAGTGAATCCTGAAGGGAGGAAATGCCACAGATACACCACTCTTTAGGATCTCAAAACAAACCTGTAAGTTTCAACATTGAAGAGCATCTTAATCAAATCTTTTAAGGCAGGGGCTAGTGTGCTATTCTTATCGTCTATATTTTTCTTTGGGGCCTGCTTACTCACCCCATAATCCTGAGACAAGACAAGCAAAAGACACTATAAGAAATTGTTGCAGAGGAAAACTATAGTTTTAAGGAAATTATTAAGAGGGAAGGCATAATAGTAGTACAATGTCCAATGGAAAAAATCGGCCAGGATGCTTCTGGAAATTCTGTTTATGGACCCAAGCTTCCCAAGGATTCCCAGTTTTCTCCAGAAATAGACGTTTGAATTCTTGAATAGCATCTGATTTTGACATCTCCTCAATTTTGTTACCTCCATTGCCAACTCGACCCCACTTCCGGAAAACATAGCACTCTGAACTCTTATCATCTTGTATGATTTGAAGTATATAATAACTTTTCAATGCACAAAAACAAAAGAAAAAAACGTCAGATTCGGTGCAGAAATCTAAGAGAAACTGTAGCCACAGGCAAAAGCAGCCTGAAGACAAGACCAAGGAAAAAAATGAAGCAGCACATAATATCTGTGTTGCTCAGATTCAAATGCTCAATTTGAACAGGGACACATATCCAAGTGTCAGGCTTGGCTATATTATGAATAACATCCATAATTTTGGCCCAAATTGGAGTGTAAGTTTTTCATACTCCATACCCATGCCAAATGTGTGAAGGATCCAACTGAGATAAACTAAAGAGTCAGATAAACATAGCATGAGATCCAAATATGACCAATAGATTGTAATTGATCATTGACAATAAGGTCAACTATTTAAAGAGCACTGAAGAAGACCAATATGCATAGTCAAATGGTAACAAAAGCATTCTATACACAATGAAGTTGTCAACTCTTAATCAAGAGCATGAAGATGAAGAAAAATCCCTTCTAATAGCATTCCACACTCGGCCTAGGTAAAACAAAATTTACATTTACCAACCTGTTTATACCGGATGACAGGTCAGACAGGCTTAACGTAGTGTTATAGATGCTGGGTCCTTCCTCCAGAATGTGTCCAGAATCTTGCAGGCCAGAAGCTTCATGTACAGCACTACGCCCTTTAACTTTGACAGTAACCAAGCTAGATGACTCCACAGTCATTGTATCAGTCAGTATCTTCTGCTTTTGGATACAATTGGCCAGATACTCTTCCCTAACAACTGGGATCTTCATCCTCCTTCCAAGACAAAATCCAACAGTAATGCAATTATTCAAGATATGCAACTGGAGGAAAAAAAATTGGCAATGTGTTACTACTCTACCTTGCCTTCTTCAATTCAGAATTTTGATCACTCAGTCCGCCACCCACAACCAAGCAATTCGTATCTGCAATATAAGCAGTCAAAAACCAAAAAAAATCTGCAGCACATGAAAGTATGACGTTTTCATCAGCTACATCCCTCAATCAGAAAAAAGTGGACCAAAACCTTTCTTGATTTTTGCATGAACCTGGCCTCCTGCCCCTTCGATTTTGCTTCGAAACTCCTCCTATATCAAATTTCTCCACAATTTAGTACGAACAAATACAGAAGATGAATCACACTAGCAATCTTAAACTTGACTATGTTCATTAACAATTCATGAACTGTTGAACATAGGAGGAAAAAGTATACCACAGTTTCTTTAGGTAATCCAGTAATAGCAACTCTAAGATCCCCCAACTTTTCATCTTTAGAAGACTTCAGTTGCTCTTTAGCAGTTTGATTCCCAGCAGATGTGTTGGGAGTGGAAGGCGGAAGTATCCTAACAGGTTTAGCTGCTTTTTGTGACTTGAACCACTGCTCATGATCAATATAACAAAGGTTAAAATCTCAATATTGACCATAGGACCCAATTATATAAAAAAACAGGTACCTTGACAAGATATTGATTATCTGACTCTTCCGGGATTTTCCACTTCCCTTTAATTCTTTCAGGCTGAGTAGTAGAGTAAGAACATTTGCTCCACTCTGAGATAAAGCCATGGCACTTATACGTGCTTCCTGAATAGGAAAGATGACCAGAACACATAGGACAGCTTTTGAGCGCTCCGAACATCATGCCATCAGCACTATATTGAAGAACAGAAAGAAAAACAAAACATGTGTCTCAAAGCTCATGCGCAATTAACACATATATCCAAAGAGATATTACTTCTAAAGCGCCAAATAAGCCATTATAATATACACCCACCAATAGGAAATCATTTTCACTAACATTAGGGCATACCAGAATTGTGGTCACATTTCCTAGATGCTAACGACTATGGAACAATAAATATATAACTATGGCTTCTACGCATCACTGACAATTGGCTGAACCAACTTCGCCAACATACCATTGCCACTTAGCTAACATTACAATGCAAATCAAAGATCTTTTAAGAAATTCGCCCATTTTAAGGGGAAAAAACAACTCAAGATATAAAAAAATCCATCTGAGAGCACCAAAGTGATTAAAAAAACACTTACCAACGATCCCGTAAGACAAGCTCTGAACCAGATGTACTTTGGTCATTGGCTTCAAGCATTTGTCGCAGCTCCACATTCGAAACATGTTTCTTAAGATTATCTTTCAGATCCCATAATGCTCTGGCCTGGGCCTCTAATTTAGTTTCCAAAGCAGCTTCCCCACTGTCACATTTACGCATAATCATATCAGATTCAGTTTTCACAATTTTGGCATGCTGATCACTTTCACCAGCACTTTTACGCTTAACACCATCTCTAGCTTTTGGCTCTTTTGATGATTTTCCAGCACCAGTTTGACCTACAATGCAGTTACTAAATAAGATTTCAACTTTAAGACAATTATACATTTATACTAGTAAAAGAAGCAGAAGAAAAGTCCATGTTTAACAGCGCAATCATATTACCAACAATTTAATGAAGAAACAATAAATAAGGAACAGGAGTAATGGATATAAAGACCTATTACCGGTTTCTGCAGAAGGAGCTTTTCCTTTAGTCGTAGCTTGAAGAGAAGCTTGATCATCAGATGAAAGGCTCTGCCATCCAGATAAGCTGTCCAGCAAGGTGGAAGGAAATGACTCCAGATAACAAGCAGCATGATACCATGACAAACCTTTAGTAGCTTTACCATCAATCTTGGCAGATATTCGAACCTGACAGAATGATGAACATATTGAGGTATATCTTTCATGATTATGGTAACCAATATGGAAAAAAATTGCATCACTAACTCACACATCATTCCAGCTCTTTACTCCAAATGAAAAGTATTACGCCTAAAGGATAAATCTCAAGGCAACAGTAGCTGAAAGATTTATTTAACAGAATGTCTTTATCTTTTTTTTTTTTTTGAGGGGAACAGAATGTCTTTATCTAATTCCTCTATTAATGGTGTTTTTCTCACTCTAACTTAAAAGAAAACATCCTCTATTAATGGTGTTTTTCTCACTCTAACTTAAAAGAAATCATCAAAAGTGCAGCTTTTATTTAGAATATCATACAATTTCAACTATATGTAGACGTAAATTTTCTGAAGAAAATCATGCATAGCTTCAAAAATATTCAGATATCAATTGCCAGCAATTATATCTTTTTATTATGTCAAAGCCCTACATTATTATCTCATAGTATCATACCTTTAACTTCTATTCTGAAAATCAATTCTCTTTTTATACTTCCTTTAAGAATTGAGTGCATTTTCTTATACCAAAAGTATGTTCATTTACATCTACATTGTACTTGTCACCCGAATCCACGCCATCAGAAGCATGAAAACGTTCTAATAAAAATTTAAAAAGATTAAGAAGGCCCACACTGTTTCCTCTAACAACTACAGGTGACCACTAGCAAGTCACCTCCACAATTCTAGCCCCATCCAAAAGATTCAGAGAGAAAATAGGTAGAATTATATTTTCATTTCTGTTACATATCATTAAACCATTCCGCTTGTCAAGCAGAGTAAAAATCCAACCACACAAGAATTCAACCATGTTATTTGAATCAGTTAGTAATTACTCCCTCCGTCCCAAAATATAGTTCCCATTTTCCTTTTTTCATGGTAATTTATGCAAGTAGAATCTAAGAGGGATAGTAAAGATTTTTTGTTTATTTAAATAAATGTTATATGGGAAAACATGATTTTAGGAGGGAGAATGAGAAATAATTGGTGAAAGAGCATTAATTGTAACATTTTGGTTGAATAAACAAAGGAAAAAAAAAATTCAAGAAGCAAATAAATGATGGAACACGGTTTCTAGACAAATTACGGAAAAAATGTGGAACTAAATATGGAAATGGGAACTATATTTTGGGACACCCCGAAATGGAAATGGGACTATACTTTGGGACGGAGGGAGTACTATCTTTTGGAGAAAAGAAGAAAGCTTGTATAAAAGGGGCGAAAATTTATACATAAAATGTACCCAACTATCAAAAAGATCAAAAAACAAAAACAAAAATCTTTTAAAAGCTTGAAGAACTGATACTGGAATGTCATACTCACCTCTCCTTTGATTATCTTTTGGCTGCAGCGCTTGCATGCAGCACGAGATGTTTGGGACACTTCAATACCATATGCTGCAGGAGCACGAGTAGCAGCACCAGCGTCACTAACCACTCCATTACCATCTATATATTTTCTTATTTTCTGCTGATCTTCCCATCTAAGTGATTCAACGCCTTCTATTTCATCAATGCTGGAAAAGAAAGAACACCAAACACAATCACAACCCAAGCACTCCCCATAAAAAGTACAAAATTACAGCCATTTCTTTTCCATATAACTAACTACAAAAGCACTTACGATTTTATTTGATTTGCTTTCTTCATTATGCAGGTGGCATGATGCCACATCTGGTGAAAAAAATAGTCAACTTAGAGCATCTTTTTATAAACAAGAAGGAAAAGAAACAAGCTTATTGAAGTCAGCAGACCTCTGAAAGAAAAACACTCAAAAAAAAAAGAAACACCTACATGAACAACATGTGATGTAACAACATTAAAATATACTTCTAGTTGAAGGTGGTTTTCAAATTTCAACTAGCAATGTGGCACGTAAAACTCATATTTCACATCGATAAGAAACTACCATTAAGAATGCAAATGAAAGAGTATAGTGCTTGAGATGAAGCACTCTTGATGACAGTTAAAATTGATAGAATCATACTCAGTAAAATAAACACATGTCATCAAAGAAGTCCTAATGAGACAAGCAAAAAGGCAAAACTTCATACAACATTGATTTGTTGGCTCACCAGGCTCTAGAGTCCAGAGAACAACAAACTAGGAAAATGAATATACGAAGCAAAATAGTGACTTCAATAACATCAAAAAGAGCATACTATGAAATGAAAGTTCTCTATGTTCCTGAACAAAAGCAAGTTTTCCTTACTTGGTAATAATTCGCACCTAAGGCCAGAAGACATATCATTATTCTGCCACCCACGTGTTTAGCAATTTTGCAAACACTGCTTAGTTTTAAAAGGCGTAAGGCGCACGCATCCCGTATGCGAGGCGCCATTTGGTGCCAAAATCCTCAATTGTCAATTGTAGAACATAGTTTAAACTCAGAACAACATAAAAATAATAAAGCGGCCTCCCCAAAAAGCGGCCTGAGGCGCGCGCCTGCCTGCGCCCATCGTTGGTCGCCTCGCCTAGGACTTCTAAGGCGATTTTCCATGCGCCTGAGGTCGCCTAGCGCCTAGGCGCACCTTGGACGCGCTTTTTAAAACTAAGATACACTGGGAGGAAAACCTTGTCGTCCATTATAGCCAAGAATATTATCGCATTTTCAGTATAGGTCCGGCATGGAGAAATTGGGTACGGCTAGAATTTTATCCTAGAATAAACCCCTCCTCCCAAAATACTCATAGTATCACATGAAAACTGTAACTCAAGCAATGAAGGTAGAACAAAGAACTTCAAAATGCATGTCCTCTAATCAGTACATAAAAAGCAATGCCAGGCATCATAAAAATCTTTGTTTCTTCCCTGTCATCTCAATTTTTGCATATAAATGTATAATGCACCATACTGTAACTGAACCAAATTTTCAACTTTTACACATGATGTCCTAGTAAACAAAATGAAACCAATTGCCTTATAACACCACCAAATACCACCACCGTCACCGCCACCGCCACCCCCTAAAACACACCTCATTAACAAGATCTTGTCACTAACAATGCAAAAATAACATCATACACCACTACAACCTCATTAACAAGATCATGTCACTAACAATGCAAAAATAACATCATACACCACTACAACCTCATTAACAAGATCATGTCAATAATAATGCAAAAATAACATCATATAACTGTTAATCATTAACCTAAAAACTACTACATTACAACAAATGAACTAATACCCACTTAACTTAATAACACTACACCATAATAAACAATTCTACAAACCTCTAAACCCTTCTTCTCCAAAACTGGGTAATATCAAACAATCGAAGAAATGGAGCAAAATTCCACGCTAACAAAACAAAATTTACCAAAAAATTGAACTTTTTTCTACCAATTTAGCAAAAAAACACAAACCCATAAAAGAAAAACAAAAATAGAAGATGGGTTATGAAAATTAAGAGAGAGGAAATTACAGGCATGAAACCATCAAAATGAGAAGATTGAACCATTTTCCCAAAACGAAGAATTTCTTTGCCAATGTTGTCCTTGCAAGTTCTACAAGCTGCTCTCGCTGATTTCGCATATTCTGCTTTCCATGGCTTTTCTGGGGCTGCCATTTTTTTTCTCTCTCCTCTTTTTCTTTCTCTTCTCTGATTATAATTTATAAAGGTGTTATCTTTTTTACACTTAGTGTAATTGGAAAAGAAATGCAAATTTGGGGTGATTTTTTTCTGAATTTTTTGAAGGAAGAATTGTTGTTGGTAGAGTGATGTGAACTCACTCAAGTTCAACTGGTTAACCCATCTTCGTCATTGAATTTACTGTGTTTAGTATTTTTCTGCCGAAGGAATTTTTCCAGAAAAAATCCCGATTGGAAAAATATATTCTAATCTTTTTTATTGGGAATTTTGTTTTTTTCGACTAAATATTATTTAAATTAATTTTGAAAAACCCAATATTAAAATTACCTTTTTAAACACTTTTTCTTTTAAAAAAATTATTACCATAGAAGAATAAATGGATACAACCTAAAACGCGCATCTGAGCTGCATCTTCTATTACCGCCCCGTGGGTCGTATGATTAAAAAAAAAAAAGAAAAGATCTCTCCTCAGAAGACGATTACGCGCATCTAGGAATTAATAGCAAGCACAGAAAACGCCTTTTTATGATACTTTGGTGGCAAAAAGAGTCATCCATCGTGTTTCGAACAATTGACCAAATAATATCCAGGGTTGCCTAATTTATTTAATTTTCTTATTCTTCAATTTTAGTTCACTTTTTCATTTCTCGTCCTTTGCAGTTAAAATTGAAATAAAGAAAGACAAGAGAGCATAATATTCAACTCTATGTTATCTCGGAGTTGAATATTACTGCAACTTTAGTTACAAGCAAAAAGAAGAAAAAAATTTATAAGTCGAAACATGTAAATTTGTTCGATTGCCAAATGTAATGAGTTGTACCTTATTGACCAAAATGTTGGGTAGTTTTTCTTGAACTTCATTTCATAAGGTATTTTTTGGCAAAAAAAAAATAAAGTTTTAATTTTACAAGGTTACTTCTCTCTAATTTTCCTAATTAATATTAAGAAAAAGTATCTATTGTAGGAAAGTATCGAATTCGATATACATCAAGTAAGAACTCTTTTATATAGGAAAACATTTATTCCATATCCCATAGAAATTTTTTTTTTTTGGTGCAAACCATAGAAATAATTAATGATAGCAAAACATTCTAATTTTAAGTAGAAATATACTTATTAAAGTGTTGTACTTGCATAAGTGTGCGAAAATCAAATAGGTGTAAAGCTAGCAAAAGTTGAAATAAAAGAAAATTTATAGCTTTTCAACAAAATTATACAATAGCAGTCTACAACTGCTAAGAAATTTATATTTTCCATATTCAACCAAACAACCACATAATTTTTTAACAAGATTACAGCAAATTTAATGAGATTCAATCATGGCGATTTCGCCTGAAAAGCTGGTTCAAGAGAAACGTAATTAACATGGGATTAGATACCTATAGTCTCTCTTAAGAAAATGAAAAATTGGACTATCAGTCATTAGATACCAATTTTTCAGTGAGTATTATTTTGTATACACCATTCTAAATAATGGACAATGGAGAAGTATTGTATGCTATAATATAGAAGTATTAGTCTATCACTCTAATGATACCATAAAACATATGACCAGATAAACTATAGCTTACACAAAACTTGCAGTAGATAAACTATAGCTTACTCTACATTCTTCTGTAGATTCCATTTCGAATCGAGATTAAGAACACTATTCTTAGTACCAAAAATAGAGATCATTCTAAAAATAAATAATTCTGATACAGAAGATTGGTATCCCAATGATTAAGCAGCTTCGCCAGCAACAGGATTTTGCATAAAGAGGTACTGCAAATGAAAAAATTTCAACGAATTAAAGCATTATTCTGGATGAATGCGAGCTGATGGAAACAAATACTTTTGTGCATGTTGTATACCTCAAAAGATTTGCCTGATTTTTCAAACTCGAGCATGCTGAGAGCGACCTCACAGCTCTGTGAGACTATAGGCTCAGGGTCCTTGGCAAATTCCTCAAGAAGTGCTACGCTTGTTTCATCTGGAGATCAGGCGTTTGAAGACGAGCAATCACGGATTAGTAGGTCGTGTTCATTGGGTGTACAACACAAGTGAACAACAGATTAAGTCACTCGAAATCACATAACATTCAACTATTTGCAAAAGTGATTGTTTTAGTATTTGGGGTGACTAATTCCTGTTGCTGTATACAATACATGTTCTTGTGATTAGTAAGTGAATTGAACATGTAAATATGATAAACACATAATGCATCAAGGTTAGTTTGATAATTCTCTTATTAAATCTAAAAACATTAATATCCTCTGGAAGGTAGCCAAATCATAGAAGCATAGCCAATAAATTAGCAGACTTGTTTTGCTTATTTTATGGGTGTATATTAATGCTGAAAGATGTAGTATTTCACTGATCGAGAAAGAACTTAATAATAAACCTGCAATGGAGCCAAGAGCTTCAGCGGCTTCATGTCTAACCATTGGGTGTTCAGCAACATCTTTAAGAACCCTGATAAGGGCAGCTGAAGCAGCTTTATTTTGCATTTGGCCAAGCACATAAGCAACCTGTCTTCAAGAAAAGCATACATCATCCATACTAGCAAAGTAGTCCTTGTCTATAATCTCAAGAAACATGCACATAAAATTTTTATACTTCTTTCGGATAGTACACAGATCAACTTCATGTTACTTCAAGTGGAAATTTTACTCCACCCAAGTGACCCGACCTATGTGATGTGGACCTCCCAAATAACATATAGAAGATAAAAATTGCTAATGTAAATATAACTAACCTCATGGCGCAATAAAGCACTCTTAGCTCCCAAGGAATCAACAACTGCAGCGATAGCCTCATTTCCCCCATCATTGCGTAGAGCAAATAACGCAGCATATCGCTCGTACATACCCTTTCCTTCATTCAAAAGCACTTCCCTTGAAGAAGAAAACAACAATAATCACTAAGATTAGTAAAATCACCCTTGACCTTGAGCAACAACTACTGCTGACATTAAGTACACACACCTTAGCTCAGATACAGAAGAGCAAGAAGCTGGTGCAGCTGGGTCAACTGATAAATATGGAGATGGTCCTCTATCATCAGACTCATTATTTTTCATTTCCTCGATCCTATGCAGAGCCAATTCACATGTTTCTCTGACCTCAGGAGCTGGATCAGAGATCAAGCTTCTTTTTAAGAGAGGAACATTCATCTCTATGCCTATAGCTCCGAGAGCCTCAGCAGCCTGAGAATAATAGGGAAAATACATATATGATCAGCTAATGATGAGTAATAATAACCCACTAACAACCTAATACTTGTCAGATGTTCCACCTCATGACGGACAATAGGATGCAAAGCGAGGTCATTAAGAATAGATTCCAAGGCAGGTATAGCATCTGCATCTTGCATTTGGCCCAATGCGAATGCCGCCTCGTGTGCCAGCAAATTTGAAGCATCTCTTGTAGCTGCAAAAATAGAGGTGAGAAACGGAAGAAAAATAATTCAACTCAGATAAAATGCATAGCATGAGTTGGTCAGAGGATGTTTACTGTGCCCTACAACACAAGGGATGCACAGTGTCGAATAGGTGTAAATTGCTCTTGCTCATAACAAAATCAGCCATTCAACCATTCTACTAATTCTGCAGAACTGACTACCAAATCAACAGTCCAAAGCTGAACAATGCCCCCCTCCCTGCAGCTCTCAAAATCAAAGAAGTTACAGTGAAGAGCTTAAGAAGACATGAAAACACGGAGAACTACAGGTGTAAAGAGTTGGCCGTCCCCATTAACATAATATACCCAGCCTTAATCAGCCTGACGGATCCGCATCCATTGAGCAGATTGTGAAACAAATGAGGCACAATTTTGGGAAATAGAGAGTGATGGATAGCATCTCAGAATGAGCAGCTCATTGGAGTTTGGACTACTCTACAGAGAAGATTTTCTGTTATACATATTACATAAAGCTGATAGATGAAAAGGTACCACCATATGCCACTCTTCTTTGTAATAACTACTCCTACGGCGATTCTTGAGCTGCTCATAGATAAGCTTACATAACTTAAGTCCTTACCAGTTTATCCCCTTTCAATTATCGTTTTCACCATACTTAGCACACGAAAGAGTAATTTTCATAGTTTAAAAGACGGCAAATTGCAATAGTTACAATGCTTTCAACAACAGGGGTGAAACCTCAAAAATCCCATAACGTGACAAATATGGCTTTCAGTTTCAGTCCCATACACTTCAACCTTAAGTATCACAACTTCCACCTTCTTAACTATGGAGTTTCATTATATTTGTTGTGGATTGGATGATGGAAAAACCAGCGGCAAACTTGTGGACCTTGACCTCCGGGTCATTGGTCCGAGTTGATAATGGCTCTTTTCTTTTTGGGGGGGGGGGGGGGGGTTAGGTGTAATCAGTCTTCCTCTTCTGAGGGTCTATCAAGTATCTAATGGAATAAATGCCATATCCAAAATGTGGACTATACTATTTTAGAGAGGCTATAAGCCAGTTTTCTGCAGTCACTTAGCTGACATATCAGCATCACATAATATTTTACAGGCACGCGTGGTCGTGGACAATAGTTAAAAATCTGTGGAGAAACAATTTTTAATCCCATGATTTCACGGCTATGAGGTGATCTAACAAGCTGCATAAGGGAAACATGCTTCAGAATTCACACCCATACATCCATCCAAGCAGTGCCCATTGCCTTAAAATATTAGCTATGTCCCTTCGTAATTTCATAATTAAACAAGTAAACAATCTTAGCTCAGAATTTAAGCTTATTGATCATTGCCATTACAAGCTGTCATCTCATAAATGTATGCCGGCTGGTGCAAGCACCAACACTAACATTAACATGCCGATGCCTAAAGCAATACTGAGATAATCTACAACTTCAAAAAATCATGATACTGAGCATCTTACATAAGGGGTTAAAAACCTGAATTGCAGTATGATCAACACTATTTCCTAAAATGCATCATTTGATAAACCTAGAAAACACCTAATGCATAATTCTCCCCTGCAATTGCTCAAAAGTGTTGAGATTATATCCATAATCTACCCAATCTTTAGAACCAAAAGGTTAAATATAATCAAAGAAACCTTCAAACCCCAAGTACTGAAATAAACCCTACTTCAACAATGAAACCAAATCACCCAATAACAAAAACAGAATTTCTATAAATCAAATTCAACACAAAAGATTCCATCTCAAAATCCAGAAAGCATTTAGGAAAATAAGCATAACTTGCAATGAAAATTTCTCAAAAAGATTGAAACTTTCATTTTACCAACATTAATAAATTAGAATGAAGCAGCATAAAAAAGTACAATTAACTTAAAAAAAATCAAAAGAAAAGAACAATACCCATAATCAGAGCATGACGAGGAAGATGACCTTTAAGATTGCGGAGAGAGAATAGAGCCCTAAAACGTTCAGAGATAGGCTGAGTTTGATCAAGAAGTCTGTCACATAGAAACTTTACAGTTTCTTCTGAAGCTTCAAATGAACCCATCAATGATATAAACCCTTTGTTTTCTTTTGTGTTTTCTGTGAAATAATTCAGGTAGTAGATAATATATGGAAGTGAAGATTGATGAAGAAGAGAGTAGAGAGAGAATCAGATGCTCTTTCTCTCTTTTTTTTTCTCCCTTGGCCTTCAAAGGTGGGAGCTTTGAAGGGAAGTAGTAAAAAGGTTATGGGGTTTGGGATTTTGATTATGATTATGCCATATAAGTCAAAGTTTTCACTTGGTTAATGGTTTAATGGTTTTTCATTTTAGTACTCGTGATGGATCTTTAATACTTGGATATGGATAAGATACGTAAACACTCTATTTTAGCCAAAAATACGATAAAGTTTCGCAAAATAATCGAGTTTGACATTTAAATATATATATGCGTCAGACACAACACACAAGTACTTGAGTCTATCTTTAATTTGGTGGAGTGATGTTATCTTCTTTTATACCATTCTAACGCTATAAGAATCTTTTACATTATGTGACAGTATAAGAGCATGTATAATATAGTGGTTTTAGTTGGGGCAAAAGGATTGAAACTGAAGAGGTAGGTGACGAGAGTTGCACCATTGTGGTGGGTTGAGCGAAGCGTGGGGAGATAAGATAGGTGTTATCTGTTAATTGAATAAGTGGGTGAGAGTATTCTCCTCAAACTCATGGTCTGACGAGTCATGTATGATTAGGTAAGCAAGGTTGAAATAATTCAAATGCTTAACCAAAGGGCCTATCATAAACTCGTGTCTTTACTTTTTAGTGCATGTCACTTGAATTTTAGAAAAAGTATTTGATAAATTGGTAAAAATGATATATTCTTTTAATGGCTCTCATCTCTTGTTAAATTGAAAAAAGAGGCTTTTGGTGTTCTTTATCAATCAATAAGTTATCAACAAATGCATCACAATTGAGAATCTTACATATACAAGACATCGTTGTATCTACATAACCAAAGTATTCTTAAAAAAAACTATCTACACAAGCTCAAAGTTGGACCTTAAAAAAGAATACTCCTTCAAAAGCAAAATAGAACTTGAAATCGTACATCTGCTCGTCTTTGTATAATATCTTTTTTCTCAAAACTGAGTTCATCGATGCCGCTCTATATACCTAACGACTTTAATCAACTACTTGTCACCCTTATGCCACCCTACTTTTCAATAGATTTCATGTACCAGCCAATACTATCAACCATTCAACCCCATTGTCCGCACTAATGCACTTATAACTCCTTAAGTACGGTTAGAAGTGAGAAAAAAGTCGGATCGAGCTCAACTCTAGCTCACAAAAGCATGTCCAAACCCAGAAAATCAACACAAACTTTTTTACACAAAGTTCAAAGTCTTGCTTAAAAAATTACTTTTTAGGTTTTCTAAAGTTGCACTTTTATTTTCCTTGTCGAATCAAATCGAGTCCGTCAACAACCTTAATAGCTGATTGGCTCTAGTTAGTAGTTAATAGGAATTCATTTGAAAGGTGTATATATACTCAAACAAAAACAAGAGTTTTAGGGTAACTTTATTTACCATCTGTATTTATTAAACACCGTCTATATTTTTATACGAGTAAATCCTCTTCTAGGTTCCTCTATTTTTTAAAATATTTTTATTTTTTATTTTTTTTGGTACATTTAGCAATTACACCATAATTATTCAGCAGTTGTGGGAGCTTAATCAAGAAGGCTAATCCTCTACTTCCTTTCTCAGGTATGACTCATCACCACCTCTTTAACTCTTTCATTATTTCCCTCAATTTTCTCTTCAAATTTTTAGATCCAAATTCTCTCCATCTTATTATCAACTCTTCATTCATAATTTTGGTAAACCTATATCACACCCACAACTAAAAATCCAATCTTTATCTTTTGTTACTGATTTTCCACATTTTTCATGTTATTTATTACAAATTTCATCCCTTTTTTTTTTTCAGATCAATTGAAGCTGCTGCATATCACTGATTAATTATAAAAGTGCTTTGATTACGTAATCTCCTGCTTCATCCATGAATCCAAGAAGGTTTGTTCATCATTATTTGGATTTCTTTTTTGGGTTTTTCTAAAAATATTTTATTGTTCATAATTTAGAAGTATGATTAGTGATGGATTTAGAAAGAGAATTGGAATTTGTGTTATTATTAGAATTTCTTTGCGTGATTGTCAAGCTGTTAATCGCACAAGTGTGGTTGTAACTGGAAAAGAGTTTTTTTTAGATTATTGTAATTGAACATTGTTTAGGAGTATTGTAAGCTGTAATTATTCATACTGATTAAGGAACAATTTAGGTGATCAACGTCTTTCGATTTCGACCTCGATTGTGAGTTTCTCTTTGTGAAGAAAAAGGAATTTTGCTTCAAATTCCTTACTTCTGAGGATTTTCTGTGTTTGTCATGCTATTGATTTGAGCCAAGTTGATGACTCTATCTTCTTGTAGCTTTTGGAATTGAGTTGTATGACGTGCATAACTCGTGCATTTATCTGCATCTTGTCGGGATGGTAACGAGGTCATGTAACCTAGAGGCTAGTTGATGGTAATTGATGCAGGCAACCAGTATCTATGCTAGATTATAGCTGGCATGATGAACTTGCATATGCTTGGAGGAGTTTAGAGATAAAAGGGGTATAAGTTGAGATGCAAAGGTCGCTTGAAAACCTGTGTGGTATGCTGTGGCATTCAGAACATCATAGAAGGCGGTTGATGTCAAATTTGACTTCATGATGACTTTTCAAGGGAATCAATGGCCAACACGATTGGACTCCTATAATCTTCTTTAAGCAAGATTTGATGTTGCTAGGACATTGGTTTGTGTAGATAGATGATGTCTGTATATATGTGTGTGACAATTAGTGCCTTCACAGTTGACACTAACATGTTCCCCTGAAAGTAGCATTCTGCCTTCTGTCCCAATATTGGTACAGATTAAGTTTGTCTCTTCAAAATATTTACCATAGATGTAAGAGGAATGCTTGTTCACATCAGTTCTAATATCAACTAACATCTTTTCTATGGAAGTGGGAAAGGAGTTAAGAGACCAGTATAAAGTGCGGGCTGCCTATTCATGTGCTTTTTCTAACTTTGCTTATGATCCTCAAATCTACTATGTGGTGCAAGAATTGTATTCTCCAAAGAGCTACATATGCTGATGGTTTTTATCCGTCCTTGTTTCATCTCTGCTTGACATCGAATCTTAGTCCTACCTTTACAATGTTGTAAACTAAGTATTGTACTTACAAGTTTCCTGATAGAAATAAGTGTACTCTCTTTGATGTTTGCGTTATTGGTTCTTTTCTCTGAATTTTGATCTCTATTCTTCATAGCAGATTGATTTTCATTGTTCATGGTATGTGACATCTATAGCTAGAGCTTCTTAGGCTTTCTTTTTTGCTTGCAGGGAATATAGAGGCTCTAGAGTTAATGCTTTTGATGGCATTGAAGAGGGAGGTATTAGGGCCTCACCCTCGTATTCCTCTCATGAAATTGATGAACACGACAATGATAGAGCACTTGATGGGTTGCAAGATAGAGTTAACCTTCTGAAGAGAGTAAGTTGTTGCTTCTTTGTGAATGACACATCATATTTTGCTGCTTCTGGGAGTTCCCTTTTTTTTTTTATAAAGTTTCATTGGTTTATGTTTAGTTTTAGGTCTGAAATGTTGGTATTCTTTGATGTAAAATCTAAATGTGAATTCTGCTTGGTTTGTGTATGCTTTGTATGCACATGGGGTAGTCTTGGGCATATTATAAAGTACCATGTCATATAAAAGTTCAGGCTTGGAATTATTTGTAGATAAGAAGTGCACTCTATAGAAGTAGACAAGTCGTCTTGAGTCTTGACTGGTCTGAGATGAGGTAACTAGCATAAGCATAGGTCACATGGTTTATGTGAAGAAAATGTAGCCTATATCTCTAGTTGCCTAGGAATGTTATTGGGGTTAATGCACTGTTATTGAACTCGTTTTCACTATTTATGTATTCTACTTCAATTCCATTGTAATTCTAAAGTGAACAAAATTACTGCTATCTGAGTGATGAGGATTCGGACCACCTGATGACTGCTAGCCACTTTTTCTTGACCATATATTGTGAAGGGCATTTGGAATAATGCCAGTTGCTAAATTAAGTCAGGAGGGATCTCAGTTTTTGCTTAATGTGCTCGACTTATATACTTATAAAACTGTGTTACTGACAACTTATAGTGCCTCTAGAAGTGTATTACCATCTATCAAAAACTGTTTTACCGACAGCTGCTTACTCATATAGCGCGGCTATTTGCTGCCCAAAATTAGCTTGAGAGGCAAATGGAATAATGCCTCTATGTATTTGTCTATATACCTATTATCTTTCAGTTTAAAAGTTTCTGCTAGATAAGTTGTGTGCGTGCTTAAAACTAAGGTTTACCTGCTAGGTTGTTCTTTTGTGTCCTTGATGTTCAAATTGTAGTTTTATTTTCAACTTGTTCCACGAAGATTTGAGTTTGAAATGTTGAGGTTAAAGTATGTCGATATAAGTACAGTAGACATGTATGTATAGACTACATAGAATGAAAGCAAAAGTCAAATGGCTGCTTATCCCCAGTGATGCACTTACTTTGACATTTGTGGACCCGAAAGATTATTGGAACTAATATGTTGCATGGGATCTCGCTGCGTGTTGCAGTTGAGTGGTGACGTACATGAAGAAGTTGATGCTCATAACCGGATGCTGGATAGAATGGTATGTTTGCAACAGTCACTAGCTCCATACCTCAAACTGTACATATCGTCATTTCGCCATCGTAGTGAGTCTTTGGCCTTGACTTGTATCAATTATTTCTTTAGGGCAATGAAATGGATGCATCACGAGGATTCTTGTCAGGAACCATGGATCGATTTAAGCAGGTAATATGATCATATATATTCTCAAATTTTTTTGTTCCTTCAACCAGGCGTTGTTTTATGCTAATTAACCTGTTCACAGGCATTCGAGACCAAATCAAGCAGACGGATGCTCACTCTTGTGGCCTCATTCGTGGTTCTTTTCCTTATTGTCTACTATCTTACTAGATAATCCGAATAACTATGATTGTTTCAATTCCTGGACTTGTATCTGAAGTGGGTCGCTACCTGAAATGTTTTCTTTCTCGGTTGCTGTTTTCTCTGTAAGAAATTGGTACATCATGTTGTATAATATTTACAAAGCCATGAGAAGGGTTTCAGAACTATGAGGTTGCTTGCGACTCTACTTCTTATAAGTGTGATTTTAGATGTTTCCAGTTGAATGTATGTTTTTGACGCTACTATAACATCAGAAGCTGCTTCATATATTTGGATGAGATTATGAGATGTGTAAATTGTGAATCGAGACGTATTGCTTGGCTGTTAAAACAAGAAAACGTATCATAAGATGTCCGCTTCAAATCCTCAAGTTGGGCTGCCACTGAATGATTCTTTACTTAGAACTAACCTAAGGTGGGTAAAGCACCCAACATACAATCCGTCATCATCTTGGAATCCACCTCCTCCAAACCATCTAAACATTAACATTGATGCTTCGTTTATTATCTCTTCCAAACACGCTTTCTTTAGGTCAATTTGTCGTGGTCATAATGTTATTTGGGTCGAAGGTTTTTAGTATGTCTCGCTAACCATTGATTGCCTTTGTGCATCTATGGCGATTTTACAAGGGCCGAAAATAAATAACAGTGAATATGATGTGGCTGAGTATGTAAAGGGGGAAACAAATGGATTTAACAATCTATGTATTTTGAGTACCCCTCCCCCGCAATGTAATAGTGTTTATGAGGAAGCAAACTTAGTATTTCCTTATCAATACTAATATATAAAAATACGTTTTTAAACAAGAAAATGTACCATGTAACACATATAACACATCTCTAAGTTCACGCGAACAAAGTTGTCTATTGTGCATGTGATGTCAAAAAAAAATGTGTTATGTAGAAACCAAACTCAGTTACTGGCTTCACGCTATGACTAATTCTCATTTAATAAATTAAAAATAAAAAAAACATGAAAACAATTGCACCAGCCGGGAATCGAACCCGGGTCTGTACCGTGGCAGGGTACTATTCTACCACTAGACCACTGGTGCCTTAGTAAAAAAATCTCCTTATATAAAAGTTATAACTATTGAATTATCTTCCATATGAACCTTACATTGCCGTATGTCCAAGTGTAACTTTTAAGTCAACCTTTAATTTCTACATTTGAGTTAATAAACACTAATACTTAGTACTATCTCATTGTTATGACTTATGTCACCTCAATTAACGAAAACATGATGTAAGATGGAGTATATATTAGATTTGTTCGATTTAATTCTGAAGTCAAAACCATCTTAATTGTATAAATGGTCATATATATACATGGTAATATATTTTCTGAATATCACTAAAAATAATTTTAAAAAATTGACAATCAACGTTAGAGCGAATATAAACTTGGAAGCAAAACAAAAGAATATAATTGTTTGCTTTTAAAAATACAAAAATAATGTAAAAAGGCTAATCGCGCTATTAATGATGATAAATTAATCACAACATATGGAATGTATTATGTGATTTGATAGATCGATTAAACCATTTGATTTGATATAGTTTTAATTAATAATATTATAGCACAGAGAAGTCATCATAAAATATGTTTACATTCCTAGCTTGACTGCTCTCTACATACAAATTTGCCTATATATCTTGTTCCATTACAAGGACAACTAGATCTCTTCTTTCCAACACCAAATTACAAAATTTCTAGCAACAAAATTGATTCATATACTTGTATCATACAACTTTACTTCCATATATAATACATACACACTTCAATCAGCATCGAGGTACGTCATATAGATTATTATTCGAGGACACCAAATATGTTATCACTCTTCATTTCTCAACTTTGAGGTAAAGGTTCGATACCCAACTATATTAATCATCACCTCAACTTCTATGCGGTCCCTTTCTCTTATAAAAAAAGATAATATAACAGAAAGAAGCTCAATATTTCTAATTGTTAGAAACAATCATCAAAGATGATATATATGATCGACATATCCCCTCTATTAGACTTTTTCCACAAACGACTATCCAAAACATCCAATACTTTCTCACTCTCTCCCAACCAACCCCTATATTTTCCTTTATTCCCAAAAACTTCTTGTTATAAACAATGGTTTGTTCATAACGGTTATAAAAGAAGAAGTCTTCATATATAATATAACATCGATCTATAAGACTATAACACACATATAATCATATACTCCTCTGTTTCTTTTTAAACGCGACAAATAAATATTTTATATCTCACAAATAATACCCCTTTATTGTATTTAAAACGAAACGGAGAAAGTATATAATATACCAATATATTAGCTACTTGGCTTTTATCCCCTAAAAAAAAAAGAAAAAGCTAGTTGGCTTTTATTTAATTACCATTTACCATGAATAATGACCAAGACGAAGCTCAAGATCCAACTCTTCTCCCTCCTTACTATGATCTTGATCTTGAACCCTCTTCTCAAGCACATGACCTGAGCCGCCTCGCCTCGACACCGGATTCCGATCACCCGGCCATTTCTCCGATCCAAGAAACCGATGAAACCTCCCCGTGAAGCTAGAGCTGCCTCCATTACTATGATGATTCTTAGATAATCTTGTAGCATCATCATCATCATCATTATCATCAACATGATGATTATCTTCTTCTAACAACATATCTTTGTTGCTAAGTAAAGTATTATTACTATGCTCCTTATTAATACTAGGGCTAATATTAGGTTTATTGATGATAGTAGTAGTAGGGTTAACTCTATCTTTTCTATGAATGTTCATATGCCCTCCTAAAGCTTGAGCTGTGGTGAATCCTCTTTGACAAAAAACACAATCATATGATCTTATTCCTGTACTTCCTCCATTAATATCCATATGATGATGATGATGATGATGATCAATTTCTGAAAGGTTGAAGAAGCTCATAATATATGTATAATTTATGTTATAATATATATATAGATCAAGAAAACTATATATATTATAATTTAATTGAGTAATAATATAAGATTATAAGTAGTAATGTTTGATTAGTATTCCATGGCAAAGAAGCTTAGTGTAAGACATTGATATATATAAGGTTTTGTGTAGGAGATATAATAATATTATGAGTTGATGTGGAAGGTAGATAAAGACAAGGTGATCAAAGAGAAGGTAATAAAAGATGGCAAATTAATTCATACTTTTTCTAATTGTTAAATATTTTTGTTTCTTTATTCAATTCACAACCTTACCATTTGGAGTTACATATGGTAGATTTATTTGATAAATAATTGTGCATTATTTGATAAAATGTTCAACCTATTAGAATTTGACATTGCTTGTGTTATTTATTTTTATTACAATCATATCCTGATATTTTTGTTATTACTATATAAATTCAAATAGCTCATCATATAAGTACGCATTCTCTTTGAAAATACTAATCATGTGTATAATATCAGAAATTCAAAATGTTCGACGAAAAAGTATCATATTCTCTAATTTATTATCGAGTCTTAAGATGTGTTACTAATTATATGGAATGATGAGGTAGGATTGGTGACCCAGTAGTATGATATGGCCTTTAAGTGAAATTTTGTCCCTGATTGAGGCCTTGGAAGATTGTAACATGAGAATACATCAATTAACATTGTCGTTTCACAACAATAAGTTATTGTGGCACATGTACACTTTTTATTTTTGTAAAAATATAATGTTAACATATCTGAACAATAACTTTTGATGAGTTAACACGTACCACTAATGCTTTTTATGGTTAAACGCATTTTACTTCCGATTTTTTTTTTTTGCTTCGACTACTATTCATCAATAATATAATATAAGTATTACAATACTATCCCGTGTGCTCGTTATTATGTCAATGTGAATTTAAAATTGATATTTAATTTGCTAATATATACTTGTATACTAATACATAATTAAAGAAACAGTTATAAAATTGCATTAACTACCAAGAACAAGTTTATTTAACCATTAAAAAACGAAAGACATATAAGCAGTCTTTCTAATCAAGTCTTCTCTTGAAGCAATACTTGGTGTATGTATTAGATTTATCCACTCTTATTTTGGCATTTTCTCCAATTTGACATTTTAAATACTTTAATTCCTTCCTTTTTCCCTTCAACTTTCTCCATTAAGATTTGATATATAATTAATTGTCTTTCTTCTTTCACCACCTTTCAGGTTCATTCACCACCTTTAAGGCTCAACTAATTCCTATCTGAGCAAATATTATTGGATGTAGTTTCTTTCATGCTGCTCCTTTTAGTGCATTCAAGAGTACTAGTATATTTTCCTTCGCTTCTTTTTAATCTACACATTTTTTTTAGACCGTTTTTTTAATCTACATACCGTTGCCTTTTCTTAGTTTTCTATTTTCGGTAACATATCACATCTACTTCATTTTCTTTTTCCACCCATGTCATTCACTTTTTAATATTTTAACCACTTTTTTGTTTCTCTCTCTCACAGTTTCTCTCTCCACCTTTCAGTTTCTCTAAACTTTTGTACTTCCTCCTATTGGTTCTCCCCCAAAGTGAAGTGAGTAAATTAAAAAAGAAAAAGAGTATATATCTAGCTAGTTTGTGGGTTGACAAATTTTGTCACTTAAAAAATTAATTCACTTAAGCTAGTGTGAGTCTAAGTCATATCAAAATACTTTGCCTAAAGTTCCAAATCACACTTCACACTTCACAACTACTTTTGGCAAAGTTCATGCATACGTATAACTGTCAAATAGAAGCCAATATCATGCCATAATAAGTTGAAAATGTCTTTCTCACTTAATTTTTATAATTTTTTTTTCTCTCTTTTTAGTATTTTTTGTGGTTTATATATTTGTGGGAGGAGAATTCAAGTTGATAAGAAGCTTTTTAGTATGTGGAATTGTGGATGGAGGTCCAATAATAATCTTGTTAAACTTTTCATCATGAGCAAAATTTCAAAAGAATTGTCCATATAATACTTCCTTGATTCCGTACATATTTTCCTATTTGTTGTTGCAACTTAAACTAAAGAAAAGAGTTGAAGCACTAAGGCTATGTTCAGTTCACCTTATTTTTGCTTATTTCAGATCTAATCAGATCAGATCAGATCAGATCAGATCAGATCAGATCAGATCAGATCAGATCAGAAAAAATAAGTTCAGATCAGATCAGATCAGAAAAAATAAGTTCAGATCAGAAAAAATAAGTTCAGATCAGATCTGTCAGTTTTTAAACTCATTTTTACTATTAAATATCTTTCATTACATATTAGTAAAAATTATAATAATTGAATATTAATAAAGTATTCATTGAGACGAATCAAACAAGACCCACATGACTATATTTTTTCTTATATATTGAGAGAAATCTAAAAGATAAGATCTTGTAATCAGATCAGTTCAGAAAAAATAAGTTCAGATCAGATCAGATCAGAAAAAATAAGTTCAGATCAGATCAGATCAGAAAAAATAAATTTCAGGTGAACTAAACATAGCCTAAGAAGTGAGTAATTTTTTGACCTATCAATAGGATCTAGAAAAGTTGATTAAAAGGATTTTTCTAATCTATGCTTCGATTCCGAACATAATTTGCTATTTGTTGTTGTAACTTAAATTGAAGAAAAGAGTTGTAGTACTAACTTGGCTTATCAATATGATCTTGAAAGTTGATTAGATAAATGGACTTTTCTAACTTATATATGCGATAAGGGATGGTTTAAGAATTTTAAGATTTCATTAAAAAAATATAATACAACAAGATTTTATTTGTGGATAAATAAATAAGGATAGATACTAAACATAGAGGGAATTATGTAGAGGTGATCATTTTGGCCCAGCCTGGCCCCTTTTTGGGCCGGGTTTTGGGCAGATTTTTTCGGCCCGCGGTCGGGCCCGACCCCGGCCTGTTTTTTTGGCTTTGGGCGGGCTTTGGACAAGCCAAAAACGACTTTTTAATCTATTTTTTTTGGTCTGGTCCGTTTTGGCCCGCAAAAGCCCGCTAATTTAGGCCCAAAATAGCGGGCTTTGGGCACAAAAATTCGACCCGAATTTAGGCCCCATCGATGGGCAAATTTTTTTTGCCGCGGCCCGGCCCGGCCCATGATTACCTCTAGAATTATGTAAGATTTTTTTTAGTTTGATTAAATTTTGAAATATAAACTTTCTATATTATAATATCTTATATAGAAATTTTGATGCTCTTAACCTATTCCTTGTGACATAGGTTAGAAAAATCCTAGATAAATGTAAACAAAGCGGGTTCCAAATAGTGAGGATAAGGGAGTGTATTAACCATAGAACAAAAACTTTATAAAATGAACGAAAATTGAAAGTACGAAAATCTAATAAGGGATAGAATCAAGACATAGGTAACACGTTCTCTATAGAAATATTTGTTAGAATTCACTTATTACAAGTGAGGAACCACCTTTTTAAAAAAATTAGCGATAAATCACCTTTTATCAACTTTTTATAGTTTGAAGCCACCCCTTGCTAAATTCTTGCCATTGATCTAGAATCTCCTGACGTTAACTTAGGCATGTTTTGCACCTGACATCACAAACATTTTTTCCCCTTTCCCCCCAATTTCCTCCATGTCAACCCACACCTACAGACCGGTAATATTAGGTTCTTCCAGCAAAAACGCCACTTGGTATAAGAGCATGTCTTCTCTTCATGTTGTAGATGACTTTGTTAATTAACCGTTAAGGGTTAATGGATTAATAAGGGACTTGGATAATATATATCCATAAATTTTCTATTATCAGTTTCAAAGGTTAGAATGATTTTGAATGCCAAAATTAATTAAGCTTTCATTTCTTTGGAGAAAGTGTTGTTGTCTCATCGTGAGAGACCAAATGGCCTTTCACAGGAGGTATCAAAGTAAGAGTTAGAGGTATTAAAGTAAGAGTTACTTTGATACTTCTGGTACCAAAGCTCGAAAGGGCAAAATTTAGTTATGTGGAGGTACCAAAGTAAGAGTTATTCTGGTATTACTGATACCAAAATTTAAAGTTGATACCAAAGGATAATTGATGCGAAAATAAGTATAATTGGTGTGAAAGTAAGTATAATTGTTACCAAAAAAAATATAATTGGTATCAAAACTCAAAGTTAACTCCGCCTGTGAGTATCTGTGTGGCATTCACTGCCGGTCTCAAGTCCGGATAAAGGAGGAGAGTTGCGGTAGGTTTGGAGCGGCCAGCGTAAAACATAGCCCCATATCATGACATGAATCGGCAAATGAAAAACGTGGGGGCGTCCCCTACTCAGCGACGCGCTGCACTTCATAGACCCGGGTGTAGTGATAAGTATGCAAGGGTTGCTAGGTCGTCGCCCGGAAGCGGCGCGCCATCCCGGCGCCCGGGGGTGGTGTCAAATATGCAAGGGTTCCCGCATCAGGGACGGGTGCGGGTAAAGAAGCTAGTCCAGGGTAGTGGTAGGGGTAGGGGTAGGGGTAGGGGTAGTGGTAGGGGTAGTAGGATGCGCTTTGGAACATGGAACATTGGCTCTTTGACGGGAAGATCGGCGGAGGTGGTGGAGGTTATGAGGAGGCGAAAGATTCACATAATGTGCCTTCAAGAGACTAAGTGGGTTGGTGGAAAAGCAAGAGAAATAGCCCCGTGGGGTTATAAGTTGTGGTACTCTGGAAAGGATAAGAGTAGGAATGGAGTAGGCATCATTATTGATAAGGAACATATTGATGATGTGGTGGAAGTTTCGAGGAAGAGTGACCGCATTATGAGTATCAGGCTAGTATTAGGGAGCGAGGCGGTGACTATCATAAGCGCATATGCGCCGCAAGTAGGATTGGAAGCATTTATTAAACAACAATTTTGGGAGGATTTAACGGAGGTTGTGCAACGAGTGCCTATTAATGAAAAATTGATCATTGGTGGGGATCTTAACGGACATGTGGGCACTAGTCGAGTTGGCTTTGAGAGCATTCATGGAGGTTTTGGGTATGGGGAGAAAAATGAAGGTGGAAGCGGTATCTTGGATTTCACATTAGCCTATGGTCTTAGTATTATGAACACTTGGTTTGAGAAAAGAGAATCTCACCTTGTGACATATAGGAGTGGAAGTAACATGAGTCAGATTGCCCTCTTTTTAGTAAAAAATGCTTGGCGGAAGAGTTATACAAACTGCAAGGTGATACCGGGTGAGAGCGCAACCACTCAACATAGACTAGTCGTGCTTGATTTCCGGGGTAGGGAGTCTTTAAGAAAGCGAAAACCTAATGTGGAGCCGCGAATCAAGTGGTGGAAGCTCCAAGGGGAGCACAAAGAGAACTTCTTAGCTAAGATGGCTAGTAAAGATATCTGGTCTTGTAACACAGAAATGGAGGTAGATCCGACATGGACAAAGATAGAACTTAGTATAAAGGAAGTGGCGAAAGATGTCCTTGGAGAATCTAAAGGAATTGTACCACCAAGTAAGGACACATCTTGGTGGAACGAGACGGTGAGACAAGCGATAAAAAACACACGAGAAAGTTATAAACTTTTGGGAAAAGGTAGCAGCGATGTGAATTATGAGAAGTACAAAGAGGCTAGAAAAGAAGCCAAGAAGGCAGTACGAGAAGCTAAAGCACAAGTAAACAAAGAGCTTTATGCAAGATTGGATACGAAAGAAGGTGAAAAAGACATTTATAGAATTGCGCGTATGAGGGACAGGAAAACAAGAGACATAAGAAAGGTAAAATGCGTCAAGGGTGTGGACCAAAGAGTGCTTGTGGAGGATGAGGAGATAAAGGATAGATGGAGATCGTACTTTGATACCTTGTTCAACGGTGACAGAGCACAAGCCATCGGGGATGTACACATCCCGCCAAGTATGTTAAAACGTGAGTTTATGAGGAGGATTCAAAAGGGAGAAGTTGTGGCAGCATTAAAAAAGATGGGATTGAAGAAAGCTACGGGGCCAGATGGTATACCTATAGAAGTTTGGATGTGTTTAGGGGGGAAGGATCGATGGTTGACAACATTCTTCAACATGATTTGGAAACACAAAATGCCATTAGAGTGGAGGAAGAGTACTTTGATTCCTTTGTATAAGAACAAAGGCGATGTACAAGATTGTACCAACTACCGAGGAATCAAACTAATGAGTCATACTATGAAACTCTGGGAACGGTGTATTGAGCAAAGACTTAGGAAACATGTAAAGATATCGGAGAACCAATTTGGATTTATGCCTGGAAGATCGACTATAGAGGCCATCTACCTCATAAGACAAACAATGGAACACTACCGTGATAGGAAGAAGGATCTACATATGGTTTTCATTGATTTGGAGAAGGCATATGATAGAGTACCAAGAGAAATACTTTGGTGGGCGTTGGCAAGGAAAGGTGTTCCACTGAAATATATAGATATCATCAAGGATATGTATGAGGGGGCAACTACGAGTGTGCGGACTACGGTGGGGAGGACAGAAGAGTTTCCTATTACGATCGGAGTGCATCAAGGTTCTGCACTTAGTCCCTTTCTCTTTGCTCTAGTCATGGACGAAATAACGAGGTCAATTCAAGATGATATACCATGGTGTATGATATTTGCGGATGATATTGTGTTGATTGATGAGACAAAGGAAGGTGTTGAGAGTAAGTTGGAATTGTGGAGGCATACATTAGAAGCCCGTGGTTTTAGATTGAGCATAAGTAAGACGGAGTATATGGAGTGCAAGTTCAGTGGGGTTCAAGCAGCGAGGCGGGGGCGGTCACTTTGGATAGCAAAGTGGTTCAAGGATCGAACGTCTTCCGTTACCTAGGATCCATTCTCCAAAAGGATGGAGAACTGGATGGAGACGTGGCGCATAGAATTACGCGGGTTGGTTAAAGTGGAAAAGTGCCACCGGATTCCTTTGTGATTCCGGCATTCCCCAAAGATTGAAGGGAAAGTTCTACCGCACTGCAATTAGGCCTGCTTTGTTATATGGCACCGAATGTTGGGCGGTGAAACAATGCCACGTTCATAAGATGAACGTGGCGGAGATGCGTATGTTGCGGTGGATGTGTGGCCACACAAGGAAGGACCGATTAAGAAATGAAGTGATCCGGGAAAAAGTTGGAGTTGCATCCATTGAAGAAAAGATGAGGGAGAATCGGTTAAGATGGTTTCACTACAAAAAAAAGTCCATTTAGAGACGGACAAAATCCGTCCCTAAAAAGGTCAAATCCGTCGCTATATGGGCTTAGAGACGGATTTAGAGACGGATATTGTCCCTCTCTAAAACCCTTGTCGCTAATTCGAGTTAGAGACGGATTTTAAAAATCCGTCTCTGAAGTTTAGAGACGGATTTTCGAATCTGTCTCTAAATTCGCTGAAAATATAAAAAATATATAAACGAAATTAACAACACGATAGTTCCTAATATTATCATGATTATATTTAATCACCTATTATTACCTACCTAGTTCAAGTTGATCTCATTACCATTTAGGAATATACCTTAAGTAAACCCGGTTCAGGTCTACAAGGGAAAGGATAAGAAGACTCCACAGTCGCAAGAATCGCTGTTCGTAGGAATCGAACTTGTAACCTCAAAGAAACGAGAAGAAGCTCCAACCAACTACACCAAATACAACTTGTATACTTCTCTACATAATATTGGTAATATGTAGAAGAAGTATTAGAGACGGATTCAAAAATCCGTCCCTAATTTAGAGACGGATTTTCAAATTCGTCCCTAAATTAGAGACGGATTTCTAAAATCCATCTCTAAATTAGAGACGGATTTCTAAAATCCGTCTCTAACTTAGAGACGGATTTTTAAAATCCGTCCCTAAATTAAAGAAGCGCAATAAAATATTCATATTTTAATTTAGAGACGGATTTTTAGAATCCGTCTCTAAATTTAGAGACGGATTCTAAAAATCCGTCCCTAAATTAGAGACGGATTCTAAAAATCCGTCCCTAAATTAGAGACGGATTTTGAAAATCCGTCTCTAAATTAAATACGTGCAATAAATATTCATATGTAAATTTAGAGACGGATTTTTTAAATCCGTCTCTAACTTTAGAGACGGATTTAAAAATCCGTCTCTAACTTTAGGGACGGATTATCAATATCCGTCCCTAAGTTAGAGACGGATTTCCGTCTCTAAATTTATTTCGAGACGGATTTTTAAAATCCGTCTCTAATTTAGGGACGGATTTTTAAAATCCGTCCCTAAATTAGAGACGGATTTAAAAATCCGTCCCTAATTTAGAGACGGATTTAAAAATCCGTCTCTAATTTAGAGACGAATTATCAATATTCCGTCTCTAAATTAGAAACGGATATATATCCGTCTCCAAAAATCCGTCGCTATATAAGCTTTTTTTTGTAGTGTTTGGTCATGTGAAAAGGAGATCAGGAGATGCACCGGTGAGAAGAATTGAAGAGTGGAGGAGTAATCAAATTGTAAAGGGTAGGGGAAGACCTAAGATGACTGGCTGAGGGTAATTGAAAGTGATATGAGGTTACTGGGATTGAGGAGAGCATGACGTTGGATAGAAGTGGGTGGAGGGGTAGTATCTATGTGGAAGAAGGGGTCTGATTACTGCATTTATTTGCTTTTCTCAATTGTGTTGGTATTAGAACCTTTTGCTGAAAACCTTTTCTAAACACTTTTTGGTGTAAACCTTGTTTTTTTTTTTAAAAAAAAAAAACTTTTATCACTCTTGACGATGCCATCTCCTCTGGTCACGATTCCAGTTGACGATTCATGTTAGCCGACCCCAATCACCTTGGGAATAAGGCTTAGTTGTTGTTGTTATCAAAACTCAAAGTTGATACCAAAGTTCACTTATACTGGCCGGGTACCAAAGTAAGAGTTATTTTGGTATTTGTACCAATATTAGTGAACTTTGGTATAAGTTGGTACCAAAGATCAGGCCAATTTTTTGTCTTTATGCACAAAATGTCAAAATTGCCCTTATGTGATCCAAACTCATCTCTTTCGTGCCTTTATACAAGAAAGTATTGGCATTTCATAGTGAAATGTCAAAATGACATCTCACAAAATTTTTGATACTAAAACTAAGTCAAAGTGGCACCAAAATAGAATACTTTGACACCAATTCTATTTTAGTATTAAATTTCAGTTTGATAACAAGGTTATATTTTGGAACTAGATAACTCTATTTTGGTATCATTTCAATTTAACTTTGATACCAAATTTTTATGAGATGTCATTTTAACATCTCACGATGAGACGCCTTTAACATCTCCCTTTATCCATGTACCTTAGCTTTTTCTCTTCGCCTGATTCAAATTATGTTGCATAGTTGAATGACTATTTATTTGATTGATATGTTCTTTCTCCAAACTTATGCTTAGAAGAATAACTCTCACTTTCTCTCAGTTTCAGGTTTTTTTCTTGATAGCACTCTCACTTTGATGGGAAATCTTCGTCAAAAGAAATTCATTTTATTATGGAGTATAGTACTCGTATATAATAGCTAGACCATGCATGAATATTAATCTGCTCATAATGTCATGTCATAATTGACACCAAAAGCTAACTTCTTTTAGCTATCTACCAAGACAAAAGAGAGATCCTAAAATTACAATTATTTTCGATCCACAGTACATACATAATACATTAATCATCATACGTCAAATTTCACAATATAATTGACGATTTGACGGTATCCATTACCCTGTTAAAAAAATTATAAGTGCAATATGTAAATATTAACAGTGATGATCCAAAATATATGTGGACACGCTAAATGCGGAAATGTGTTTTGTTTTAAAATACAATGTTTTCAAATATTAACTAACTAATAATACTCTTATCCCTTATTTAAGGATATGTGTGCTTCCTGTCAAAAAAAAAAAAAGGATGTGTGCTTGCAGGGGCACACTTGAAAATAAGTATGAGCTTGATATTATGCGAAAAGTTGACATAACGAATCGTTTCTTTTTCCTAGACAATCGAAAGCAGTTTAATAACATTGAATAAGGAGTAAATAATCCAGTTCCATAAGGTAGAAAGGTCACAAGTCCAGAAAGCTGACGTTTTGGCTAAGACAACTCGGAAGGGAAGTAGGGTGGACAATGTCTTTCACCAATTTTGTACAAACCCTTGGATGAAATTAAACATTGTCTTAGACGATATTAATTATGAACTTATGATGCTATGCTGTAATGATGGGGGAATATCTCCCACTACCCACGGTCTAGTGAAACTTGATGATGTACTAGACTGCTAATTACCATCTTAAATATATCGTTCCAGTTAACTAAAAAAAAAAAGAGAGGTTCTGATCATAAGTGAACGCCAGAGTGTATTAAAGTGGTGTAGATCGATTTTACAAAGGAATAAAGATAATATTAAGCATGACGTGACTCATTGAGGTAACCTAAAAAGAGAGGAGCAATTGAGATATCGTTGTTCGATGACACTTGCATATATATATATATATATATATATATATATATATATATATATATATATATATATATATATATATATATATATATATATATATACATATATACATATATATATATATATATACATATATACATATATACCTTTGACTGAATAGAAAATTCTATAGAGCGACATAAGTTTAGACCATTGTTTATTATTCTAATACGAGTTATAGTCTTGGGCATTCAGAAATGATCATTTATTCATATTAGGAAATATCATATTTTGATCGAAAATAGGGATAGTAAAGATGTGTATTCTGAGATAGATTCATGAGATCATCTAATTAAGAGATCATATAACCCGAATTGGAAATATCTAAATTACAATCGAAGCGATATATGAATATCGAGGATAAGATAAGCAGCGAGATCCAATTACGATGGTTAATTACTTTGGACCTGTGAGAAGTCGACTAACTAGATAATATACATGTACGTAGTTTAGTTCAGTTCAATTTTTCTCTGCAGTCCAGTTTATCTTAATTTAGTTCAGTTTAGGTTCTTTTTGTCCAAAAGAACAAAGCCTAGTTCTCCAAGTAGTCATACAATATGAGTAATTCGATTCGGTACTTTTCATATATACTTGTTCAATTGATTGCTTTACTTGAATTGTTGAATACCAAGATGATCTAGAAAGATTCAGGAACTTTTCCCTAAAAAATGAAAGGAGAAGTAAACATATTGTGTTTGTATTATGTAACTTGTCTAAATTATAATTAGTGGTCCTTTCTAACACGTCTGACTACAAATAAATATATAAAAACTTTGGGGCATCGACGCATTTTCCAATCAACAGCATATATATAAATACGTACTGTAAGATCTTAAAGCGTGACACTCTCATGATAATTTATTCTCGCATATATATGTCTCTAAGGAAGTATTTTATTAGCTTCTTAATGTCTACAAACGATATATAGTGAACAAGAAGAAAAAAAATCAGACAACATAAAAACAAGGCAACCTTGTATTATGTATGTGGTGTTCCCTGATCCCCCCATTTCCTTCATGTTGTTTTTTTTACCTCGAGAAAACGTGCATTGATTAAAAAACAAAGTACAACCTAAATGTACGTAATAGTTGATCTTGTTAACTAAATTTTGAGTTTCCATCAAAAAGAAAATAAAATAAAATATTGGAGTTTGCAATAATATATCAACTAAAAGTAGTATTATTGTACTATTAATTACCTCAAAATTTTACTTTTTATATGTTTCTATCGACTACAACTTTGTTTTTATAAGGTATCTTTTTTTAATAATTGGTAAGAAGAAGTGCACTACTAAATCGGAACCTCGTACAAGTTAGACTAATCGATACAGCTAAACATGAAAGACCATTAATGTAAGGAAATCCCACTCCCAAAGTGTCTTTAGTGGAGTTTGATCCCACAAACTCAAAATACGTAAGGAGAAACCCATATAATTTCCTAATTACATTATGACTAGCTTCAATTAAGATTAATAAAATTAGAAGGAAAAATATTAATCCAATAGTTAAAAAACACTTCACAAACCATCCGCGTCACCTTACCCTCATACAAAATTGGTGAGACCGATCTCACCTAATACCAAGTTAGCTAGAATAATTGTCACAATTAGACATCAAATAAAATTATTTTGGTCCGTTGACAAATCTCTTAATACATACTCCCTCCATTTTAAAAGATAAGACATTTACACTTTACGAAAATTTAATTTGACCAAAAATATCTCTCATAATATGATAAACAAAAATTATAAAAATTATACCATTGGATTCATCGTGAAAAATACTATAATAACAGTTTAATAATTTTTTTTATTAACATAAATTATGAGTAATTAAACATCAAAGTCCAACCTCGAATATCGAGCGTGCCTAGGAGGAAGTATATGTAATACTTTCAAGTTTCAATCATGGAGTAAAATTACATGCTTAATTATGTTCTATTGTTCTCAATATGTATATGGTGTCAAATGACGTGATAAGCTGACATGAAGCCTTAAATATGAAGGTGAATACAAAAGAGTTAGTGAAGAATGACTCTTCTGGTCCACCACTGAAAATGGCAGCACTGCAAAGATAATATAATGCATGCGTTATATTTTTCTGTAGGAAAAACTATATAATTATGAGTATAATAATATACTCTATAGACCCTTCTGGGCCAGAGTAAGATGGTTTGAGCGTCACATATGATATATCAAGTCTCGAGTTCGAGACTTGTCACCATAACAATGTATCTATGTGGTAGTTGCTCCTTCCTTGCCCTCCAAACTGACGTGGTTACATGGGGTGCGCGTTTCACTCATATAGCTCGGGGTTTACCATTCACTAAGTGGATGGGTACTCGTTACCAGAAAAAAGAAAAATATATACTCTATGGTGCATGGGAAAGAAATACTACTAATCCAAGGCAGAAAACAACATATATAAAGAGTAAAGTTTTGGAAGAATATGCATGTTGTATTAATTAGCTGGAACGTGGACGACAAAGAAGCGTAAGAGTAGTTCGAAAGAAGCAGTTAAGCATGCTAAGATTATTAGGGATAATTATTGACTAAATTTATGTTTTATATAATAATTAGGAGAAGTATTGAGCTATGACTTTTACTAGTTATGGACAATAAGTAAAATACATGGAAGACAACAACTAGAGTAATGCAACCATGTACCACGCCCTTACCAAACGTTATTGTCTTCTAATTAATTTGATTATTATGCTACTTTTTGAACCGAAAGTTAAGTTAATTAAGTAATTTGGGGAGGGTAGACTAAGAAGGATGGAAAAATGTTGTAATTCAATGAGATTAATTATAAAGTTGTATTACTCGAACGTATGTAGATGTGACAAGAAGAAAATAAATAGATGATTGATATATAAATGGTGAGATTAGGAGGATTTTTTCGCCTAGTTGATCAGGCTGATTATCAAATGCTCATTTTTCTAAATTTTATTTCGTGTATGCTCAATCAAAATTAGCCCAAATTGGCCCGATAATGATGTTGTATGTAGGATGTGAAAGTTATTCGGATAAAAACCGAAATTCAATCCAGATTAGATTAGTAATTCGGATTGGACTCGAACTATATTAGGATTGGATTCGGGTTAATTATTTATGAAAAATCGGATTTTCGGATTGAAATGGATTGAGAGTGATTGGATCGAAAAATCGAAAATAACTTAATTGTAAATAAAGGGTGATTGGATCCAATAAGCGAAAATAATCGAATATTAAATAGGCTTTATATTGTGTATTTATCATTGGGCTAAACTGATTTTTCTTTAAAAAAACCCAAATGGTCCGAGTTCCGACATCTATTCTCTTCCCCTAAAAGTTAAAACTCTAAATTGTTGCTGTAAAGTTGAACCCAGTGTGTAGTTGAACATGATGTTATGTTGTTGTTAAATCTTTTGCTGTAATGAATTATGAGAATTATTTGTAATAATTTATGAGAATAATTTGTATGAATTATTAGTTAATCCAAAGTATCATTATAGGATATCATCACAATATTATCAATGTACCACAGGAACGACTTATAAAACTTAGCACATGAAAGATACCGAGAGAACCAGATAACAATGTAAGGAATGCTAATTATATTATCCCAAACATACATTAACAACATGAGTACAATGCCTAATATAATGTTCAGGATTAAGCACACAAGAGTATAATTAATTTGACAAAGCTTAAAAAATAAGTAATACTTAAGCTCAAGGGGGTTGAGATGGTGAGAAATTAAAAATAAAGTAAATAAAATCATTCGGGTTGAGAAATTATCGCAGTGAGTTGGATTATTGATCGTCTCTTTACGCAAAAAGTTGTTCCAATTAGATTTCATAATAGGAGTATAAAGATAAGATCTACCATAGAATTAGGCAAAAATACATTTTGTTAGACAAAAAACCATGGAACACAAGAAACTGGTAGCAATTATCATGAAAAATTCTTTTTCCATACGTATAACCTGGATATTTATTTATTTTAGTTAAGTTGGTAAGATGAAGGACCTTACTGGACTGACAGCTCGATTGCACAAGTATAACCAACAATGTTTGCAGGTCATACTCTTTGGGGGAGGGGGGATGGTAAAAAAACCTGACCTCAAATAACCCCAGCGGCCAGTGGGATTTGATTCCATAACCTTGAAGTCATTAGGCAAATCAAGCCTTACTTGGTGTATAACATGGATATGTAACATAGATTCTTGAGCTATTTTTGGGTTGTCTATATACAGTTTGATGGGTATAACAGGAAAGGACAGTAGAAGGATTAAACTTGCTGAGATCAAGAATGGCCCTTTTGTATGGGCTTCACTATAAGTTTGCCAGCCCAACAGTGTGAATGAACTGATCTATTTTCTATGGCAAAATTTGAACGTTTTGTCAAACTGGTGAGTTTTACAAATGTATACAAAATTTACCAAGGACACTAGGACATCATCAAGAAGAGAAATTACTTTCAATAATTTTATACTTGATGTGCAAAAGATAAAAATAGGCTTAATAGAAATAATTTCTTTTCTACTTAATTATAATAATAATAGTTAAACTAAGAAAGTGTTGAATGAACCAACCTACCTCTAATATGTATAAGAATAATAAACCATTTACTCCTATTTCGAGAAAAAATAATTTATAAATAGCATATCCTTATATTTATAATATAAATATGTTCTTATAAGATTAAAAGATGATCACTATGTTAAAAAGGAATCACTTTTCTTATTTCTAAAGAGAAGGTCTTACTTTTTTTTTATACAATATTGTAATGATAAATATTACCATATTTTCTTTTCTTTCTACATGTAGAAAAAGAGAATTTTTTTTAATCAAAACTAAAAGAAAATAAAGATTTTTTTTAGGAAATACTCTCTTCGATCTTTATTAGTTTACCTGTTTCTTTTGCACAAAGTTTTAGGATAAATAATGTTGTGGGATATAGAAGGAAAGAAAAACTATTAAGCTAGTCACTGAAAGAAATTAACCTAGTCACTATTAAACTAATTCTCTTAATATTGGACTCACTATTGCCTAATTTTAATTTAAAAGTAGACAATCTCTTACAAGACAAACTCAAATTAATAGGGGATATCGCAAAAAAAAATACGAATAAACTAATAAAGATCGAAGATGGTAAAAAATAGAGATTTGAACAAGGTATATAACGGTGAAGGGAGGGTGGGGATAATGAGATTCATGAGAGTGACGTGCGCCGACTAGTATGTAAGTGTAAAGTAGCAAATAGAAATAATGCATTGACACATTCACTCACTCTTCCTTTTTAGACTTTATCCCATCCCTCTTCTTTCACAAAAACATACACACTTTGTTTTTTTTAACCACTCTCTCCTTTCCAACTTTTTATCTTTTGTTTTTACTCAACCTAAGTGTTACTCTATACTTTGAATCTTAAATTTGTTACATTAATGAAGTTCTAAATTTAATCATAAGATGGATTATCTATTATTAGTGTAGATATTGCGGATCAGAGAGTAGAGTAGGAGTAATGATTTACTATTCCACCTTCATTCTTATGGATGAGAATCAAATTTTGATAGATAAACAATGTTTAAATATTCTTTTCCTAATTTATATTAATTGTAGCATTTTTCTCATTTGAATTTTTAGAAGTACAGTATCACATTAATTATAATATCGCGTACTATAAAATACAAATTTTAGAATAAGATGGACGTACAACGAGTTATTTTGAAATGCCGGTGGATTTTATACTAAAGAAATCACTTAGGTTATATTCTTCTTCACCTTATTACGTACGGGAATATATCACTTATTTTTATGATATACAATCAGACTATATTAGACCATACAATAGCTTTTTAATTTCAAATGAAATAAGTATAGAAAGAGATGACCATAAAAAAAAAATTGCACAAATGAGCACTTTATTTAAGGAATTGTGATTAAATTTGGACTCAATTACTCATTTTTTGTCCTTTTGCTTTGTCGATACGTTTATGCGATTGAAGTATGGATTAGACAAGTTTGGACATTTAAGACCTTGTTCTTTTGAGCATAGTTTTATTTCAATCATTTACTTTCCTCTTACAGTTTTACTTCAATTCAGTTCAATCCAAAAGAATAGGACCTGAGTATGGAGCTTAAGCATTTTCATAGAAGGTTTTTGAGGTATGTGTGGGTAAAAGTTCGTGCATGAGAGGATTCGTTGATTAAATCTAATTAATTTCACATTTCCATACAAATGCCCTCATGTGCATCACTTTCTTAGAGTTTCTTCTTCCTAATTACCTCAATATAATCTAAATCTAACAATCATCACATTTGTCATGCATCTTTAGTAATGAACATAACAATTTTTAAACTTCTATAGAAAAAACACATACTTCAGTGAGAAAACACGTTACTATTAACATTTACATCAGACTTCCATTACAAATCTAAAAAATTTTGTCAACGTAATCCACCCACTAGGATATATATTAATAATTAGTGGAGTATAATGCAACAAAATTAATCATTTTTAATTGAATATTTATAGTAAATATATTATTTATTCAATGAATAGATGTATCAATAATCTCCATATGCTAACCTACTCATCATCATTATCTTCATTCATCAAATGCATGATAAATTGTAGCATTGTCCACAAATGACCAATATTCTATCAAAATTGTATGAGTACTTTTAAGGAGTATTTCTTAATTATAGGTCTACAACTTTGCCCTAAAATTTTACATTTTTACTCACTTTGAGCAGAGAAAAAGAATAAAGAGAGAGTGAGAGAGTGTTTGCTAGAATTAGTTACAACTTGGCTAGATAACATGGGTGTTAAATAAGGAAAGACCATCATGCCACTGACAATCAGACATCGTTGGGAATATGCGAAAATCACAGATAAATTCAAACAGTTGTATTAAACTCATGATATATTTTTCTCTCTGAAAAAAACTCTGCGTTATTGGTCCTTTTCTTTATTGTTCTTATCATCAGAAAAATTTATTTTACGTAGTAATATTCAGATATTGGGAAGCTCAAACATCTGTCTCATGAAATCATTTGTTTGACGAAAGCATAAAAAGTATACTAAGTGCAGTAGCTTTGTAGTTGTACTCGTTGAAGTTTACTGAGTGAGTACTTTTTAGTTGACAGGTTTTACCACCATTATCTCGTACGTGCTCATCTTCTTGCATTTGCATTGCATACACCAATTGGGTGATAGTGCAAAGTTGTTTGAAAACTGATAGAGGATTAAACTATTTCTGGAACTCCAATCATTAGTTTAAGCTTTTAGTTGAGTTGGTCCTTTGACATAGTATTGGAGCCAGCGTGACATAAAGGTTACGAGTTTTAAGTGAAATATTTAGCGCAGGTATGAGGGAGATCGATTTGTGTTGCATTCACACTTTAAGTCTAATGGGCTCTCGCGTGAGGGGGCGTGATAGAGTGTTAAACTATTTTTGGGACTCCAACCATTAGCTTAAGTTTTTGGTTGAGTTGGTCCTTTGGCAAAAATAAAACTTCCCCAATAGCATAGGGTATTGGAGTATAGTACATTATTTTAAGATGGACAAAAGTATTGCTACATTTCCTAGTATGTGGAGCCCTTGATATTAAGCTAGCTATAGAGAGAGGATATAAATTAAGGATCAACTTATTAATACTACCTCCGTATTTTTTTTAATTGTATCATTTGATTTTGTGTTACTATTAATCAACCAACTTTGTTAAATTATATCGCAATATTATATAAGAAAAAACATAGTCAAGTAGAGTCGTGTTAATTACATTGGTCTCAATGAGAGGATTCGAGATATTAAATTTTTATAATTTTCACTTAAATCAAATAAGAGATATTAATGTTCCAAAAATCGTATCGGTAAATATGAAAAAGAAAATATTGCAACTAAAAAAATACATAGCTCGTTTGTACTACTATAAGAGGAATATATATATATAGTAATAGTATAGTGAGTATATAGGATGTCGCATTCTATGTTAACTAGCTAGCCAAGTTTTGCAACTAAATAAACAAAAGATAAAAAAAGTTGCTTGACCAAGTTGAAGGATCATGTGCCATTTTGCTTATATTGAGAATGTATATGCTAGTCATTATATGCCTATACTGAGAATATATATGCTAGTCATTGTATTATATTGTACTACAATTTTGTGGTTACGGATTACTTTTAACAAGTATTGATCTAAGGAATTAAGTTGTCTTTAATTTATCTACTTTTTTTTACTTCCTCTATCTCATTTTATTTTGCATTGCTAAGGTATTTGCCACATCCAATTAGAGGTATTGGCAATTTCAAAAGGTCTCATATTCAAAATTTGTGATACAAATTTTTTGTTAACGAGGGGATGACATGGAAAATGAATCTTGGCACGAGACATACAAGAGCTTTACATAAAATGATAAAAAAAATCCAAATAATTACGTGATGGGGTTACTTTTTGAAAATATCAAACAACAATGTATGAAAAACACGAGTAAAATCAAGATCTTGATATCGATGCTTCTACAACTAATTATTTCACTTTCCAATCTCTTTGGTTCCAAACTACCTTTCTTAATTCGCATCTTGAAATTTCCTTTATAATTATCGTTGGTTTATTGTTGGACTAAATTATCTCCCAAAGCATATTATAACAATCATATTATGTATTATAGCAACTCAACAAGGAAATCCACATTAAAACACTTGTGTATTGCATGGAACCATAACTATTACTTTGATAGATACTAACAATAATAATACTAGGTTAAGTGACACCATAATAACTCAAATAAACTGATTTGTGTACATGAACAGTGTAAGATGCTGTTTATCACCAATACATGCTTGATCTCTTCTCCCAATGAAACTGATGAAGTAAGCTTGATTTTGCAACCAATGAATACTGTCATTTAAGTTATGCTCATGTGCATGTCATGTCATGGAACAATTATGACAACTTACAGTCGTGTACCATACTTACAAATGTTTCAGAAATTTAGTATGGTGGGTAAAACCAGAGAAGTTAATTACTACAAAAAGCACAAATCAAAGATATTTTTAGAGAAACTTCAAACACTAATTATATTAGAAACTTCAAACACTAATTATGTTATTTCAAATAAGCAAAATTAAGCATGAGTTCTAATTATATATCACATATGGTGGATTAATATGTCAATATCATGATGAAGAACATCCTAATTATATTAGAAATAATTATCTCATTAATGTAAATTAAACAGTAATGGAGTAAATCCCATCTTTTTTTTTGGGTTCATACCTCCAAATTATTCAAATTCATGTACTGCATCAAACTTAGCTTGTGTCTGAAAAGGCAAAGACAAAAGAAAAGGCAGCAACTCCATAAACTTTTCCTTCACTTTCTTGGGAACACATACACAGATGACATATAATGCAACATAAAGCCTTTAGTATATGGAATGGAGTAGAAAGCTAGCTAATAAACTAGCATGTAGTTGCAAGAAACTAAAGAGTGTATGTAGCTAGCTCATCAAAATGATCTCCTAAATCCAATCAAACCAGCTATTTAAACTCCGAGCCGAAGTTCCAGATCAAGTTCTTCCTTAGCTTCTCCAAGACATAGCTCCAAATCCAACCTCACAACTTCCTTAGTAATAGAAGTAGTATTCTTTGAAACCCTACTAACTTCTTGATCAGAATGATGTTTTCCATGTTTTATGGAAGGAGGGATGGAGGAGAGAGATAGCGAAACCAAGGAGTATTGGTGGGAATAGGTGGTGGTGGCCATGGTGTTGTTTGTTGGGGAAGAAGAAGGTGAAAAAATACTTATAGGGTTAGGGTTAGGGTTATTAGGGTTAGGGTTAGAATTAGGGTTAGGGTTAGGGTTTTGATCAGTATTATTATTATTAATAGATGAGTAAAATGGGTTATTATTAGGAGATAGATCTCTTAACCTAGCTCTATCTCTTCTATGGATGTTCATATGACCTCCAAGAGCTTGAGCTGACCTAAATTCTCTTTGACAAAAGGTACAAGTGTAGTACCTTGGTGGCCATGGATATCCATAGGGGTAATCCTTGTCATACTTGAAATCATTCTCATGATCATGACTCTCCCAACAATCTTTCACTTTACTATTACTACCACATGAACTTAAGAGTGTTTTTTCCATCTTCAACACCACCACTATATGATCATGTACTACAATGACCTATTTGCCCTTCAGAATGGTTGTTCGATCGCGGCGAGGATAGATCAGATGGCCGGAGAAAGCTAGCTAGGAGAGAGTTCAGGAAACCATTTAAGTAGGTCTAGAGAGTTTGTGTTTGGTGGGAGATGATTGCTTGCTATAAGGTAAAAAGAGAGCAAAAGGTAGGTTTTTTTCTTATTAGAAAAGTTGAAAATTGTTGGTAGGACTTACAAATATATGAGATAATATTCATTTATGAAATGCACTTACCTGACACTTTCTGATACTATAACAAGCATATTGCTTAGCTAATGTAAGTGGAGACTTAGTTTGCCAGATGTTTCCCTTTTGCAGAAAAAAGAAAGAGAGATTAAATGGAGAGAGTTTATATACATATGTGTGTGTAATCTGTATGCATGTTAATTTAACTAAAGTTCAGTTCAGTCGTTTAGTTCAGTTCAGTTCAACTGTTTTATGCCGAAAAGAACAGATCTTAACTAATACCAGTATTCAATCTAGTTGATCAGATAATTATTGATAAAATCTAAGGTTTTAATATGTTTTTTGTTTGGTTGATTCTGGCCATTATTTTATAGAAGTTTTACATACACAAGGTAGTAATAAGATAAAGATTATTGGGTAATTAGCTAAACTTGGAGAAATGGTGACAGCATAAATCAGCAACTTTCTTCAGAGTATTGAACTCCAATCTCAAATTGACAAGAAGATGTCTAATAATAACTAACCTAGAAGATTTATTGAGTTGGGTTGCTAACCACAAATGATGTTGGAAATATTTACCTCAAACTGAAAAAAAGGAAGTAAAAAAAGAGTGGACAATTAAGGCCAAACAAAGAAAAGTGGGTGAGAAGATAGATCAGTAATAGGTCCAATACCATGCATTCTCTTAATCTCTCCTTATTGTGAGTTGCATTCCCTATACACCCCAGTGTACTATGTGCACGATATATCCAATGTTAATTATCCTAGTGTACTATGTGCATGATATATCTGATGTTATTTAGGGCCTGTTCTCCCCAGCTTATTTTCAGTTCAGTTCAGTTCAGTTCAATTCAGTTGAGTTCAATTCAGTTCAGTTCAGTTCAATTCAGTTCAGTTCAGTTCAGACCAGTTCAGTTCAGTTCAGACCAGTTCAGTTAAGTTCAGTTCAGCTCTTGACAATACTTTTACTCTCACATATTACTATTCATTTCAGTTCAGTTCAGTTCAATTCAGTTCAGTTCAGTTCAGTTCAGATCAGTTCAGTTCAGATCAGTTCAGTTCAGTTCAATTCAGTTCAGTTCAATTCAGTTCAGTTCAGTTCAATTCAGTTCAGTTCAGTTCAGCTGTTTTATGCCGAAGAGAACAGGCCCTTATTGCTTATTTGAAGATTTCTTTATTATGCAATTATTGCTCATTTGCAGTTTTTTCAATTAATCAAGAAAATTGCCTTAAGTGCATCATACTTATGATACATAATTATAAATCTAATTACATATTATATTTAAATATTAATATATTCATTCATAAATCAATACTTGGCGCTTCTTGCAGATGCCAAGGGTTGCAATTTTTTTTTAAAGAAACTGAGGGCCTGTTCTCCCCAGCTTATTTTCAGTTCAGTTCAGTTCAGTTCAGTTCAGTTCAGACAGTTCAGATCAGATCAGTTCAGATTAGTTCAGTTCAATTCAGTTCAGCTCTTGACAATACTTTTACTCTCACATATCACTATTCAATTCAGTTCAGTTCAATTCAGTTCAGTTCAGTTCAATTCAGTTCAGTTCAGTTCAGTTGAGTTCAGATATTTTATGCCGAAGAGAACAGGCCTGAATATAATATATTTGTAAAGCATTTGATAATGGCAATGATATTTTTTATACAATAATTATTCACTTGCATATGATACGGGTCATAAAACTAGTTACTAATAATCCTGAAGATGAAATCTCGAGAAGTTTTAGTACAATAACTTTTCTAGTCTCTAGATCAAAATTTATAAGAATTCTCGATACATCAAAGAAAAATATACTAGTCTTTAAAAAAGTCTTATTTGAGATCGTATTAGTCCAATATATGACTGAAACAATTAAGTACCCTTTTCAGCTTGACATCTATCAATTTAAGCCATATATCTATTAGTTTAACCTAGATATCAATCAGTTTAACCCAAATATTTATCACAAATTATAGAATAGGTGGTATAATACTGAATTTTTTTAACAAGTTCATTGTATTTCACTCTAACCCAACAATATCCTAGTCATCCCTTTTTCCCTTCCTTTATTTTCTTGATTCTCGAACTACAATGGACAATTTCAAAAAATAGCTCGGAAGTGTTACCGAACGGATTAAACTAGTCACTAAATGGATTAAACTAGTAATTGAGTGGATTAAAGAATATCATTACTCAATGGATTAAAATGGTCACGAAATAGATTAAACTGGTCCCTAAATAAATTAAACTAGTAATTATATAAAAAAATGTGACATGTTCTCTTCTTGATATTGGGTCGGGCTTGGGCCGTGCCTAATGTTAAACTAAAAGTAGGTGGTCTCTTACAAGACCAACTGAATATTTATTAGTTTAACCCATAACATCTATCAGTTGAAGCCTATAAACATCGTCTATCAGTTTAAGCCCATATCAATTTAAGCCATAAACTAGTAATTTTATGCCCATAGTTGATAATCTTATGCCCATAAACTGATAATTGATACCTCGTCTTAGTCATTCTAAATAAAGGAGACACATCTCATACAAATATTTATAAGTATAATAGTCTTATATGCACGTGATGCTTGCGAAAACATATAAAATTGCTTATATATAATAGAGAGAGCATAGTATCTGGTTTTAAAAAAAAAATTAAAGCAGGTAGTTAATCTTTTTTTCATGTCTTGATATATTAATAATCAAAGGTTAGTTGTGAAGACTTGAAAATATTAATGTGTTTTTTTCACTTAAAAAAACTAAGTCTTAATGGTAATTAGGTTTAATTAGGATTTTTTAGGTCCTATCATGTGTAAATATAAGGTAAAATCAAAGATGATCAAAGAACATAAAAGCAACCTAAAACTAAAACAAAAATGCATCAAGGGACAATCGTGATCATAAGAAATACCCATGATTTATTTCCTATCTTTCATTCTCTATAATTTTGAAAAAACATGAAAAAGATCTTTATAAAAAAATTATCTTATCAAATGACCCTATGCTACTATTTATTCACAAATTACACTTCTTTTTAGGTTCCCCAATACTAAATAATTTCATTAGATAATAAAATAACACAATTTACTCCAATTGCAAAGTGTACTTTATAAAGATGATCAAAATTTAAACCCATCATCTACTCCATTTAAAGCATATTATTGACCACCTTTTGCACTTAACATAGCCTATGAGCATTCTTAACCTATCAATCCATTTATCAAGATTGCATACGGGAAACAAATATTATTAAAAGAGACGGTTAATTTACTTTTAATATAAAAGTAGACCTAGTCATTAATTCTCTTTTTAATATTGGATTTACCATTCCCTAATTTTAATTTAAAAGTAGGCGGTCTCTTACAAGACAAACTCTCCAGAAAATAGTAAAAAAGATGATTACATAAAAAAAAAAGCAGCATACAAGACTGCATTATATGTATAAACACAATTAATCAGTGACTACAAAGTGGAATAACTCTATTCAACTAATATCACAATTCACAAGCAGTACTTGTACAAGTGACATAAATATTACATGAGATGACAAGTAAATAAGCAGCAAAATTTTGGCACTTTCTTCATGGAAGATGAGCTAATGTCTCTATCTACTATACAGATACTGTAGTTTCCTCTCTCAGGAGATAACTTATCCATACTTTTTCGTCCTAATCCTGTACGTAAAACCTCCTAAATTCTTGATTAGTATTCAAGCAAACTGACCAATCTAATTATCTGAAACAAGAATTGTTCTATGACTCTGTAGATAAGCCCTCATCGATGTATTTAAGTAACCCAGTTCGCCACGCCCCAATAAGAACGAAAAAGTACCGATGACTGCATTTTTCGTATAGAGCAGAGAGAGCAGAATGTACATTCCTTACACTAAAATCTTTTTCCTTCTCTTAGATTAAGTCCATAAACCCTCCAGAAGCTTCAGGGAGAAGAGAGAAAGGAAAGTACAATGGAGGTTGATCATCAAATATGACCTATGCTTCCAACAAGAAACTGAATCCTGCATTATCTCGAATGAGAAGGGGAGGTTCAATTTCTGAGATACTAATCTGCTCTGTAGACTTTGCCAAGTCATCCACTGAAAATGGTATACTGCATGAAGAATGTTTTAGCAAGTTAGCAGCTAGGTAGGAAAATGAATTCACGAAAGGAAAAGATGGGACATGGATATCGATATATTACTCCGACTCGGGTACTTGTGTCAGATATACATGGATATGTATTCAAGTGTCTAAATTGGCTATTTCATTAAAAAAATTCCATGACTTTGACGCAAAATGAATGAAGTATCGAAGTGTCCGTATCCAGGTTGGAGTGTCAAGAATCCAACACAGATAATTGAGGTAAAATAAGGAGTCCGAGTAACATAGGAGTTTGATCATATCTAACCTTGAGTCATCATCCAGTAGAAAAGAGCTACTGACAGCATTGTTTGAATCTTCGGTCATTAAGACTCTCATATTCGATATAACCTGCAGCAAAAGCAGTGCATATGGCATCAGTCTTGCTAAAATAAGGCCTCATGACGGTTTCCATAGATGTCTAGACCAAATATTGATCAATGCTAGATTATTTAATCAAGATGTAATTCATGGGAATACGCCTTCATTTTGGAGATGAGGTGGCAAATCTGTAAGAGAAAACGCCTGACACAAATGGATTTATTATAACCAGATTCAAAGTTACGGATTTTAAATGCAGAGTCAAGAAATCATGTCTAGAAGGACTCAACAAAGCAAAGGTTTCAGATGTTCCATGTACCTTCCAAGAAATAAAGTTAATAGATCAACTGGTTAAAACATAAACTTTGCCTTGGGAGTATGTAAGTACAAGGCGGCTGTTTTATTGTATAGTAGGTCAGTCATTTCTATAGCAGCCTCTCTGCAAAAGACTGTTTTCATCTAACCCCTAACCCCTGCCATATGTGGGAGCCTTGCAGGAAGGCTAGAGGAAGTTAGGCACTGCAAGAAACAACCTTAACCATATAGGCTGTGTTGTTAGACCATACGTTGGAGAAAGCGTGAAATTAGCTAATCCGAGTCCCAAATTAAGTACATAAATCAGTGAAGGACCTTTGGGTTTATTTCACCAGTAGCAGAAGCTAGAAAAGTTTATAATATCTGACTCGTATCGCTTTGCTGAAAATGAAATTAATAGCTTCAAGCAGCCCACCCATTCTTATTGTCCTTGTTTAATCTTGCTATTCATATGAATAGAATTTCATAGGTTCCAGGTTCTTGGCCCTTGGTCATTCATAATCTTTTTAGTGATGCACTCCAAACAAATTTTACCTCATATGACACACAATTAAAGCCTGCACAACTTCTTGCACTAAAAAATCCCCACCTAGGCATCGCAGTGAAACTTTAGTCCTTCTAATTAGGTGATGAAAAGAAGATTCTAACCCCTATTAGATGATACAATGCCAAATAAAGCGTTAACCTTCAAATGTGGTTGTATAAAACTTACTTCAGGAGACAAACTATGTGTGCCATATTTGTCATCCCAGTACATTGTACTGATTCTGTAGAGCTGCTGAATGCTAAGCACCTGCAGTCAAAAAATGAAACTGGTCCACAGTAAGAAAATGAATAAATTAACATAACTGACCTCTTACTGAAGTTTGAAAGCGCATTACTTACTGGGCAAAGGTCGTGACTAACTTCATCTAGAGTTTTCTGAGGCTTCTGATGAATGACCTGAATAAAGACAGCAAATTAGATCAGTTCGACACTTTTCCCACCGTCTAAATATCTCACAAATACTGTTCTTCCTTTCCCTTTTTCACCTTCTCTCTTTTTTCTCAAGCTAACTTATATATCTCATAAGTATGCAAAAACACTACCTCCTCCAAATAGAGTGCATCACCAACTACTAGAATATCAAGAAAGATTTAGTTTTTAAGAACTTAGTTATAGTCCTTCAGATGATATAATTTACTAAAAGAATACAGTACCAGGAAACCAATAGCTTGTCTGATGTGCTTCAGCTCGTCCCAAGCTGAACCTGCATGCTGCCAGTTCAAAGTTTGGCTAAGAAAATGAAACAAAATATGAAAGGAGGCGGATATAGAAGATAATGAAAGCAGTAGTATTCTAAATACCTCTTCAGCAGCATCATAACACCAATTTTCTAATTCTGCTAGCCCTGCCTTGACATATTCAGCATTGCTAAAAGAACAGCACTCCCGTCTCAACAGAAGGCTGGTCAACAGGCAGGTTTATCAAACAATAATTCTATGTTACACCAACAATGACGTAGAAAGAAATTAACAAGTATAAAATATTCAAACCTGTTGAACAACTGTACATTGATAAAAGAAAATACTTGAGTGTATACTTTCCGCATGAGGAATGATGGCACCTGAAATGGGTTTCTCAGGAGTTAGTAACACGAATCAATCTTTTAACATATCCAAGTGTTATATTGCACAGTATAGCTTCACTTTTGGGGACAGAAGAACTTGATTATACAGTCAACACTCAACAATGTTCGAAGAGAAAGCATAATGGGCTCCTATTACGTTTAACTAACTTTTGGTTTCTGTTGTTTCAATAGTCAGGCACAAGAATTTACAAAAACAGTACTTTGCAGTCAGCAGTTCATAGAAGAGTCAACCATCATTCTTAACTTTAAATATCTCTCAGAGGCAAATTCACATCTTATATAGAAAAGAGGTCATGAAGTGGTGAGGAAACAGGCACTAAATTGTTATTAAAAAATTTCCAGGAAAACACAAGATGAAAAGAAAGGGAAAAGTTGACAAATCTATTGCATTTACTTATTGACCCACAAATTAGTAAAAAATCCATTAGAGGTAAGCAGCCCGGTGATCTGGTGAATATAGATAAATCAGTAAGGCACAATGTAAAGAAACAACAAAATGGATAACAGTTTGATGTTGAACATAAAACACTAATATTTGAGTATAGAATGATTACGGAAAGAGGAACTGACATGATAAGTTTTCATCACATTGAGGTAATTGCTTAATTTCTGTACAATGTCTTTCCAGTGAGTAAACAGTGTCTGTTGAGCTGCTGGACTACCAACAGTAACTGAGTTCACTTTTCTTGGCGCCTGCCATTTCATTAGGAAACATAAGAGTCAGATCAAAATATACAAGTGCCCTGCATAGTGATAATAGCTTAACATAGGACCAGCATCATAATTGCTGAATTCTTCTAATATCAAAAGGCTCTAATGATGTAATGTTGTACATGTTCATTACCTGAATACATAAGCCCAACTGAGGAGATATCTCCTTTTTAAGGTTATCACGGATCATTCCATATATCTTCTCTACATAGGCTGTTAACTGTTGTTTGAAAAGCAATGCAGGATATTTGGCCTCAATCTGGTTCAAGGAGCCATCAATTCCACCATTTGTTCCACCATCAACTGAAGAAAGATCCACATTCCGAGGAATTCCGCGGAAACTCTTAAAAAAGATATAAGAAAAAAATTTCAGCATAGGTTGCAGGTACTTAAGCAGAACAAAGAGATCAGATAAATCTACTTTACTTGGGTCATCCTCACGAGGAGGCCAGCTGAAGTGCGCCGCCGCTGTGGGGGCATTCCAGCTGCACCTGCTGATTTTAGTGTGCGTTGTAACAGCAGTAACAGGGATGATGTATTTGACAGCCAGTAAGCTAAGATGTCATTATTATCCTGAGCCTGAAATATATGGCATTTGAAGGTTCATAAAGCATCATACAAGAAGGAGATATTGCAAGACATCAATACTGCCAATCTGCCATACAACTCTAACCTCTATTGCATGGCCAATTGTTTGAATGATTCTGTCAAAAATGCTTGTTCTCTCCACTTCAAGCGATCTCCAGTGCCTTAGGCATTTGTATATAATACATGCTGCAATAGGCCGATCTTTTGTGAACCCAAGCTGCTGAGCTATACATCGGATGAGCAAGTCTTGATTCTCCTGTTGTTTCTCATTAAGTGCTTTCTGTGCTCTCCCCTCTACCTCGGCAGGATCCCTTGAGTTCATGGACGTACTACTCCTCAGTTCCTAACACAAGATTCCAATTAGACCGATAATATAGGTCAACACCCTAAATATTGATCAAAATGCAAATTCAATAAGGATAAAGCTTAGTACCACACTTCTTGTACTTTCAGTTCTCTGCAAACCACAGAAAAGTATTCAAAAGTAAGAGCTCGCAACCAGCAGATACCAAAAACCATTAATGATACAACAGCAAATGACATTACCTGCATTAATGATCTAGAGCGTGCTGCCAAAAGCTTATTATTCTGTGCCATGGTTATAGCTTGTTGACGAAGAACTTTGTTCTCAGATTCTAAATTGGTAAGTCTGTCCTCAAGCCTAACAGCAGAATAGTATGAGCATCATGAGTAACAACCATCAAAACACTCAGTGTCCTCTGTAAGATTGTTCCAATTTTTCTTTATCATACTTAGTGTTTAGACATATGCCCGGTAGAATAGGTAAAGAAAGGTGAACCAGCAGAGGAAATAAACGGATCTAACTAGAAAAGATAGAAAAAACAACAGCAATAATGCCAGAGCCTTAATCCCATTAAACTAGAATCAAGAGCAGATGATGCATAATATCACAAAGACACATAACATAAATAAGGAAGCCAAAATTCCTTAGGGTCACAGTTACTTTTTTTTTTCTTCCCGAAAGGAAGGAGCAATACTATTAATTAGCAATAAGGTTCATTACATCCCATGAAGGGTCATTAGTGGCTGAATTGAGTCCAAACTCGTGGCTACCAAACTAAATTGACAATTACTTGACAACAAACAAAAGATGTTGATTCTCAAAATTAAAGAGATCAAACAAGATGGTCCCTGAATGTCATCACACTACAGAATACGTCAAATTTGATTAGGACACCAGAAGGGGAGGGGAGGATTTCCTAATGGTATTACAGAACCATCAAGGGAGAACAAGAAGATTTGTCCAATCCATTCAACCTAACCTCCTCTCCAAATAAAAATAGACTAGAAGGGCAGGGGGTTGGGGGGGGGGGATCTGGCTAATTTTTGCTATGGAGCAAAATTTTCAGAGAGAAAACCTTAAGTTGAATTGAATTAGTACATGCAATCACCACAAGCAAACTAAGCAAGAAAACCCTTACTATGACAAAAAAGAATATTTCCTTCCACATTTTGTTACGTATGTATACATATGACTATAATGCTGTGCAGAAATAGGCAAGATTATAAAAAATCAAGTACTTCCCTCCACTCAAAAATTGCAACTTGAGAGACAAAGATCAATAGAAGTACAAAGTACTTATATAGAGAACAAACCTTGCACATCTCGTGTTCCAGTTTATCCATGCTGTTTAACTGCACGATCTTGCTCATGGGTTTTTCTGGAAATTGCTCTTCATAGAATCTTAAGTTCATTAAGCTAGCTTAGGATGTAAATTGCTCCCTACATCTCCTCAAATTCTACTTTGAATTACAGTCACTAGTTCTAGGCACAAGAGTCTAGTTTGTTTGATAAATAGGAACGCCTACCAACTTTTGAATAAATTTGCGAAAAGGAAGTTCTTTGAAAAAATTACGGAATTGTGTTTATTTTTCTAAGCATCACTTATAATCAATTTTCGACCAATTTCTTATCTAGGAACTCTCTGCCAAGACTAATGTCTCCTGCTGCCAAGGGTCTTCCTCGCCTAAAAATTGCAGGCATCCTTATCCGGGAAGGCAATTCATGCACCTCACACTACATTTCCCACTGAAAACTCCCCATCTTAAAGTCATGGATAAACACATAACTGATCCCATGTTGCAATCACCTTATCAACTTGTCCTATATGAAATTTTCAATGACAGGGCAAAAATATGCTTTTCACAGGTCATCAAAGCCAAAAATGCAGTGTTAGAGAACATATTGATTTCTTTAAGTTCTCCTTCCGAAATCATATAGGGACTCTTCTTCATTCCATCATGTGAATCAATCTAAAGAAAAACTACGGCAGATAACAAGTTTGAGATTCCCATATCATTTAATACTCTGACAACTGACGAGCATTTCTCCAACTTTAGTTCCATTTGCTCCATTGACAATGAGAATTAGCCTACATGTATACCACCACTGATTGTTCAATAAGAACTGGACACCTATGCTGATAAATAGGGCAGCAATGCAAGAACTAAAAGAAGGAAGGAACTGTTGAGTACTGAACAAACATCAACAGCTACAAGCAAGAAGAGGACGGAATAAGACAAGACTTACCGAAGATGGGAGATCAAACGGATATGAAAATTTGATGAGGTTGAATCAGACGATGCAGCTTTGTACGGCCTTCAACTGGTACTGGTGTAGGAGGGGAAATTTGTCATCTGTCTGAGCAATAGAGAAGAGCTTGTGCAAGAGCAGAGGAAATGCTCGAGCCCTGGTAACATCATTTGAGCTACACCACTCACTAGAGTCCAATTCGAAATTTCAAAGACAGGAGTTTATAGCTTTTTGAAGACTCATCAAGCAAATAAAGGAGTATTATTTTATGAACTACTAAGGCTATAAATGTCTGTTTCTAACCCGTTCTCCAACTGCTACTAGCATAACTTAGAGCTTGCCAGACATGTAGAGTGAATGGACAGAATACAAAGGGGGAACTAATTGTCCATGTATCTTTTATACCTTTTTCAATACTACATTTCCAGTAAGCTGAACCTAACAGAAGGGTCTAGTTCTGAGCATAATGTCGAACAAGGTATACTTCTTCAAACTGTCAGCAAGGTTATAAACAGATCATAAGCAAGGAGGAGCTGTCTAGGCCCAATGGTTTCAATATGTACAAATGAGAGTGAATGGTTCTGAATTGATAGGAAACAGATGATTTGCAATGCATTTTCATTCGAGAGGATCTGTACTATTGATCAGCCTGTAAACTAGCGGATGAATATTTGGTCAGTTGATATGAGGACATGGGTTCTACTACTTGAGACCATTTTTGTCAATCCAAGGTACATATTCTAAAGGTAGGAAGAGCAAATTTCATCAGAAAAAGTCATCGAAGGCCCCCTCCCGATCACTTTCCCAGTTGTCAGCTCCTGCACAATGCGCGCATCAAGAGAGAGAGAAAAAGACAATATTGTTACTTTTGACATATCCTATACAACAAAATTGAAAAGCTGCTAATGCAACAAATGGTGTCTTAGAATAAGGAAAAGAGATCCACATGTGAAATGAATGGAGAATCAGTATAATTCCCTAGTATTGACTTGAGACGAATTATGATCTTAAAGCTTTACTAGATCTGGGTATAGAGCAGAAATTCTAGAAAAGCTGATCTAACCTGTAGTTCCAGCATGTGAAAGATCCTGAACTATCAGCTGGAAAACATCAGGATTCAGGAAGGAGAAGTTTCCTGGACTTGAAGCAGGGGCTCGAGAAGTAAAATCAGAAGCAGAGGATGAATCTTCAGAAGAAGAGGAAAAGACACCATGACGGGTATCTCTTACTGTATGCTCTGAAGAAGAACACAAGTTTGATGAGGCATGCAAAATCATTTTCAGCTCCGAGAATTGGTTGGACATGCAGTATATCATCCTGAGACATGCTAAATCACATCTATCGTTAGCCAAATGACATGTATGAACTTCAATATCCACAAGTTCTTTCAGTTTACCTGCAATCATCTGCTTAACCTGAGCAAAGATAATTTGCACCATATGAAAGGAATGTTTCCTTTCTCTAAAGTTTTAACTCTCTGGTTGAAATCAATAATTAGCCTATGAGAAAGTACCATAACCCCATAAAAAAATACATGCTGGAAATCTCTTACATAGATGGACTTGTTCGAAAAGCACTATAAGCAAATGGTAACGATGTAACTTTTACTTCACAGCCCACTTCATCAAAATCCAGTCCCAGCATCCAGATCTCAGTCTTTAAAGAGATGAAGGATACGAAATCAGAGTTATATTGGACGATCTCGACTACCATCCAAGCAATAACTTTCAGTCAATAGCAAAGATGCAAGGGATTAATCAAGATATACGTAAGTGATTAGGACTAGGGAAGCTCTCCGTAGATCTGTGAGAAATGCTTTTGGAGTAATTCAATTATTAAAACTAATTTAACCTAATTCTATCTCGACTTCTGGTTTACATCAGCATTCTAACATACTAGACCTACTTCAAGTCCAGGATGCAGTTGATGACTTCTGACATGCAGAAATCTTTTTCGGGTCAAGAGTCTTAAAGTTATGCTGCATCCCAATCATCACTTCATGCACCACAGCGTCCTCTCAGTATGTCATCCTAAGTACCTTTAAAGACTACAAGAACAAGGAAGCAGTTCTGAGCTATCCATCACCCTAAATCATGTCAGATACGAGATACCAATTGGCTATCAAACTAGAATATATGAAGCACTTAAAACAATGAAGCCAGCTAAATCCACAAGAGAAGAATTAATACTCTCAGTCTCACTCAGACTAACTTTTCCATGGCATATCTTACCTTGTCCGCAATCTTCTTCAATTTCACAATTTTCCCAGTAGTCATGGCAAGACCACTGGCTGAGTCACTCGTATTGGCCATATACTGACACAAAGACTAGATAATTCATGAATTGAAGGCAACCTGAAAAATGTAGTAGTGCCCACATGGAGAGATGGGGAACCAGAGAGAGGATGAAAATATAACAAGGGAAACTAGGAATTGTTGGAAGAATTTCACAACAAGGGCCAAGGAGTGATACATTAATTATATAACCGTACTGTGTTCATCTAAAAACGAAACTGTGCTGCATTTAAATTTATGCTTTTTCCAGCAAAATTCTTAAAAAAAACCATGTAAAGTTTGAAATATTATATAAATAAGATAGAAAAATGTGAGCAAATATATATCCGAAGCGAAGACCTCTTCCATCTGTTTAGATTGTGATTACCCCCCTAAGAAACTCCTAGATTAATAAGTGAAAAATTAAGACTCTAACACCCCATCACCAAAGAGTAACTAGAAAGAATTTATTAATCCTATGCATGGTCAAAGATTTGCACAAAGAAGCACATTCCTTTAATTTATTATTTATCCAAGTCATCTAAGAGGAACAAGATAATATCCTTAGCACATTACAAATTTGAGACAAAGAAGTCACCACCTCCTAATTTAAGACCATTTATACAAATAATGCTCGACTCCCTTACAGATCATACAACTCAAGACATCCACCATTGAAGTAACTCCTTGTCAAACCTTTTACCAGCTCTAAACCATTTCTTTAGGCCACTATCAACTAACAGCGAAAACCTAAGAAAGCGTCACACACACAGTTCATCTTATCCACCTAAAAATCTTCTAATCTAAGATTTTATCACGATATTTTTTGTGCCTTTCCTAAATCACTGTACTTACAAGCTACAAACTGATATTATATTGATAAATTATCGAACCTTATTTGCTGGAAGAGAAGAAAGATTATAAAGCTAACTACTTCATACATTGTCTATTCCAACAAAAGCAATGATGTATTTTGGCTCAATATTCATATTACTTCTCAGCACTTTAGTTGGTTGATTGAGTAAACTTACTCTCATAAACCACCATCTCATCTAGTATACAACTTAAATTATCTATCCAGTTAAAACCAATGACCTTGCAAACATGAGGTTACAATATAGATAAAAGAAAACTCAAAAACCTCAAAATGGGCTACAGTTTAAACTCATAAAACGAAATTTAATATTACCTATTAAGAGAATCTTGAAGTTGATGAACTCTTCTTTCTGTTTCTTCTAATTTTTTACGCTTCTCTTCACTTGATTCATGAGCTTCATTATACTTCCTTTCCCACTCATCAGATTTTTCTTTCTCTGACTCTAACGAGGCCTGCATGATATCGGAAAGCGAATCCACTAAAAGTAAAAAATAAAAAGAAAGAAAGAACATATCACAAGTAACAGCTATAGAGGGACGCAACCCACAACATCCGCACATGCTCCCTGTAAATCTATTATTAAATCCACAAACCTAGAAAATATGAGGACATCATATGACGGAAGCACTTGAGAGATTTGAAGAAGATGGAGTATGATGCAAGCACTTAAAAGGAGAAATAGCATTTACATAGGCACTGCTGAACTAAGCCAAGATATACAGACAAGAGAAATCAATAGACCAATCTGACAGAAAAATCTACCTTTAAATTGTCTATCTCTACATTTAAAGTGTCAATCTTTTCAGTATCTTCGACAGCTACTGTAGTTTCTTTGACAACAGATGCTGCCTCTATGACTGCTTTCTGAGAAGCCTCACGCTCCTTGACAAGCAAGTCATTTGACTCATCAATTTTACTCTGCATATCTTGCAAGGATTTTTGTAACTTTGCTATTTCCTGCTGCTTGGACTCCTCCAGATCCGTCTGTATAGAACCATTTTAACAATGATATATAAGTATTAGCTGGGATGGCAATTACAGACTCCGACATGTCAAAATATGATTACATTCTAGGAGCTTCACAAATGAATCTAAGACATTATAGTAAATAATTTGGGAGCGTAGTCATTTTAACAGCATTCTGAATATGTAAACCACCTCAAAATCTGGCATCTAGCATGCTTATTTGCAAACCTATATATGAACACCTACTTTCACCAGCTTTATATCCCCCAAATCCTCTATGCCGCTTTATTTGGAGAGCTTTATCCGGGATTACAGTTTTGAGAAAAATATAGAATTAATACCAATAGTGTGCTCTAGATAAGAAGCCAGGAAAGATTCTCACCTGAGAAGTGATATGTGTGCATTATGAGCATGAGGAAGTATAAACTTGTGATCTATTCACAGACTGAGTTTCTGTAACAGCTTGAAGTAGACTTCATGTGGTAACGCACAGAAACTCGAGTTTGCCCAGTTATTGTCATAATTACTTGGATGTTTGTAACAGGGATTTGCATAAGAACATAGAAGTCGTAAAACATCAAGCTTTTATTTGTTTCCATATGTTTTAGTCCAGAAAAGAATACTTGCATGTTCCCAAGGTTTATTAGTTAATTGTCTCTGGAATGGGTGGTTTATCTAGCTTTACTAAGTTTCAGATCACGTGGCCTTTAGAGAAATTCCTTAGCTTCTATAAAGTTGCATTATTTGTAATTTTTTTTCTGCTTGAAATGCTTTGCCTTTTCTTCAACAAAATAATTCTCAGTGTAGGGCATCTACTTGGATCAAAGAACTGACAAAAACAGTAAAACCTCTATCATGGTCAATCTATGAGTCATTTCCTAGCATGTCAAGTTCAAAGCATATTACTGGTATCCAGAAAGTCTGTATAGTACCCGTAAACGTTTTTCAAGTTGTAGACGCCAAGTGAGGTCTTCAACCTTCTTTTCAAGTTTATCCTTTGCTTCTTTGAGTGCACCGGTTTCTCTCGAAGCCTTAAAAGAGGTTTAGAATGCATGTTAGTAGAATATCAATGATAACTTTGGAAATAAGTACAAGATAGATGAAGTTCATCAGAAATAAAACAGAAACAAGAAACCCCATCCTGTAGCTTTTTTGCCTTAAATAGTTAACTCAATGAAGAATACAAATATTCTCACACAGTTTGTTTACATGCTCAACCAGCGCTACACTATCAAAGCATTCACATCATAGTAATGTCATCATAACAAGCCTTGTTTCCATGACTACCACCTTGGTGGCTTGGAGAATATTTATATATAAAAACAAGAAACATTCAGTACTCAGTAAAAACTTAACTGTTGATTCCCTTGTAACTACAAAGTATGAACCTGTCTCCAACGCCCTTCCCCAAAAAGGAGAACAAAGAAGAACAAGAGGTAGCATGATCAGGTTTTGTGTAAGCTGGCTGAGGTACATGTGTTTAAGTGGAATGGTTCTTGATAGTTGATGAATTTGAGTTTCTTTAGGCTATTCTTATCCATATAGTCTTGTGAATCTAAGGCTTTTAAGTACATATTTCAAAAATTCTTCTGCTTCCAGGAGAAATTCTCCCGTTTGGCCTATTATCAAATATACTTGCACCCATATACTTGTGATATGCACAGTGCACTTCACACCCTGCAATTAACTAGCATAAAAAACAGACCAAAGACACTAGATTAATGGAAGAAAAGAGTGATTATGAGAAGTGAGAAAGATTATTAGAGAAAAAAAAGTGATGATATGATTGAATTGATGAATGAATCACCGATTACAACCTAGTCACTCTTTCAAGAGGAATAGCACTCTCCCAATCAGACTAACTCACTACTTTTCAGCAATATTCAACATATCTTATCTCTCCCTAACGCATTCTATTTATAGAGTTTCTTCCCTTCTAACCTTCTAACTTATTCCTCGAAGTAACCCATAAACTAATGTGCATTACTAAAAGTGCCCCTTCGCCCTAGGCCAATCTATTACAGACCCAAAAATAAAATATTGTATGTACAAAGATGGTCATGATCAAGGCATTGGATCATTGGATGTAATCGCATGCTCTTCTTAGATGTAACTACTTCCTCATTTTTTTTACCATTGCAACGTTTCCCTTATTTGGAAGTTTCACATTAATTGCAACGTTTCTTTATTTGGTAATATCTTCTCTATTTCTCTCCTATCACATGTGTCCCACTCTTTATCTATCTCTATATCTCTCCTCTTCACATGGGTTTCTTAAATGTTGTGCCAAGGGGTGACATTGCAGTAATAATGGATCGGATGAAGTATTTACAAGCTCAGTTTGGTTGAGTCTAGCCACAAAGAAAATTCTACATGTAATCGCACATATTTTAGTTGAATAACGCCAAATTGAAAGAAAAATCATATCGTAGAAGATTACCAACCATCCCAACTCAAACCTCAAGCTTGGCCATACTACAATGCAACTATCCAGGTCTTGCAAATTTGCAATAGGCAGGAAATGGTGAAGCCTTAGGTGTAAGCAGCCTTAATCATAGATACGCCACACATACATACGTAAAAAACATTCTGGTAGCAGAGGCCAAAAGCTACAAAAGAAAATCGCAAACAGGAAAACAAACAAAGAAATATAATGCTACATAATTCTCATCAGCTGAATCAACTAACAACCAGATAGAAATTTAGTCTTCCAGTTATTTTCAGTTTAAAATGAGATATCCAGAAAGCAAATGACCAATACAACATAAATCTTCTTATTTTTTTCCTAATGTATGACATTCTTAGATTGGCTGGCTGTAAGGCTGTAACAACTCTTGAGACCCTATTTTATGATGGAAACCCTATAATCTAAGTGTCAAAAGGGTATCAGTTTCAAAATTTTCAATACTAGATAGTGTGCTACAGAAACACTCCTCTGCTTGGTAAAACTGCTGAGCGCAAACTAGAACAGCAGCAACCATAACTGAAAACTCATGATTCATATATTGCAGAAATTGAATTTTACACGACTATCTAACAAATTACTCCAGCTCTCATTTGATTCATTCTTCAAGCTTGTGGCAGAGATGATCAATGATGTGAATATGTGATAGTAAAAGTTTAGATACTTCGCACTCTAATGGTTCTCTTAGGTCGGTTTCCTTACAAGGGGGTTAAAAGAGACTCCAAAGATTTTTCATGGGTTAGTTATCTGTAAAGTTTGGCTCGTAAAAGGAGCCTACAGTACAGGAATCAAGCCTCCTAAAATACTTTCCGTTACCTGTGAAATTGAATCCCAAGAATTTTGTGAACAGACTCTAGGGGAAAGCACAAACATATAGCTCTTACCATACATTTCTGTTATAACGATAAACAACAGAACTCAGAACACATACCATCTTCAGCTTTCTCAATTCTTTTCTAGCTAGCCGCCCCCTCCACCTGCATTGTGTAAGAACAGCTGCCCATTTGAGCTTCTTATAGTATGAATATGCTAAGTGACATCGCCAAAAAGCCTGTAAAAAGCCAGTCAAAACGCAATACATTATTCAAACAGTTGTCAAGACGATTCAAACTACTAAAGCATGGAAATGTAATAACCTGCAATATTTTTGCTGCTTTTGTTTGCTTTTTAAATCTGAACTCATTGCGAGCAGCCAAGATCCTTGACCCTGTTTGTAAGGTGAGCGCCGACAATTGCATTCGTTTATAGGATTTTCTGGACAAGTGTCTACGCAAGTTCTTCTGTACTTTTATGGAAGCCGCCTCTCTTCGCAAATTTTCAAAAACCTGGCACGCAAATTTTCCTGCAAATGAAAGCAATAGGAAGAAAAGCAAGATGAATATATATACACAATGCCTTATCATTGTAAAAAGTTGATGTAGAGGAAGCTATCATGTTTGCAAGATTCCAAGAGGCTTACTCCTCCATGACGTTTGTATAACAACGGCAGTATTGCGCAAGGCAAGAAAATACTGACGGGAAATATGAGTTCTAATTTTCCTTTGAATGGTCCTTGCAGCATTGCTAAGTTTCTCTGATCTGCGTGCATCTAGCTCAGCCATCTGACCAGCTCTCAGGAAAACTTTAGTTTTCCCAATCTGCAAATTATCAAGATAAATGGAGAATTGAAGAGTTTGAAATTTGAACCCTATCTAGCACAAGAAGAGACTGTATCTTGCAGCCTATCATATTGGTTTAGACTTTAGATAATACTACAAGACATTTAAGCATTGTTTTTGCATCTAGAAAGAAACAAGAAGCATATCGTAATCTATTAGCATAACAGGATAAAAGGAATTGGCTTTATTGCCATCCACATACATATATCTTGAGAGACCAGAAATCTTAATATTACAGATATGCAAGCAGTGACTGTGGGTTGAAACGAGGGGGGAGGGGGGGGGGGGGGAGTTGTCAGCTTGATCACAAACTACAAAAATACTTCCACGATCCCCAACTTTAAGCGGCTCCTCTTAGAATGGCAAAAGGAATGGATAAGATAAGTATACACCTTTTGGTCGTCCATGTCTACTTTTTCTAAAAAGTAATATAATGTTTGTACTGAGCAGCACTGGGATTAGAAAACAAAGATGACAATGTGATATGAAAGGGATAACCAGAAATACAACGTGAAAATTGTTTTTAAAATCCAGTGATTACTTCTGAGTTCAGATGACTTTGAAAGTTTGAATTGTTCAGATCTAGGCAATCAGATTTAATAAGTCAGGAAAAGGCAGAACTTCAAAAATATCGTAAGAACATAAGTTTTAAATGAGGGGTATTGGACACATCTTGACACACTAGCTTGTAGGCAGTGACCTCTTGTAGACCTTGCTTATAGTTTTTGGGGTGTGAAAACCAAAGAGATTAATGACTTTGGGGGTACCAAGTCTGAAACTAAGTGAATTTATATGGTCCCATATTACCTTGTCATACTTACTGTAAAATATTAGTTGTGTGAGGCAGAAATCATGCTTTCTAGTTCTTCAGGGATTATCAACTATCAAGATTGACTAACTGAAGTGTTCATAATGACATAAAAACCCAGGACTCACGATTGCTCTATCAATACTGACTTTCGTCTAGTAAACAGCACACACACACACGCGCAAGGAGAAAAAGAAAAAAGAAAAAAGAAACATGGAACTGTTATGACGTTTTGTAAGCTAGTTGTGAGAGCAGAGAAACAAGTGGTTAATATTTAAATAAGGAAACAGGATAATTGTTCTGTAACCTGGTAACCAGTTAGCCCCATCTTTTCCAAGATCTTTGAGCAGACGACCTTTTCAGCATTGCTGGACAGAAGAAGTGCAATAGAAGTTCTATGAATTGCTAAATCAACAGGAATCATGCAAAACTATAGGTATAGCAAAAGACAACACATACTTCTCTTTTACAGCTTCAGGAGCAAGAAGTTTAAATCGATTAATGAATTCAAAAAAATTCCTGCGTGTGGGATATCCAGCACAGCTGATTCTGATTGCTTCAAGAACACCCTAAACAGAAGAGTTAGTATAAAACGGAAAAACAGAAAAGACGTGCTGATATATAGATTGTATATTGTACTCACACCACAACGAAGTTGCTGCATGACATTCATATTCTCGAATATAGCAGGCTTAAGAAGATTATTTGGCTTTACACATCTGATGTAGTGTGGTTCTGTAGAATTTAGTGTTTCCATCAGTTGTTGCAGTTGAAGCTGCATCAAAATGTTACATATGTTAAGCTTCACTGTGTATCGGATCAAACGCATATATTCATTGAAAAAGGAATGATTACTATCACATACCTTAAAACGAGAACCAATAGATGAGAACTTCGAGGACTTGGTTGTCTCCTCAGGAAGTACAGGGAAAAGGCCTGCTGCAAAAGAACATTTGGAAGTACTCAACAAGTCCTGATGTTCTGGGACGACATAGTCTTTGTTCTTGTCCAGAAATTGATCAGATTGGTATTGAACCTTTCAAGAGAAAAATCATATGAACGAGAATCAATTAGACCAAGGAAAACTGCAAATAACAGTAAACCAACATTTAGCCTGCTAGAGAAAAGGAGGGGAAATTCAAATCACCTCTCCAGCATAATGAGCAAGGGTAAAATCGGTACGTGATAATTTTGGCTTGACGAAGCGCTTATGAGTCTTAAAAGTCTGATATAACTTTTGCGAGAAGGTTTCATGAGTCGACTTTGGAAACATGCTGGAATATATCAATGCAAAGAAAGTAAACAATCAAAACCACAATTCCTTTCTCAGTTCATCTTGGACTAAATGTCATTCACAACCCATATACCCGTAATCGGCCGAAGGTAACATGTTAAGAAGAAAATATTAGTGATCCTCAACGGAGAATATATATCTTACCAAGCTTCATCAAGCAGTGCAATGATTCCTCCAGGTTTCTGCATTGAGAATGAATGACAATTGTCAGGAAGAATATGACTTTGAAGGGTCCATAAACTCCATATGCAGTTGAAGAAAAACATATTGCAGAATCTACTATTAGGAAAAGGTGCACATAGAAGTTCCTTACAAGGGCACATTCCTCAAGAGAAAATAACTTCAAGCAATTACTGGAATTTATACCACCAACTTCACAGGTTGGATGCTAAGATGCAGAACACAACAATCTTCTGTGTTGGTCTTCTAGGTAGATTTCTATTTCTTTTTCCTTTTTTCTTTTATTTGGGGGGGGGGGGGGGGGGGAGGGGGAACGAAGAACTTGAAGATATGAGATCTTTCTCTCATGGCATGGAACCATGGGGCTAGTTAGTCATGTACTTCTGCATGTCTAATATAGTCATATACATTAATCATCTACATGTTATTGTATCTCATATATCTTCCCAATAAGGCTTATGCAATTCTTCATAAATTAGAGAGCCAAATGGCATATACGTATCAGCCTCTTACTTGTGAAAGAAATGATTAAAAATTAAGCCACTCGAGAAGCTCATTCGATATATTATATTGATTTGATAGCATAATAAAATTTAATTTTAACCACAACAATAACCAAAAGACTTGTATAACAGGGAATCACCTTTTCAAGAAGATCCAAAACATCTTGGTTATCCACAAATTCAATATAGCTCCAATCAATTTCCTCCTTCGTGTACTCCTCTTGTTCCATCTTGAAAACATGCTGAAATATACAGCGAAAAAATGTGTCATATGAAGCAGGGTTTCAGAGCACTTAGAATACTGTCTAAACAATTCAGCTTCACAAAAAAATGTAATATTTTGACCTGATTGAAATGTTGTTGCAGCTTTTCATTTGTATAATTGATGCAAAACTGCTCAAAACTGCACAATAGACATAATATAGTGAATTGCTGTAAGAAACTAATGTTTTCCTCCAATAATATTCCTTTTACCTATTAGTTTTGAAGCTCTCAAAACCATAAATGTCAAGGACACCGATCAAACACTTGGAGTTAGGATCTTGACCAATTGATTTATTGATTTTATCCACCAGCCTTCATGGAATAAAAGAATAAGTTAGCGGGAAAAAAGGCTTCAACAGAGCATCAAAAAGGAACAGATTCAATCACCGGCACAACACTATATATACAGGACCCAAGAAAATCATAACTACGTGGGATCATTACCAATCAAACAAGCGGGAATATATTGTCTTTGCTAGACCATCTCTGCTAGTCGTGGCAGCCCCTGGGTCAAGGCTCCTCTTGATTACTTCTTCAGGAGTAACCATTACACGTTTGCAAAGAGCATCTTCTAAAGCAACAGGATCACACCTAGATTAAAAATGGCATCAGCTATCACAGCAAAAGTACAATTACATACACAATGAATTGAGCAATAAAACAAGCATACATCAGAAGCTCAGCTGTTGTCTGAAGATGGAACTTGGACTTATCGTCCTTAGGAACAGACGAATCAATTTCTTCACCCTTGGAAAATTCTATATTACCGAGATGAAGAATTGCAGCAACCACTCGAAATATTGCGTCCTTCATATTAGCACATAAAAAGGGAGAAGAGATATTAGCTTCGTGTATCTCAGCATATTCAATGATGCATCATGGGCATATGAACTAAATATACCTGCTCTTCCTTACTTATTCCAACAATGCCCATGGCTCTCCTTGTAGCAAGATAGTCTTGTGCTTCATTAATTCCAACTAACTCATAACAATTTGATTGATTAAGATAGTGAAATGATCTTGGATCTCCAAGCTTATACTTCTCCACTTCCTGGTATTTTGAAAAAATAAATATATATATAGATTAGATTGCTGCGACAGAAAACTTCACCATATTAACAAAGCTCATGCTGCACCAAACTTTTCAACACAGACCTCCTTCGGTGCTGCGCAGAGAAGATAAAAGCAGTGGTAGTTACGCTCAGGATCCGAAATTTGGCAAACACGGGATCTTTCAAGGAGATATGTCCTGATGGCCGCTCCTGATATTCTTCCGCGCTTATCAAATTGTATCTCAACAAATTTACCGAAGCGACTGCAGAATATTAAGGAAGTTATAAATATGATTTCAATATTGTGGAACCTGGAATTGCTGCACTTAAAAAAGAAACATGGAATCTCCAAAAGCACAAATATTTCTCAGATTGATTCACTGAAGGACACTGGCAAGATACTACTTGCACGTCCAGCATCTTCTCTTGTCTATATACAGCAAGAAACCAAATGTACTAAGGCCTTAGAGACACACAGAAACTCCATATGTTTCACCATTACAGCAGATAATTATCAGCAAGGGGTACTGGAACTATCTCTAGGTTTCTTAACTACTACTTCCTCTATTCTTTTGATAAGACACGCACTATAATCAAGGTCAAATTTTGACCATTAGTTGCTCTCAGTATATATTTATAAACATTATAATTTCTATTTGTAGTATTATTAGATAATTTTAAGAGTGGAAACCAATTAACGAAGCATGTGTGCCTTATAAATAGAAATGGGGGAGAAAAACTACTTTCATCAATCAAAATTTTATATTTAGTACATCAAAAATATTCTAAAAGATAAAATTATTAAAACAGAATTACTATAGGTGGTTGAGCAAAAGAAGTAATATCTCTCCCTTGGATATCTAGAAAAAGAAAAAGAAAAAGAAAATATAAAGCAAACCATGACATTCTAACAAATAACTATCGGAGATAAGTTATATGAGTTAGCAAATGGAACAACATTACAGTGGTTCCAAATTTCCAGTAAGTCATTATCCAATACGTTATGCATGTCATAAAGGGGAACATCTCCTTGTATAAATGTCTATGCTACCTAGAAGGAAACATATAACCAACATGATGAGATACTCTACTCAATAGCCATGACATAGAGAATATGTGGATTTTCCAACAATTAAGTCAATTTAAGGGCACTGCCAAACTTAGATACTAATGGTGCTTCTGATCTGCAACGACATCATATCTTTATTTGGTTTTGAATTGAACATATTTTTCCTTCACTATGTAAAGAGCAGTTTCTGAAGAGGCAAAGCAGTCAGTAGGATAAAGCAAAAGAACAAACCTTGAATTATTATTACGAACTGTTTTTGCATTGCCAAAAGCTTCTAGAACTGGGTTTGACTACACACAAACAAATGGCATAGGTAAGTTCAAATTAGATAATAAAGATTTTACAGATAAGGAGTCCCTGAATATATAAATCGAGTATGGACAATTTAATCCAAATGACACAATTAGTGTGGGAACTGACAAGGGTGATAGACCAGTATAGACAATTCAACTTTTTTTTCGAATACTGTACCACATTTATCTATCACCATGAAAAATGTAATCAGTAGACCATGATGCTAATTACAATCACTTCCACGAGTAGTCTGAAGGCTAGTCACCTAGCAAAGTGAATCATTCATCACAAAGTCATCATCAATTAACCATTGATAAGAGTAGGGCCTTCTAAATAGACTCTAAATTGCATTAGCAAGTTTACTTAGACAAAGGGGTTTTCTCAGAAAAGTACTTTTCCTATTCTGTTGTGTTTGGTTTAGAAAAGATTGAAAATAGTTTTCTCAAGGGTGAATCAGTTTTCCACAATGGAAAATATATTCTTTTCAAAGAAAGGAATGCCACACTTTCTTCAGTATCTGTGAATCGTTACATCAATCTTTCATTTTATTACATCCATCATCTGTCCTCAATTCTAATTCTGTTTTCCTTTGAAAAATGCTTTTCACGGATAATCGTTATCTATCGAAAATTGTTCTCCATCCAGCAAAACAACAAGAGTAAGCACTTTCGTTTCTCAGTTTCTCGCATACTAAAGTTTTCTTTTAAAAGCACAAGAAATCAGGACATGAAACTATAAAGCTGAAATTTCCATGCTCGCATTTTTTCCCAAATCTGTTCAGTGTTCACCACCAACTGTAGCAGCACCATTTGCTAAGATTTGTCCCTTTTTTCTACTTTCGACACTCTTTTCAGTTGCTCTGCTTCGTTTTTTCATTTTTCTCCACCAGTTTTACATCAGATATATCTCGCATCTTCCTTCACAATAATCATCAAAAGATGCCTCAACAGTCAACAACGAACCAAGGTCAGTTTGAGTCACAATCTTGTACTTTGGTCAAGATGCTAACCAGATAACTAAGGAAAGAGAACCAGCAGATGCAAAAGTGACCACAATATACGAGGTCATCACACAGTCAAGTTCATGTCGGTCATTAGTAAGCACTAATATGGGCATTAAAACATATGTGCATTTGGAAATAATAAATCTATTCTACCCATCCCATAATGAACTTCATGCTTACGGAATGTCGCAATAATAAACTTCACACTTCCTTTCTGCCTTAAGGTTAAAGCTGACTTTTTAGATACTACTTCTCCCTTTCTTCTTTCATCCTATCAAACTTCTCTCTTCCTTCCAACACTTTCTCTTACATCCTTCTTCTTCTCTATCTTTTTTCAAGTTATTCATACTATATCAGCAATTTTTCGTAATCTCAATGACCAACCCACACATGGAGCAATTATTTCAAATATAGTTATTGCTTTGATTACTTCATTTGTCCCAAAAAGACCTTTCACATAAACCTTAACTGGATGTCTCAAACGAATTTTCACGCTTCTAGTTAAACTTGCCCTTTTGTCTCTCCATCACATCAACCCTTTTCTCTCTATCTTAACATTTTCTCTTCGTATTCTATCGACTTAGAATTTATTATTCAAAACTGAACAACTGTCCTTATTGCTCTACAATACTCATGTGAAACTGTTACATGACAGATGGAGTATATTAGCAATATCAGAATTTCATTTGGCCTGAAACCATGTTATGCCTCTGGCCTTATTCATAGAAAGATAAGGTCAGACAGAAAATCTTGACCTAGAGATCCTTCTCATAATTGCCAACTAATATTGACTGTAGTCTGGCTTTGTGATAGCTTGTAATAGAGGTGGATGCAATGATGAAGTGCACGTTGCAACAAGTAATAACAGTGTAGAATGAGTCGAAAGTCCAAACCGAAGGAAGAGTAACAAACACACACTAGATTAAAGCTAGCTAAAATGAAAATTAAAAAGGAAGTGCAAGAGGTGATAGGCTACATGAAGAAAAGTAGAAGCTATCCCGATGAGTAAAGACAGGTCGCATGACGAATAGTGATGTTTCCTTCTTTAGCCAATGCATCACATCTTCTAAAACTCTCCCACTGAGGATCTAGCAAATGTTTCAGTCACAGTATCGGTTCCAAATAACTACTTGAAGAACATGTCCAATTTAAAGATGGCAAAATTTAAAAAGAAAAGATTGAAGGACTTCAAAGAATTTGTGGCTGCTCATATCATTATTGGACCATATTTTCCTCTATATTTGCATAACCATGAGCTCATAGGATATATATATGATGCACTACAGCCTTCTTTCCATGGTTACTTCTTCCCTAATAGTCTTTGCTTACATATCTTATGTTTGTATGTGTAGGGTGGGGGGGGGGGGGGGAGTAGTTTCTTCTGCCATCCTTAAGAAAACCATTTCTGAGAGCTCAAAATTTAGATCAGATAATATATAGCATTGGCATAGAGATAGATCTACGGCATCTAACATCTATATTGAAATTACCTCCAACACTTGCTGTTCAACAGTCCGTCCCTCTGTAGCAGCACGACCACCCAAATAGGCAAGGTAACGCATAAGCATTTTAGTAGTCTCTGTCTTGCCAGCCCCACTTTCGCCACTAACCAAAATGGAATTGCTTTTACCCTCATTTATCATTGCCCTATTAGAACGGAATTTGAGTAAAATTTTACAAGCCTTCAAGCCACAACTATAAATTAAAATAAGAAGTATATTGAGATGATAAAATCACCTAAATGCAACATCACCAAGTGCAAAAACATGAGGACTGAGCTCTCCAAGTGCTGCCCCTTTGTAGTGGTTCATCATTTGAATATCATATATATGGGGTAGTCTTTGGAATGGATTTACAGCAATGAGAATATTTCCAGTGTAAGTCTGCCATGATGTCAAAGAGTAGCATATGGTATTATAACAGAGGCGGCCCATAGCTGCAGCAATTAATGATCTTCTTTCAAGGACGACCAAAAGCATATGTTAGTAATTAATGTAAAGGAATACTTACATAGATTTCGTTAAGTGAATATCGGGTTCCTAAATTCTGCAGCACTCCAGGCTCATGCAAGTATGAAAGCTTTGTCATGTCATCAACTCCACCATCTGGGGCTTCCATATCCTTTGGATAAATTTTTGATCGACTTGTTGTAACCTGTTGGGCATAATACAACAAATATGACAATATATTCATACATAAAAACAAACGTTATTTTAACTAAAACATAAAGAAGAGTATTTGTAAGAGCACATAAGCCCATATTGAAAAATATCCATACAACATCACATGTCAGCGACAAAGCAGATACATGTGGGAAGTCCACAAAAGCAGTGGCTCCAAAACCCAAAATCTAAGAGAACATATTGGTCCTAAAGTCAATGGTTGCAGTAGATTGATTCTAATTACTACAAAGAACTGCCGTATATGCACTCTGCAAGAAGAAATTTCCTTATCCAGTTATCCCACCATACAAAAAATATTCACTTCCAATGCTCAAATTTACTTGTTCCTTTGCATCATCAACAGATCAACATAACCCATAACACAAGATAACAAAAAAATAAATGATTCCAAAAGTCCAAGTACTTCCATTCCACATTAACACACCCATCCAGAGATATTGCCTGCTATGGCCTCCGGAACTGTCATCAGCACTTTCCCAATTGAATATCACAGTCCAGGGGAAGCTTTCACCCATAGATGGTACGTCTTAGCCACTAAAGGAATCAACCAAGAGAAAGGGAAAATTAACGGAAGATGGATTTGAATGGACACTCACATGTTTCATAAACTCCCCACCCCTCAATTTCTCCGGGTTCATAAGGAAATGCATAGAATTGTTACGGCAATGCTAGATTGCTAACCATCTGCCAGATTCATATCCTCTTGGACATATCAGTGGAGCATGTGGGTTAGTTTTGTAAGTTTTCTTTGAGATAATGATGGGGGGAATTCCCATCAATCAGCGAGGCAAAATATTATGAAATGATGAACAAAAAAATACTTGGTTGTCAAAGAAGATGGTATGTTGTGCAAAGCAATCAAACCATGTTACTTAAACAAGTTGAGCATGCATATTGGACGCAGAGAAACACAAAACAGTTAAGGTGACGGGTGAATATTATATCTGTGTGAACAGTAACAATGACAATATATTACAGAGGAAGGTATAATCTATATGTTGAAACTACAAAATAGGATCGGTTAATAAGTAGCTGCCATGACCTCTCGCAAAAGTAATAGACTGGGTGTTGCTGAAGTTCAAGAGGCACAACTGTAATCATGCTAATGGAATAACAGGCTTCCGAGAGGCACCCCTATTAGCCTAAAGGAGAGATGGATAAAAGCAGGGAGTTCGGTTTTGCCATTACAGTTTGAAATGAATTATATGCAAACACTCAGCTAGTTTCATAAATCTTCAAACTTACATAAAACAAAAACTAACTCAAGAACAGTCATTATATTAGCAATCTATCCAATTCCCACTCCAGAAGATCCTTCCAGAAATAGAAGTTTTACGAAATACAATTACAATTTCCCAACACTAAACTAGAGACAGGTGCATATTGTGAATATAATGCTAAAGGCACCATAAATAAATGAAAAAGGTTGCTCCCCAGCCTAAGTTTATTCCCAGAAAGCAATAACACCCACATTACCAACCTTATATCATATCAGAAGGGTGAAAAATTAAGACCAACACCTACTAAACAAACTTCCAGGGGATGGTCTAATAGATACAAAGGTAGAACATCTGTGTGAAGTAATATCGAAATGATCAGAAAAAGAAAATTCAAAGAATGAAATATGATCCCCAGACATAAAGTCATAGACAATCTCAAACACGAAGCTTTTGAGAAGGTTTCCCTTCTAACACCTGGAAGAAAGGACTTGGAGAAAAGAAAATATAAAATGGAGGCAGATAATCAGGAAATATATTAGCCTTTCAAAATGGAGCTGACCATGTGCTTGCACTAACTGAAAAACATTTTGAAGCAGCAACCAGCAGTCTACTTAAACCAGTAACAACTAACCAGTTACAAGCCTCTCAAAACCCCTATAACATTCTTTAAGCTCCTAGCTTCTGAGCTATAGCAAACAGCATAACACAAACGAGAAGTACCAGTCCTCCAATTCATTCCAATTATTTGCATAGGAAGGCAAGACGGGCAAAGGCCCAGTTTAACAGTAACAGACAGATGCTGGTTGTACAAGACAAACTGAGATTCGTAGTCATAATGTAAAAATGACACATTCTTCAACACGAAAATAAAAATACATGTTTGCCTGTCTACACTCATAGAGTAACAAACAAAAAGATTAACCAAGTATACAGCAAGCTAAGGCAAAAGAACATGAATGATCTTTTGGTTTTCAAGTCATCAAATTAAACATAAGTTGAAAAACACTTGAGCATATTATTAGTCCACAATATGATCATTAATGCTGGTGGAAAGTGGTCACACATTAAGCTTGTTTTACTCGGGGGGTTCGAGGTTAGGAATAAGCGAGGGAAGTGACCCAAGAAGCTCTTCTGAATTTCCAGCCAGTATATAAGCCCTGAAGTAGCTGATACTTACAGTGATAAAGTTGATACATAACAAACCATGCAATGCACATTGTAAATCATTACCTAGATGGTAACAATTAAGAAAAGGTTATGTGTTCCTAAACAGAACAAAACAAACATAATTCCATCCATAATGTCATCACTTTCATTAAAAAAAGCTAATAATTCCAAGAGATAAACATATCTATACATAATAGCATTTCCTTCAAACTAATATTTACTAAAATTCATCCCAACTTCAAAAATCCTAAACCAAAAATATTCAAGCTATAATTTTTTTTCTAATTTTTTTTTTTACCTGCTTCCCATTTGAAGTTTTGATTTCAAGTTCTTCACCATTAACTTTTACCACTTGCCCATCAACCCAACATATATCTGGATCTTCCACCCAAACATGGGACCCAACAGTAATATTTGCCTTAGTTGCCTGCAATTAACCAATCAACAATTTTAACATCATAAATTAGGTTCATTCATAATAAAAAGATCAGTTTTTGCAATTACAAATATTAGCCCAACTATCAATAAATTTCATTCAACAATAAAGTATATGTAATATCAATTCAAAACTTCTTAATTACTAACCATATTGAATATCTCCTCTGGTTGTTTATTAATTCCAGAATTCCTCCCTCAAATCTGTGATTAATTCCATTAACATTTGATGAATCAATTAACAAAAAAAAAAAAAATCAAATTGGACCAAACCCAGAGAAATTAATCAACGTATAATACAATGAGGAAAGAAAAAAGATGAATCAGAAAAAAAAAGGGTAAAGAGTGAAGAGAAAGAAGCAAAAAAATTTGTGAAAAGGTGTAGAAAATGGAGTAAAGTTTTGTGGTAAAGGGATTGTTTGAAACACCTATAGTTTCGGAAACATTCAAGAATTTCCCTGAAAGTATTGCTCCTTTGTTGGAACTTCGTGGCTCCCATTCTTCTCCTTCTTCTTCTTCTCTCTCTTCTTTCTTCTTCTCTCTCTAATTTATACGTTTTGGTCATCATGGAAAATTTTTTTTGAGGAAATGGTTGAGAAATACAGTACTCCCTCTGTAGGAACGTATTGGGTAGATCGAGTTTATAATAACTAGTTTTTATATGCACGCGATGCGTGCGAAGATACGTACAAAATTTTTTTTTAGGAGATGAAAAAAAATAAATTCATTATTAATTATTTCTAATAAATTAGGAATATTTGAATTCTTGATGGTTTTCTTTTTGTAATATTTTTTTATTTTTTAAATTAATTAGGTAGTTTTCTTTTTTATTTTTTCATTAAAGGGAGTAGTTATAATAGAGATGTTATGAGGGTAAAATGGGGTTTCTAATATTTTGGTATCCTACCCCTCTTCCCATATAGAATAGAGATGTATTATTATGCATTCAAACTGACTTTATTACACGACCTTATATTTTCACCGTTCACTTGATATTTGTTTGATGCACAACAAGAATCCGCCTTTTTAGCGTCTGAATTTAGCGTCCGACAGTATAAGTGGACGGTAAATTAAAAATTAGCGTCTGATTTATGTCAGACACTAATTTGCGTCTGCTATCTTGTTTTTTAGCGTCCGCTCTCGTAAACAGACGCTAATTAGCGTCCGTCTACAAAAACGGACACTAATTAGCGTCCGTTCAGTGCTAATTTATTGGCCCTACCAAAATCAATCGACCAAACCGTCCAATTATTGTCCATAACGCCATATGGTCCTCTCTCACTCAATTCTCTCTCACTCAATTCTCTCTCACCTCAATTCTTTCCTCTGTCTAACTCTTCATCTCCCTCAAACTATTCATTTTCCTCAGAAAAATTGTGGTTTTCGTTATTTCACTCGTTTAGATCTGGTATTTTTGTTCAGTTAGTTGTGGTAGGGTTTTGTTCAGTTGGTTGCATCATCGCCGCTTCTGTCTCTGAGCTTCATCGTCGTCTTCAAGCATCACCGCCGCTTCTTTATCAGGTATAGTTTATTTTACTTTTAATTGTCGTTTGAATTTTCGTTTTCGGATTTCTGTTTTTCAATTTTCAATTTTTTGGTTTGGGTTTTTGGATATGTTGTTTTGGTTTGGGTTTTGGATCTGTTGTTTTGGTTTGGGTTTTGGATCTGTTGTTTTGGTTTGGGTGGGTCTGTTCGTGGGGTTGTTCGGGGAGGGTGGTGCTTTCCGGCTCGTGTGGGGGTTCGGTTGGGTGGGGCTCTGGGTTCGTGGGTGGTTTGGGTATTTGGGGTTAGGGTTTCGCATTTTGGGTTGGGTTTGACCGGTATAATAAATTCAATAACACTTGTTCACATTCATTCCAAACATTTTACAAAAGACTGAAACCCCAAAAATTTGTTCACTTTCTCTCTCCTCTGGTGCTGCCGCCGCAGCAGTGCTCCCGCGCTTCTTGGCGTTCTTGCCGCATTTGTGGATGGTTGTTGTAGCTTCTGTGTGTAGTAAGTTGTTTACTAATTAAAATTCATTTACTTTCGAATTGAAACTTGTTTTGAAGTTTACATTACTATGAACTTTGATTCCAATAAATTCATGACAAATTTTGGGTTGGGTTAATTACTTCACCATTCTTTTTTGTACTCTGTAGAAAGAAACATCATGAATTTTTATTAACACTTGTTCTTCTCTATCTCTCCATTTGTTTCCAATAATTAAGCTGTCGATTTCCTCTCTCTTCTCTCTAATTTCTTGGGTCTGAATTTTATGATTTCCACCGTTAATAGATTTCAAGAGCTATGCAAGTTTGCAGCGTAACGGTATATTATTTTTGTTATTCTGTTAATTTGTAAGATTATTTTAAATTTTTACAACTAATGTTGAGTTAAAAGTTGAAATTATTGAACTAATCTAAACTTAAGGCTTTGATCTCCCCTTTTTTTTTTCGTGCATTGTTCCAAGTATAAAATTATAAAGTATATTGGCTTAATCTACTGTTAGTTCTGGTTTTCTATTGTTGTTGAATGTTGATTGACTGTTTTTCTGCTGGAATTATGAGATATTGGTTGGGAAATGTTGCATGTTGTTCATGAAATTATGTAATTTGATTATGAAATTGTAAATGTTTTAGAGAGACAGAATTCATGAACTTTATGGGAAGTATAGCTTGTAAATTTTTATGGGAAGTATAGTTGGACTGTAGAAACTGAGAAAGTTTAGCATCCATACATTACAAGCTTCATTGGCTTGAAATCGGCTCAGATTGTGTAAACTAAAATGTCCTTGAAACTGGGAAACCTTGTGTTCCTGAGGTTTTTGTGCTTCATAGAACCAAAACAACTCAAAAGAGTATTCAAGTTTTGTGCTTCCAACTTTATGGGAAGTATAGCTTGTAAATTTTTATGCCTACCAGACAAGTACTAACACTTCTTTAATAATAGTCGCCTGAGGAGACTTTAACTTTGATGCAGAAGTTTAGAATGCTCCAGAAATCTTTTCATAGTATAAAAAGAGATGATTTTTCTGTCTTTTCTTTGCATGTAGGCTACAAATGAAAATCTTCCACAAAATCTTATTAAGCAGCTTGCAAAAGAGTTAAAAAATCTCGACGAAACACCTCCAGAAGGAATCAAAGTGGGCGTTAATGATGATGATTTCACAACCATATTTGCTGATATAGATGGCCCAGGTACATTACTCACTTTCCTCTTTCTAGGAAGCGATTCCTGGGAAATAACGAATTGGATTTTGAGTACGAGCTCCAACTATATGGTCTGTTTTAACTAGATTGTGCTTGAGCAGACTAAGCTCTTGTAAGTTATGTTTTTCCTGGAGAGTGACCTTTGTTTCTAATTCTGTTTCTAATTTTGATTTTTTTTTTTTCTTTTGCAGGTTTGTTTGAGTTTGATAGGGTGACTTTGGAAAGGTTGAAGATTGAAGATTTGTATATTGAAGAAGAAATGATTTCTTTCTAATGTATTACATAGATTTTTTGTTATTATTTATTTAAGTAAGGATGTAAATTATTCACAAATTTTGATTTATCATTTGGGTTTTTTGTCCCAAACTACCTTTAACTTTTATGTTTTTGCGAGAAACTACCTTATAAATAAATTGTTGTCCCAAACTACCTTACTTTTACCATTTTGTTGTTGACAACTACCTTAGGCCGATTTCCGACGTTGACTTTTGTTTTTTCCGCTTTTTTATTGTCACATTATATCACTTGACCTCTTCAAATCCTTTTTTTAATTTTCCCCACCCTAATTTCCTCATTTTCCGGTGTGCGCGCGCTTTCTCCCTCATATCTATGTGACACTTTGTACCACCAATCCACCATTAAATTCCTCTTCTACTTAAACTAAAATTGAAACAATCACCCTCCTCAATTCCCACAAGGTAATTTTATTTTTCCCACAATTTTGAACTGGAAAAAACAAAAGTCAATGCCGGAAACCGGCATAAGGTAGCTGTCAACAACAAATTTGTAAAGTAAGGTAGTTTAGGACAACAATTTTTTTATAAGGTAGTTTCTCGCAAAAACTTGAAAGTTAAAGGTAGTTTGGGACAAAAAATCCTTATCATTTCTATTTATATTGTAATTACTTTTATTACATATAATAATAATTATAATTTTTCCTTCTACATTTGCATTATTATATTTGATCGTGACAAGTTTGACTAAACATAATAACCAAGGAAAAGTGGTTACTCACAAGTTTCAACATTACATTTGAAAAAAAAAAGAAGAGAATTAGTCTGGGGTCCGACTTTAGGGTCGGACGCTAATTAGCATCCGACTTTAGGGTCGGACGCTAATTAGCATCCGACTTTTCTAATTAGCATTCGACTTTATAGTCGGACGCTAATTAGCATCCGACTTTAGACTCGGACGCTAATTAGTAAAGACGGACGCTAATTAGCATCCGACTATAAAGTCGGATGCTAATTAGCGTCCAACTATAAAGTCGGATGCTAAATTTGAAATTTCGGACGCTAAAATTAGCGACTAGGGGTTTTGCATCAGTCTTTTAGCGTCCGTTGACGGACGCTAATAGATTTAGCGTCCGATCCCGCGTTTTTAGCATCCGATTTTGGCGGACGGAAAAGGGTGACATTCTTGTTGTGATGTAAATTATAGTATACGATGTTTGAAAATTCTATTGTGCTTCTAGGAGCACGTGCACACTATGCATCTAGTAAATTTGTTTTATTTTCGATGAGTATATATTCATTTTAAACATATTTTTCAGCAAAAAATATGTTCTATATTCAGTAAAAATTGTTTTATTTTCAATAAGCAAATGTTCTATTTCTACGAATGTTCGTTTTAAGCGTTTCTTCAGTAGAAAATTATTTTCTATGTTTTGAAAATTGTCTATTTTCGATAACTAAACGTTCTATTTAAAAAAATGTTATTTTAAAACTTATTTTCTACCAAAAAAATGTTTTATTTTCTCCGAGGGCTAAGAATATGTTCTAAATTCCATAAACATATATTCTATTTAAGTAATTGATTCTAGTAATATTCCACTTCAACAATAAAATGTTCATTTTCTTAACTGGTAATGTTCCACTTCAACAGTAAAATATTCTTTTTCGTAAATGAATTGTTGTAATATTCCATTTCAACAGTAAAATGTTCATTTTGGTAAGTGAATTTTTTTAATGTTTCATTTCAATAGTAAAATGTTCGTTTTCGTATTCGTAAATGTTCTTTTTGTATTGTGGGAGCGCAATATATACACGCATTACCCTATGGTACCACCACTCTTTCATGCCGCCATGGACAAAGACGGTAACACAATGGTTTTCTCCTAATTTTCGTGCTATTTGTTCCTTAGTTGATCTCTATTCACTTAAAGTCTAGTATTTTATTCTACAAATAATGATATCGTATAAGTATTTTGTTTACTTGGTAAAATTATATTTATACGTTATGTTATTATTATATCTATTTGAAAATATTTTATTGTGGTTAAAATACGCGTTAGGATGCATTTTATATTTTATCGACTTTGTAACGCGTTTTGGACTGTGTGAAGCTCGGGCCACTAACTTCTAGTCTTTATTATGTTTCTTGATACAATCAGATTAATCAGAATTGTAACTCTCCTATATATATTGATCAATGGTAGAGACTCCAGAATTACGGAGTTTTCCACAAATCGATAGTTTTTATACCATTGAATTTTTTTTGGACTTCTCATGGTACCAATTGCTTGCATCTGGTTCAATTAACATATATCTGTCTGAGTGTATCACAAGTGAGATCATAAACGAAAAAAATATAAATGAAGAGCTTATTTAAATAAAACAACGAGACTCTAGTGAAAAGCCAGAGCAACTACTTAGCTAAAGAATAAAAATACAACCAAAATAAAATAGACCAGCAAAGGAGACTAACTATCGAGTCTACTTAAAATAAGACTAGGAAAGCTACTACTCTATGTCTCCATTTATCATTTATGAATAGGAGTTTGTCCAATAAGAGACTGTCGACTTTTAAATTAATATTAGGTAAAAGTAAGTCCAATATTAAAAAGAGGATTAGCTTAATAGTGACTAAGTTAATTTCTTCTTGTGACTAGTTTAATATATTTAATGACTAAGTCTACTTTATATTAAAATTAGTCCGTCTCTTTTAATAATTTTTGTACGAGTAGTTACTTGACTTTATGAAGGAATCCGTAACTAGACTTGATCATAACATGATTATTACTTGAAGATATCTTACATATTCAAAGTGATTTTGTGCTTCACACAACTCTAATAAAACTATTACTCAATTAAGTGTTGAGTATAAATGATGAGCTGACTTTAAATATTTAACTATATAGTTATTCGATTATTGCATGTGACATTAAATAAGGGTAATAACAATTGACAATCACAATTAAGTAAAAAATGGAGCTGCCATCTAATTAATTAATTGGGTGTGGGAGGATTATTAGTATAAATAGGGCTCCTAATACTTGGCAATTGCATCAAATCATCAATCTCCTTAAAAGAAATGGAGGGAAAGCACCAAAAAATCAATATATTTTCAGTCCTTTTTTTCCTTGTATTAGGTAATCATGTAAATTTTGAGTTTCATTTGCATTTTCTCTTAATCTTCAATCTAAAATAAATATTATAATACATAAGGAAACGAGTATAATTTTCTTATAATATTAGATAAGTATATTATTAGTATTATATTTAGTTTAAGATATCGTTTCCTTATGTACTCTAATAATAAATGTCTATTGTCACTTGATAATATAGCAAATATTTTCATTGAATGTTTTTGCAGTGCAAGTGATGTTTAGTGGGAAAGTGTTGGGGTCATGTGAAGGACAAAGTTGCAATCCTTTCAGCCCCTGTTGTGACGGGTACCATTGCAATTCTTTGCTTGGTGGATGTACTAGGGGTAAGTTTGATGTTATATTGATATTATTGTCCGAGCAGCATGTGATAGCTTAGTTAGGGATGTTGGCATCCCTTCCTATTCCAGTACTACTGAAATCGAATTTCACCCCTTGCAAGGAAAGATCCCAAATTTTCCTCGCTCCTTACAAGAAACTTCATCTTACCTTTAAAAAAAATTCCTATTATTACCGTAAATTCATTTTCTGTAAATGCTCATCTCCATCTCTATATTACTACCTAGCTACTTACTATTCTTATTCGACAATCTATTACTCCTATTACTTATCCGAGACAAAAAGGCTTAAGTAAATTTAAAGTCACTGAACTATATATGTTCTTTTCACCTGAAATAACGCATTTTGATGTTATTTTTTTGAAGTCTGATTTTACTTTTTCGACTCAACTTTAAACACGACGTATTTAAATCTTGCAGATCTTGGATGCTTGCCTGAGGGTTACGCTTGTGGGATATGGCGACAAGGCTTTGCGTCTTGCTGTGATCCATATAGTTGCTCAAGTTATTGGGATGGTAACTGTGTCTAGCAAAGTACCATGCATGCTCCTACAGTCCTACTGTTAACTGTTTAGTTTTACTTGTGTTTTAATATCATTTACCAAGTTTTTTCTTGCACTTTATTTTCTTCAAGTTCGATGTGATGTATTTTTCCCTTTTTCTTGTGTACTAGTCCAATACTTTAAGCTATGATGGTTTGATTGTAATAAAATGGTTTTGTTGTTTTTTTTTTTTTCTGTCATTTCTTTTGGGAAATGGTTGAGAAATACACTACTCCTTGTCTCCTTCCACACGAAACGTCTTGGGTGGACTAGGTTTGTAAAAATTTATTTTGCATCCAAACGGACTTTATTATTCAAAAATTGACTATATCAGAAACCATCTGACTTGCGTGGACCCAATTTTCGCTAATATTAGTGTGCACCAGGCCAGAAGCACATATCATTTCGAAAAAAACCACTATAATATCCAAAAACCAATTATATCATGCAGAAACACACTACATTTTTTTTATTAGGAGAGAAAAACTAGATTAGCCAGTGAAATAGGACCAACCTAACACATCCTTACGGATGATGGAAGAGAACCTAGAATCATTAAGCTCAAACCACCGGTGAGGGGAGAGAACCGAGTGACTCTTGTGAGCCATGAAGTCCGCTGCTTGATTAGCTTCACGGAAACAATGGTTGAAAGAAACCAAAACAAATGCCTTTAGGTCAGACCCTACATCCAAAATAACATTGTTAATTTCCCAAGGGATCTTCCAAATATTCTTGAGGGAATTAATAATAACCAGATTATCACCCTCTATAATAACATGAGAAATCCCTAAAGAAATGGCTGCTCGAATTCCCTCTCTCATACCCCAGGCTCCCGCTGTCAAAATGGACAAATTATGGTGGAGCCTCCCTGCACCCACCAAAGAAATACTCCCTTGAGAGTCCCGAATTACAAACCCATAAGAGGTACCACCATTCGCCACTTTGGAACCATCAAAGTCGAGCTTAAACATTTTCTCGGGGGTTTGACCCACCACACCTCCTTGGTCTGACTACTAGACTTAGTCCAAGGAGAAACATACACCCATTCATCTAGACCTTGCGCATGCCTCCAATTCTTAAAGAACTGAATAATGGAATTCGCGACCCTGTAAGGAACTAAAGATTCCTGAGCAAACACAATCTTGTTGCGAGCAAACCAGAAATGCCACCACGAAATAAACACCTTACAGATTTCATCGTCGTGGTTGAGATTATGCATAAACTGACTATATCATTCAGAAATATATTATATCATGCAAAAACTACATCATTTCTAAACCATCCCTATATAATTCAGAAACTCCGTATATCGTTCAAAAAACATATTATATCATGCAGAATGTAACATCATGCAGAAATATCTTTTTATATGTTAAATCATGTGTCACGATATATATACTACACAACTTACATCTTCCTGCATGTTAAAACATTATATTAAAATTAAATCCTTCATTGTATTGCATATAATATCATTATATGTTTTCCGTTGATAAAATCCACTATATTGTATATAAGTACAAACCCACTATATGAAGTTAATATCAATTACCAATCCGGTGCATACTAAGTTAGTATGCATTGGTTTCATTTAAGTTTTTTTTATCAAAAAAGCTCGATTATATCATACGAAAATTGACTATATCATAAAATTGACTATATCATACAAAAACTGACTATATCAAAGGTTATTATATGATAAAAAAAAGACTACATCAAACAGAAACTAACTATATCAAAGAAAATTGACTATATTATAAGGTTTCCAGTGCACAATAAGTTATTGTGAAGCCGATCCATTCAAGTTTTTTTATTGCAATAATAAAAATATTACAACTAAAAGAATTTAGGTATTGGCATGTATTTTAACTATAATAGTGTTAGTTTTTTTCTTCTTGGACATAAACAATATAGATACTACTTGTGTCACAATTTTAAATAGTACATAGTAAAGATTGTTGTATTATGGAGTACAATATAATCAAATTGTTTCTTGCCTTAATTTTGTGATATTTTGTGATGTTATAGCTGGGAGTGTTAAAAAAAACGAAACTCAAAAATCGGTCTAAATGGGTGGTAATCGCACTGGTAAAAATCGGTCAAAAATCAGACAATTATTTTACTAAATATAACTTAGTCTAGTGGTTAAGACTTTAGTATATGTACTTTAGGTCTCGAGATAAAATCCTATACTATGCAATTTCTAAATTTTTTTACCAACGATGTCTTGGCCTAGTGGTTAAGATTGAGGTGCTGTAAACGAAAGGTCACAGGTTCGAATCCCCCGCCCATTCTTTGTACTTTGTACCGCCTTCGTGGCTCATATGGATCAAAAAAAAAACAAAGCGATAAAAGAAACGGTTAAACGACACTGTCATGGTTATGATTATTGAGTAAACGGTTAACCGAAAAATCAAAATATTTTTTTCAATTTAATTATGGCGAAACTCCAACAATTACATTAAATTTAATATTTGTTACTAAGTAACAACAATTAGAGGAAGTATGTGCTTCTTTTTTTCTTACAGGAAGAAAAAGGATTTCATTAATTGTAAGGCCAAACGACACTTACAAAAATTTCTGACAAATTTAGAAAACTAACAGACATACATGAACCTTCATAATTGACTACATCACAGATTTGATAAGAATTAGCCTTAAAAAAATTCTCTTCATCTGAAGCAATACGATTATGTGAGTTCGCTCTGTTTCGGCATTCTATCTGTTGATGCATAATTAATCTGGTGAACATACATCCGTAGTCTTTGCAACTCTGGCAAAAATCATGAAACCATGGATCTTCAACACATCACTCCATATATACCCATAAAAACAAGAGATTTATTTATGCACATGGGTATTAAAATCACACACAAACACACAAAAATAAAGGAAAACACCAAAGCAATTAAATCCTCCATTTTGGAATAGACTACACAGCCATACACCCCGCCTAGCACAAGATCAGATCCTTCCCTGATCGGACATGGATTGCAGCACCGGAACCTAACCCTTAAGCCCAAAAATTGATAGAATCCAACCCAGGCTTTACAGCCAAAATACCCAAGCCCAGAGAACCCGCACCAGGAGATCGATCCGCGGTGGAGCGAGGATCGGTCTGCAGACTGCAAGAAGAAGGCCGAACCACGCAAAACAAACGCTGATCTTAGCCTATCAAGAAGGAGGAGAAGATGGGTGGCCCGTCGGCAAGGGATGGTTAGGGACAGATCCCGGCCGACAGTCCCCCCTTTCGGGCCAACCACCAAAAACACAGAAATGAAGAGGAGAAAGAGAAGGAGGATAGAAGGAGAGAGAGATGAGAGAAATTAAAGAGGCCCGGTCTAGGGGCAAAACCTTCAAAAGAGAAGAAAAAAACCCTCCCAAGAGATGAACCATAGAGGGAACATTCTCTCTCTAGAAAATTAGAGAGAAGTATGTGCTTCTTCAGAAACTTTAGTAGTAATATAAACACTATAATTAGAGAATAAAGTGAATTCTTACGATTAGTCATATCTTCCAATGGATTTATTACCCACTTTATAATATATTTTATATTAGATATAATATTAAATTATATGCACAAAAAATATAAAAACTACATGTAGATTATTAAGTAAAATAAAATAGTATAACTTAAATAACGGTTAATGGTTAACCGGAAAAACGTACTGGAAAAACAATCAGTCACTTACGCAGTAACCAATCTGAACTTTATATTATATGTGATGGATTTGAGAGTTCCGAAAGAGAACAAGAAGCCAGTCAATCCGTGAAAATAACAGTTTTAGCCGATATCTATATCATAGTTTTTCAAATTCGGAGAGATGTAAAGTTGGAGGCTAGAAACTTCACGTGTATATCTCATACCCATAAAGCATTAACATGATATCACCTTACAAAGCTAAGGAAATTAGTATTAGTAAACATCTCATAAGAACTGTACTTTTACAATGGTATGTATGAACACTTAACTATACAGATCAATGAACTACATTACATAGCAATGGTTTTACATGTTCTTAATGCTGTGCAATATCTCCACCTGCACTTATCTTAACTGAACTTATTAAGCCTCTTCAATTCATCGAGTCTAGTTTCACCTTTACTTTACACTTTCTCCGAAACTTATATTTTAAGGCCAAGAGGACACACCCCACGTCATACATGTAGACTACACAAGTAGTGTGCACATAACTGCAGTTTTGAAATCTATAGAACACGGAAAAGGCATCCGAGTTACAAGAGATCTCCATGACATGTTTCTAGGGTTGTAGATTTGCATGAACAGAGCAGTACCCCTTTTACGATGCCTTGATCTCCGAATAGCTGACAAATCAACTCCCTGGAGGAGGGAAATCACATTAAGCTCTCCTTGAAGCGCCACGAAGCCAAACTGTGATCCATCCTGAGTTTTTCTCGGAACAGTTGACTCCTTATACCAGCGATTTGACACCATATTATACCTGTAATATTTAGAAGTATGGAGAATGAATCACTTACAAAAGATTGGACAGGCATATATAAATGACACAGAAAATATAGTAAAATTTTCCTGTAAAACATGAAAATGTTGCTCAAATCCTGAAGACAAGCTGATCATATTTGACAAGAACAAAAGACAGACATAGCCAATTCGATTGAGAATGGAAAAAAAACCATATAGCTTCAGTTAGAAGTATCGACATGGTTTTGTTAGAAGAAACAGTACAAGTTCTGTTAAAGTAGTTGGGGCCTTGGGGGTGGTGCACTGGCAATCCCCGGCCATCTCCCAGGAGATTGCCCTGCGATCAACACCTCATCAAGAAGTACGGGGAAGATGGGTTACTGGCAATTTTCATAGTAATTCATCAAAAAAGTTCAATAGTAAGTCTAAAAGGAGCAATGACAAATACAAAAGGCACTAATTGTAAGCTTGTAGCACAAAAGTTCAGAGTAACAGAATCATGAGCTTGCCTCGTTAAGTGTAAGCAAAAGTTCAAGTTCTAATGATCGAATAATAGAAAAGACCCTGTCATCTACTTCTAAGTATATGCTACACTCCCAACAGGAGAAGAAAACAAGGAGCGACAACAACGATGAATGACATATGAGGATCCTGAGCCTCCCAATAGAGTATTATCTTGTTTAATTAGGAAAAAAGAAAGTAGATATTTCCCTTTAAACAACAGGACTCCACAGGTTCAATTGATCAAAAAACACATTGTATGACTTTGAAGCATACCATTATCATTAACAATGGTATTAGTTGTATTGCATACTAGAGGCTCGCTTTTGATATATCACATAGATAGCAAAAGACTCATTTAAATGCTGCAATGCCAAAGCTCTCACAAAGAGGCTTTTGCAAACAGGGAACGGTTGCTAGAGTGCTAGTAGATTCGAAAAGGAGCGGAGGGAGGGGTTCGCTTGATAAGTTACTAATGCAAATCGGGCAGAGAGTTAATACGCAGGATTTGCACCCAAAACATCTTCCAAGTCTCAGATATACCGCGATACGGAAATAATTACCTACACTCTATTCAGAGCTACAGATATTCATTAAACGGAAACACTGCATGAAACTGAGAATCCTATCACCTTACGGACCTGGGATACAAATATCCAGACCTGGACACTGTTACTGCCGATGTATAATAAACAGCTATATCATGATATCATCTAATCCATGTCTCTACCTAAGATTGTCGAAAGCTTCTACAATTGTGCAGTAAAGCTGCATTACTACTAATGTTGTGCAATAAAAACAGATACCTACATTGTCTACATATCAATAAAAACAGCATGTTCAGTCTAAAACAATGATCATTTCACAATCAATTCCATAAATCCAAATAAACCAACAATGCAATCCTAATCAACAATGCAATCAAAATCAAGTACCAATATAATCACATAAACTAAAAAGGGAGATAAAAATCTTCACCTAAAAATGTCATTCCCATCAAGCATAAACACCTCCTCCTCCTCATGATCATCATCAATAACCACAACCTTACCAAGCCTTGCTCTCTCCTTCTCCTCCCACATATCCCCAATCTCCCTCCACCCGCCTCCGCCACCGCCACCACCATCCTTCACCTCCAACACCACCACATCCTTATAATACTCATCCACCGGCAATACCCCATTAATCGTCCTCGCTTCGCCGTACCCGCCCATGACCCAAAACTCCCTCCCCCCACCCACACAAAACCCAACACACCCGGCCCGTGACCCGGGCAACTCATCAAGCGGGCCCCACTCATCCCTCTCAATATCATACACCTCAGCCGACCCCACCCTACTCCCTGCAGCCCCAAACATCGTATGCCGGGACCCACCCCCTGCCACGTAGATCACCCCTTTCCCCACCGCCGCAGCTAGGGACCCACGTGGGGTCCTCATACTAGAAACCCGGTCCCACTTTCCAAGCCCAAAATCAAACCTCCAAACCTCAGAAACTGCAGTGGGCCGGTCCAGTGGGAAAGACCGGGTATCAAACTGTGACCCACCTAACACATATAAGTGCGGCCCAACAGTTAAAGATGCGAAATTTGAGAGAGAGTATACATGTGGGTTTATGGGCATAGGTGGAATTTGGGCCCAAGCTAAATGGGTCGGGTCGAAAAGATATGGGGAGGTTAAAGATGGGTCTTCTGGGAAAATACAGATGAGGTGAGAGAGTGATGAGAGAGAAAGATGGGTTTGTCTGAGAGAAAGTGGGGAATTTGATGAGTAGAATTTTCTCCATGATTTACATGTTGATTTTAAACGATCATGAAATGGGTATGGTATGTATGATAAGATTAAAGCTGAGAGATCGTTTGGTAGACCTGGAATTAAGGTATCAATTTGGGGAATTATTATTATTGATGAATTCGCCATTTTTGTTTTCTGGGAAATTTGATTTGGGTGCTTTTTACTTTATTTTGGGGATGAATTTGATTGAAGATATAGATTATTGCTTTATCTTAATTTTGATTTCTTGAGGATGAGGAAATGTGGGGAGAGTTTTTTTTTTTTTTTTTTTTGACGTGTCAAGGTATAGTAATAGGTTGGGTTTTGAGTGTATGTGGCAGGTTGGGATTGGATTAAAATGGGAAGGGAAAGGTTGACTTTTGGTTAGGGGTGTTCGCGGTTTGGGTTGGTGCGGTTTGGGATGTAACCCAACCCAAACCGCAAATATACGGTTTGGCATTTTCCCAACCCAAACCGCACCGCACTTTTGCCCAAACCAACCCAAACCGAACCGCGCAAAACGGTTTGGTGCGGTTTGGTTTGCGGTTTAACCATTTTTTCCTCCGTGACATTAAATTTTTAATCTAAGAGTAAAAAAAAAATGTTACTAAATATAAAGAGTCCAAATAAATAGGAAGTTGAATTCATAATTAAACATAAATAATAATTTATCAAGTGTCCAAGTTATTTACCTCAAACTTATTTTTTTTAGTTGTATGCCACCTTGTCAAGTGTATTTAAAAAAATCAAAATAGATAAAATTTTTTTAAAAAAAAGATCATATAAGATTGCGGTTTATGATGCGGTTTCGGTTTACAAAAATTAAAACCCAACCCAAACCGCAAACCGCAGTTTGCTTGAAATCATAACCCAAACCGCAATTTTGAAACCACAAACCAACCCAAACCGCAAAAAAACGGTTTGGGTTGCGGTTTGGTGCGGTCCAGACCGCACTCTGAACAGCCCTACTTTTGGTAGAAAATAGGGGTTGTAATGATGTGAATTGAGTTTGAACTAGCCTGACGAAGGCTATGTTTAGTTCACCTTATCTTTGCTTATTTGAGATCAAATCAGATCAGATTAGAAAAAATAAGTTTAGATCAGATCAATTCAGATCATGCTTATATTTAAAAATTATTATTACTATTAAATAACTTTCATTACATATTAGTAAAATTTATAATAATTGAATATTAATAAAGTATTCATTGAGATGAATCAAACAAGACTCCACTTGACTATATTTTTTCTTATATATTGAGAAAAATCTAAAAGATAAGATCTTGTAAATCAGATCAATTCAGACCAAATCAGATCAGATTAGAAAAAATAAGTTCAGATCAGAAAATTTCAGGTGAATTAAACATAGCTTAAACTCATTAATATTTTGAGTCAAGTTTTGTCCGAGTTTTAATCGAATTGAGCTTTGACCGAGTTCCTTGTAAGTGTCTCATGTTAAAAACAACAATAAGGTAGAAAAATGTAAATTTAGTTACTTTGTTATTGATAATTGGGTATTCGAGCTTCTCTCGAATTTTGTGATAAAGAAAGATTATTTGCTAACGAATCAAAAAGCAAATATAATAGCAGATTTTCTTAAAATATTACGCAAATTTAAAATGTCAAGTCAGCAAAAATAAAAAGAATGATAAACTAGATAGCATCAAAACTAAATATTGAATTTTGAGGCATGTAAGTGTAATCTTATATATATGTGCATGTTATTTCATCGGTTCATCCACCCTTAATACATCAGTAAAATATTATTAAAAATTACTAATTCTTAAAAATACAACATTGTTGAGATAATCTGTTAGGAGTATTGGGCCATAGCCCATTAGCTCTGATATCATGTTAAATATGGGCCTGGGCCGCCCCCATCACAAGGAGAGAGAGTCCACTTCACAACACAAAGGAGGTTCCACCTTAAAACCATATGGCAATAAGGGGAGTAATCCTTTTGCATTATAAAGTGAATCCATCTCTCTAATTTAATCAATGTGGGACACTCACATGTGGTGTGCGCTATACATCATAGCTTCAACACTCCCCCTCACATGTGAGGTCTCTTTTTCAATTGGCCCAGAATAAATTAACGGACCCTCTGTGGGCCTGGCTCTGATACCATGATAAAATAGAGAGAAAGACAGAAGAAGTTTTTGTTATTATTGCTTGTTTCATATCATAAAGATTACAACCTTTTATATAGAAAAACATAACATAAATTTAACCTAACACAACTTAACCTAATGGGCTATGGCCCAATACTCCTAACATAATCCTTATAAGGCTCTGTGTATCTATATTATTTTATTTTATTTATATAACAACAAAAAGCAATAGATATACATTTATGGAGAGATTATGGGAGGTATACGTGCTAATGTTTTACTTTGCAACATCACAATTCACATGTACGTTTCAAAGTCCTTCCTAATCATGTGTTTAACCGGTTGAACTTGAGTCCTAGTTGTGTTCTTCTCTTCATTCTTCAACCTACCATAGTGTCATGTCTTTTGTCAATTCTCTATGCATCAATGTTCCCCCCAACATCATAGACATTCTTGTTTTTTTTTTTGGGTGAAGATGACCCAATAATCAAATTAACCAAATATAGAAGATTATTTTGACTAACTTGAATTCGAGCTAAATTAAGCACAAAATGACGAAAATGATTTTCCAACAAATGATGCAGCATTTTTAGGGAGCGAACCTGGGACCACCTTTGGAAATGCATATATTATTACATATGTGTATACCAATGGTTTTTATTTTGACGAACAAACAATAATATTACCTTTATAGAAAATAAAAATGAGTTTTTTACAATTCAAATAATAAGCATTCATACGATAATTAGCGCGATTGAGAAACATCTTAATTACATTCACCTTATTACTAAAAGTTGTGCACGGCTTCATGCACTCGTAAATGTCACCTTATCGATGTTCGAATGTGAATCAGCCGTCGTGTTTTCTTAATTTTTGTTTGTCCTTTGTGCATGCATGATGCATGACAATTACATGTTCCATATGTGCTATGTTAAGTCCATGTTTACGCGGCTTTTACTTCGCAATTCCTCTTGAGAGTTTATCCTCAAAGTCTACGATATATAGAGCTTTTAGACTGTTAAATCTTTTCAATAAAAAGGAAAAAAATAGACTATTACTAACAAAATTAAACCACATTCTCACAACAAAGTACTAAAAAACAACACCACATTGTTAATATGAATCCATTCATATATAAATACACATATTAAAGCTCTAAAAGTATATAACAACCCAATTTCATTATAGCATCATAATTAACTTGTCTCGTCCTAATTCTATACGTGTTTTTCAATTTAAGCTTACTAATATTACATAACTAGTCTCGCTCATTATTATACTACCTTCATCTGGGATCATTTGGATTCGAGTCAAGAAGACCTAAATCAAGAGTAAAGTATATTCATTATTTCACCTTTAAACAATCAATAATATTAATACGAACCCTTGTCAAACTAGTTCTAAATTAAACGATCGAGTTTATCAAAATCCAAAATTTGTTCCATGTAATTTGTTAGAACACTAATATTTTTCTTTTCCAACAGTAATCATAACTCCATTTACCATTAGACTTCTCCCAAAACACCCTTACTAAAAGTCTACATTCTCAATCGTATTTTAGCCGCTTGGACCATGATGCTAGTTCAACCCTTTTACTTGTATGACTTCTTATGTAGTCTTGCCAAAACATGCATTCAAATGCACGATTTATCTGTTGTCATTTGTCAATGTTACAAGTCACGATCAACCTAAAACATGCATATATATATACACATACATTCTCTAAATCAAAAATACCTCCATAAGTTTGTGTTATTAATTAATCTCAACTATAATATACCTAGCCTCACAATCATAGTAAACAAACTATTTTCCATTAAATGTCCAAGAAAATGAGCCTCCTTATACTAGTTAAGCCACTAATGATCTTGGTTTTGTTGCTAGGTAGTTTTAGTGGTCTTATACAATATGGAAATTGTAGGCTGCTAAAACACAACTTTGATGATCATCATGATATTGATGAGAAGATCGAGTGGACGACGAAAGAGAGAGTTGTTCATGATGTTCTTGCGTTGGGGGCTAAGTTAAGTGCTTCTCCTCCTTCAAGATCAAATCCACCAACTTTCATCCCTAGCCCAGGAAAGAGATAAAATGGGTGCTACTTTTACGGTTTGATAGTCGTTAATAAATTGCGGTAATGCGAATGGATTTTAAGTGTAATGTTACTAGGGAATCACCCTTAAAATTTTACGGGGAGGCAATTTTTCTCCATGGGCAAGCAGTCTCATCCCTAAACTTGTGTTTTTGTCTTCAAAGGGAAGCAATTTTCATTACCAGTCATTACCACCTAGTACCTACAAGGTGGTATTGGATGAGAATGAAAATTCAAGAAGAAAAGTAGACACTTTAGGATAAATTAGCATTACCATGAGAATGGACAATGATATTCTTCATAAATTTATACACAAATTCATTCCCATTACCATCATTTATAACCAACTACCATACTGCCGTCAAGGGAATGAAGAATTCAAAGAGAAAATGAGCGTTTTATGTTATTAGGTTTGTTTTGTTGCTTGTTGTAATATTTCATTTTTTTTTTAGGTTATTGGCTCACGTACATAGTATTACTGCTATGGATGTCCAAATGATTTACTTTTAATTTATAATTCATTGAATTACAAAAATGAATGTTATTGAGTGATACACTGATACCCATATTGATTTACGAACATGCATGTAAGTACTAATACACAAACTCGATTCTATTATATTTGATTTACTACTATGGCCTTAGATTGTTGCAATATAATACGCTCAATTATGGATATTATGAAAAAGCTCAAAATATGAAAGCGTTTTGACAAGGTGGAATACTAGGGATACTAATGAATATCTACGCAAACAAAATGATTAGTATTAAATATAAACGATATAATATTCAATCAGATAAACTTGTCGATAAAAATGATTCAATCAAAATAAAAGATTCATAATCAAGAATTTGCCACACATTAATACCACATAAAATTAAAAAAAAATACACGACATTCTCATTATAGAAACAACTTAAATTCAAACTCAAATAAATTTTTCCATAAGACAAACTCAATTACAAACACAAACTTCAAACCAATATAAATTACCTACGACAACTGTCATTTATTGATTAGTATTAAATATAAACGTAAAATGATAGTAATTTTTTAAAAGGTAATTTTAAAAAAATGGTTATAAAAAGTAATTTTTTGAAAAATTTCCCCTTATACTTATTCTAGGTCTTTTATGTAGACACTTTTTTTTTATTTTTTATTAAGTGTTAAATTTGTTTATATCCAGAGTAGACTGATGATAAAATGACACCTTATTTGCACCAATTATGTAGTTGTTCAATCTCACCCAAAAAATCTCACCATCAGCTTATTCTTATGGCTAATAGTCCTAAGTTGATCAAAGTGTTGAAATGTCGACAGGTTTACATAATTATATTTGATCATCTAAAAGTCTGGACACGTGAACTCAACTTGTACGCATATTTAATAGTTTGTTACTTTTAAGGATACAAAATACAATCTTAGACTTTAAAAAATTCAAGATAACCCAATCTTAGCTTAGCTTAGCTTATTATACGGTGTCAGCAAAAGTCAGTCTCTCTGACTTTTTTTTTTGCAAGAAATAATATCTATTAGGTGCAAAAAAAAATATAACCATGTTTATAAGAGGTTAAAATTTTAAACATTAGACAACAAAGCATTATGAATATTGATCTTCATTTCAAGAAAAAGTTGGTGCATATAGAAATTTTTTGATAACAAGTGTACTTTTTAAAAGAAATTATAAGATAATTGTTTCAGAAAACATGAAGGGTTTTAAATTTTAGTTTTGGTCCTTAATGTGGAGACCTATTATATTTTGAGAACGTATTGTGTCGGACTCGTCCGACCATAATCTTGGTCGGACGACTTTCAGGTGGTTCCAATTTTTTTTCAGTTAGTCTTAATTTTCTTTCAGGTAGTCTTCATTTTTTTTCAGGTAGTCTTCATTTTGTTTTCAGTTAGTCTTCTTTGTTTTTCAGTTGGTTTTTGTGCTTCAGTTAGACTTACTTGGGTGTCAGTTGGTCTTTATTCTTTTTCAGGTAGTCTTCATTTTTTTCAGGTAGTCTTCATTTTGTTTCAGTTAGTCTTTTTTTTTTCAGTTAGTCTTCTTTTTCTTCAGTTGGTTTTTGTGCTTCAGTTAGACTTACTTGGGTTTCAGTTGGTCTTTATTCTTTTTCAGGTAGTCTTTATTTTTTTTCAGGTAGTCTTCATTTTGTTTCAGTTAGTCCAACTGAAAGAAAACAAAGTCCAACTGAAAGAACACAAAGTCCAACTGAAAGAAAACAAAGTCCAACTGAAAGAAAACAAAGTTCAACTGAAAGAAAACAAAGTCCAACTGAAAGAAAACAAAGTTCAACTGAAAAGAAAACAAAACACTAACCTCTGCTTTCTCCACTATTTCACCTCTTCCCCACTTCCACTTTCCTCTCTCTCTCCTCCTTCACGAGGTTAGCAATGTTGGTAGCGATGGCATCATCCACAATTTTTGGAAAGTGGAAGAAGAGAGGTTGGTACTTTCTAGTCCAGATTCATCAGGAGTACTTTCGTTTGTTGATGATGTCGGGAGTACAGTGACTAACAAATGGTCTTTGGAACCTCGCATTTGTTGATCAGGAGTAATACTGAACTACTAGATGATTTGTTTTGGGATGATGCAGTTTTCTTCAAGGATTCACTTCACATCTACTCTAGAAAAGAAGAGTGTATATTATCATTCCACTTTGGATATGAAAAGTTTGTGCGCATTCCATTACCCTATGAAACAAACTGCTACAATGATCATTCCTCCTTTGCATTCTTGATTCTTGCCTTTGTTTCAGTACTATATCCGACGCTGATCATCAATGTGAGATTTGGGCAATGAAAGACTATGGAGTTAAAGATTCATGGGTGAAGGTAACTGTTGTAAAACATACGGATATTCCTCTATCGAATAATCGTCCATCGTATATTCCTCTACTGCGAATGGGTAGTGAGAAAGTATTATGAACTTGGGATGATGATGATGAACCAGAACGCATCTTATATCGTTGCTCTATAATGAACTTGGGCCAGCCCGTCTGACCAAATGTTTGGGGCAGACGGTTTGACCCAATACTTTCACTTATATTTTACCATATGAACCACCTCCAAAATAAGAAAATGACATTAAGCTTAGGGAATATGCATAAAGCTCGCAAGTACTTTTTAAAAGAAATTATAAGATAATTGTTTCAGAAAACATGAAGGGTTTTAAATTTTAGTTTTGGTCCTTAATGTGGAGACCTATTATATTTTACCATATGAACCACCTCCAAAATAAGAAAATGACATTAAGCTTAGGGAATATGCATAAAGCTCGCAAGTACTCTATACGACATTTCACAAGTATGTTTTAGGCTGTCCCCTGAATCTACAGGGTTAGCCTAAATTTTCCTTTCTTGATCAAAAAAAAAAAAATCATACTAGTACTAAGCATACTAATTGCATTTATCTACCGCATTACTAAGCAAGGCTTGACCTAGTAGTAAAAGGTTTGCCTTCACAAGTCATGGGACTAAATCCTATTAGGGGCTCTTTAGGGGTGAGATTTTCCTTACGATCCCCCTTCACTCCAAGGAGTCTGACATGTAAACCTAATTGTTTATATCTGTGCGAGGTGCCAGTTCAGTATGGTCCTTCATCTACCAACTTAAAAAAATAATATTGAAAGTTCAGTATTCTTGACATTTCCCCAGGAGTACGGACCATTACTTTCTCAGCTTCTTTTTTAGATATTTAACTATTAGAAATCTGATAGAATATAAAACTATTCACAAGACTTTAACTATCAACTTAAACTTTTAGTTGAGTTGTCCATTGACAAATTCACAACATTTAGCCTTTATCATTCCAACTAGCTTATAGGATGGATTTGGTAATAAGATGCGCGCTCAATACCTATTAGTAGAGCTGATCAACTCAGTTGGCTCGATTTTTGGATGGATTTTAGGCAAAAAAATTTGGCCCACGATCAGGTCCAGCTTGACCCGATTTTGTTTTGATTTGGGCTGGGCTTTGGGCAAGTAAAAAATGACTTTTCAGTCTACTTTTGACCCGATCCGATTTTGACTCGAAAAAAGCGGGCTTTGGGCACAAAAAATGGCCCAAAATTTACCCCGATCCGGACCAACAAATGGGCCATTTTTAGCCCGGCCCAACCCATGATCACCTCTACCTACTAGCTAGCTAGTAGATGATTCCTTTGATATAAATAAGATTTGAGAGCGTGAAAATTGATGAGAAGAGAGCATCTATTATTTGTATTTATAATCTAAATAATAAATAATTATATTATTTGATGCTTACATCCTTATTATATTTCATATAAGATGAATCTTTTTCACATCGATATAATAATCCAAAATATACAAGGTAATCAAGTACATATATGGATGGGCTTATAAAAAAATTAATTAAATCGAATTAAAACCTTATTTTCTCGGTCTACTTAGTTTAATCTTAGTTGATGAATATTATAGTACTTCTATAGTTCAAATAAGAATAATATTGACTCATTTACGTGCACAAACCGGAGTGAAACATTTCTTATTTGGCCCAGATGCTGAAAGTGATTGACGTTCAACACTCTTAACTTCTAAGAAAACTTTAGCATCCTCTCGTATCCCCTTGGTTTCATCATGATGAATACCCTCATGGCTCTTTTGTAACACTCTACCATTTCCATGTTGCATCAGAATGTTAAAACTTAACAACAAAACCAAGATCATCAAAGGTTTAGTTAATTTGAGGAGAATGTTCATTTTGTTTGATTTGGATAATATAATGTATTATTATGTGTATGTGTATGTATTAGTATGTTGATGTATTGGCTGTTAAAAGAACTGAGGAAAGATAACAACCTTGTGGCTTTTTTTTTATGTAGGTAATAAAATTAACACTTTGTGCTATACATAATACGTGATTGGTGTCTTATATGTGTGTTTATATAACCTAGTATCTTATAAACCTCAGTATAAGCTAGAAAATTTCTTGCTTATATGAAAGGACTATTGGGACTTGGACTATTGACAAGGTAGAATATTGTTTTTGGTGTGCATAATGCATTTGCAATTTGCTTTGCTATAATTGAACTTTCATGCAGATCAAACACGCATAAAAGTATAGGAATTCACAAGGTTTAAACGGACATCCGTAAGTGTTTTTCCTCCCTTGCTTTAGGTGATTTTTATGGTCAAATATAAAAAAAGTCTCCAACTAAGTAGCACAATAATCAAATCTTCTATGTTATCATATTATGTATAGCTTGTTTTTAACTCGCTTATTAAAAGGAAAAAAGAAAGAGAGAGTAAACTTTTGTACTTCTTGTAAGAAGTAATTCTACTCCTATCGTATTGTTTTTTTTTTTTATTATTAGGAAATTAAGTCAGCCCAAGGGCTAACCCCTACCAAGGCTACTAGCCTTGTAGGAACTACCAGCACATTGGCTGGTAAAGCATGCAAAGCATGCTAAGGAAATACCCCAACATAATGCTGGGGGTAAGGATCGAACCCCTGACCTCAAGGATCAGAAGGGAGTGCTCTACCACATGAGCTAGCTCCTCATCCTTACTCCTATCGTATTGTTGAATTTATTGTACATGAAGTACAAAGTAAAAAAAAATTGTTGTACGTTCCTTGTATATAAGTTGTACACAAATTATTAAAAGAAACGGTCTAATTTTAATATAAAAGTAGACTTAATCACCAAATGGATTAAACTAGTCACTGAAAAAAAATCAAACTAATCACTATTGGGCTAAATCTGTTTTTAATATAGAACTTGTCATTTGCCTAATTTTAATTTAAAAGTAGGCGGTTTCTTACAAGACTAACTCATAAGTTGTATGTATATGGGTGATGAATTATATACTCTATTTGTACGCATTATAATTGGTTCAAGTATATTCTCTAGCAAATCTCACCAAAAAGACACTATTATGAAATACTTTCCCGTTTCAAATAATTGCATCGTTTGCTTTTTTACATTTGTCAAGGCGCTTTTTTGAACGTTAATATTTCTAATTACGTATAAGTAAAAATTATAAAAAATATATATTTGAAATCCTCGTATTGAGACGAATTTAACAAGATCTCACTTGATTATGAATTAATGATGTAAAAGTAAAAACATATGATCAGCAAAACCTTGACTTAAACCGCCCGTTGAAAGGGTACATGAAAGAAACAAATTATTAGGTTAAAATATCATAATTAGGTTAAAATATACTATATTTGAAAGGGAATTAATTTCCGTAATATTTAAGACTAGCTTAGCACATGCTTAAGAATTGTGGTTCATTCTTGTAAGCATATATATTTAAATTTTAAGTCAAAAGTTTCGCCGGTCAAGAAAAAATCAAGAAAAATTAAAAGTTTCAAGCATCATAAAGTATGCAATTTAATGTGAATTCGTTTTGTACTTAGGTGATGTGAATTTCTATCGTGTTTGTGTGGTTTATCTAATACATTAAAAATGTAATCCTTTTACCCATTCTTTTTTTTTTGGCTGCCCACCCGGTTCACCAGAGATTTGTTTCCACTACATCCGAGCCTGACCCGGGTCGCACACCTGGCTTTGGTGGGTGAGTCTCCCAACAAAGTTTCTGCATACGTTAAGGCTCAAATTACTCGAAACCTTCTTTAAACAACATCAAACTGCTTACTACTTGAGCCAACTCTTGTTGGTCTTTTACCTCTTCTCGTTCAATAATAAAACAAGTTCCAAATACATATCTTTAGGTAAGACGTCAATGGTCATACATACAGACATACATACTCATAATAGTCTTAATTCTTATAGTCAAACCATATAGCAAGAATATTTCTAACTCATAATAAGGTTAGTTCGTAAGAAACTAGGCCTATATAAACACACATTACATGCCTTTTGTGAATTATTATAACCCAAAGTGTTTATTTTATTATATACATTATCAAAACGATACCTTTTCTTTCTAAGGTTTTTTAAGTGCCATACATAAACATACACACATAGAAATTCAGTATATATATATCCAATTACATAATGAACACCCTTTACAAATCAACTAAACCTTTGATAATCTTGCTTTTGTTGCTGAGTTTCAATGCTCTAATGCAGCAGGGAAGTTGTAGGGTCTTACAAAAGAGCTTTTACAATCAAGAAGTAGTTGTTCATCACGTTGAAAACAATCAAATACAAGAGGAGGCTAAGCTTTTCTTAGAAGCCAAGAGTGCTAAACAAGCATCTCCTTCATCGGGACCAAATAAGAAATGTTACACTCCTGTTTGTGCACGTAAATGAATAGATAGATCTTACATCTCAACATAATAACTATAGATATACTAAAAAAAAATAACTAAGCTAAACTTTAACTTTGCATATACAATAAAGGAAAACACAAGGATTTCAATTAAATTAATTAAAGTTTATATATATAGACTTGTCCATTAGTTCATGTATTTAGTCACCTTGTTAATTAGGGACTATTATTGAAGTTATTTATTTTATTTGTAAGTGATATTAATTTTTTGTAAGTGTAATAAGGATGCAAATATGTAATAAGCATGAAAGCATAATATACATTTATTCTTTAGATTATTAAAGACTAGTAATAGATAAGATTGTGCTCTTGTACTCATTTATATATTATGCTCGATAATTTATCTATATGAAGGACGCTATGAATAGATAGGAATCAGAAATGATGCATGTATAATGAAATATTCTAAAATGGAATGTATGGCACAAGAATCAAGAATGAAGAGAGAGTGTGTTATAATTGCTTTTAATTTGTTGCTCATGTGATTATGTAGTTAAAGGAGCGAGGGTGTAGTATTAATACTTCTTCTGTTTCTTTTTACTTGCAACAGTTTGACTTTCACGCTTGCCAATGCATAATTTCAACCATCAATAAGTTTAATTACCGATAAATAAAAATTATGAAAATTATATATTTAGAAAATAGACATTCAGACGAATTTAAAAAGATCCCACATGGATATGTTTTTCCTTAACTATAAATCACCAAACATAAACTAAGTAGAGTTGGTGAATAGTGCAAAAGTCAAACCGTTGCAAGTAAAAAGAAACGGAGGAAGTATTTAGTAGTACTATTATTTTCCAATTATAACAATAATAATTTTTACAATAATAAAATATTTTGTTGGCTTATCGATTTTTTAATGATATGCACCCGTAATATTTAAGAAAGAAGATGTTAAATATATATGAGCACAAGTCAATGGATGTTTTTATAGTAGCTTTCTGGAAAAAAAAGGCTATAATAAGAAATTAATGTGAGTCACAAGTTTGTCCACATTAACGGATGACATTTATGACTAATTACTATGGATATACTCACATACTCTATATTCCTAATATTAGGGGTGGTTCTTGGCCCATGCAATCACGACGACGGAATAAGGTCCTTAAAATATAAGGACCCCAAAATATATTTATTTTTAATTGTTTGAAGATTAGATAAAAGAAAACATTTGGATCAGTAGTAAAAGTGCGTGTAAGGGAAGGAATAGCGAGAACATGAAATTCATCAAAATTTTGTTGTTTAAACTTTTGAAGATAGTCGTCATTTGCCAGCTATAAATACGAATCTCATACTTCTATCTTTTTTGAACTATAAATGAAGGGTCCAATTAAGGAAATTGTACAGTGCCCCTATTATTTTGGCCCATATTTGCCCCGCCCCTGCCTAATATGTGCATAATATTTTAATGTATTCCTAACCAATGAAAATTCAATAATAAGAGGGTTGACAACCCTTAGTATCACTCAATTACTCCCCGACAGAATTAGGTACACATAATCTTTGCACCCACCAATCAGTTACACCTTCAACTCATCAGTCATCAATCATCAGCTTATAATCTTAGGATTAATAATAGTCCTAACCTGATAAAAGAGTTAGGCCCTGTTCTTTTGAACTGAGAAAAACTGACTGAACTTAACTGAATTGAACTGGATTGAGAGAAATTAAATTGCAGAGATAAACTGAATAGCAAAGAGAAACTGAATTAAAATTAACTGAACTGAAAATAAGTTCAATAAAATAGAGCCTTAAAATATAGACAAATTTGTACTTAGTATTTTTTCTTGACCGGCGACTTAAATATATATACTTACAAGAATGGAGTACTACCGGCTAAAGTTTTCTTAAAAGTTAAGAGTGTTGAACGTCAATCACTTTCAGCATCCGGGCCAAATAAGAAATATTTCACTCCGGTTTGTGCATGTAAATGAGTCAATATTATTCTCATTTGAACTATAGAAGTACTATAATATTCATCAACTAAGATTAAACTAAGTAAACCGAGGAAATAAGATTTTAAGTCAATTTAATTAATTATTCTTTTTATAATCCCATCCATATATGTACTTAATTACCTTGTATATTTTGGATTATTATTGATGTAAAAAAGATTCATCTTACATGAAATATCATAAGGATGTAAACATCAAATAATATAATTATTTTATTATTTAGATTATAAAATACAAACAATAGATGCTCTCTTCTGATCAATTTTCAAGCTCTCTAATCTTGTTTATATCAAAGGTATCAACTACTAACTAGTACTTCCTCCGTTTTTTTATAGATGCTACATTTTCCTTAAATGGAAATGTCATAATAGATGCTACATACCATAAATGGATTTCTTCTCACCATAAAAATCTTAAAATACTATTAAAAAGTTGGTGGTCCCCCACCTTCTCTTTTAAAATACTCATACTTTTTCCTTAACAAATGGTTTTTGACAATAATGGTGTGAGAGTATTGGAGTATTGGTTGGAGAGTGACTCTCACTCACAAGTGAATTACTTATTGGAGTATTGACGCCGACAACTTTCTCTAAAAGTAGAATAGTTTAATTACAATGGGTCTCACACTCTAGAAAAATAGAATTTAAGTTTGAGATAAAGCATGATAACCAAACAATAGCTACTAATGTTTTTTTTTTAGATTGAGAGAAATTGAATTGAGTTGAACTGAATTGAATTGAACTGAACAAAATTAAGAGAAACTAAATTACTGAGAGAAATTGAAGTGAACTAACTGAAATTAGCTTTAATTGAACTGAAATTAACCGAATTGAACTGAATTGACTTGAACTGAAATTAACAAAACTGAACTGAAAATAAGTAAAAAAAAGGGGTGCCATAAGGAAGAATTGAAATAAGCAAAGTAAAGACAGATTAAAGTAAAGAATATAACGAGTAAAAAGAGACTAATAAATTTGCATGTATTGAAAGCTCTTTGAGTAGGTTAAAAATACGTTGGAGCTTGTTTAACTTCTTACTAATTCACTATGATATTAGCAATTATTTTTTTTTTTTGACGGGAATGATATTAGCAATTGTTGCAAGAAAGTATATTGTTTTGTTGTTACTTCCTAACGGTTCCATTATTAGTAATATTATTATCAGTATTAGTTCCGAGGTTTGAGGGAGATGGAGAGTGAAAGGGTATTAGAAGGCAAGATATACGACTGAAGACGGGGTATGGATGATTACAAAGTACTATCTTCGGTCTTTATTATTTTTTTTTTTTTTTTTGAGATGTCTCTTATTAGCTTACCTATTTCAATGGTTTCTATTTTTGGAATGGGACTACTAACTTTCTATCACACATATATTCAACTTTAAATAAAATAATAGTTTCTCTTTCTATGTCCAACAACATTGTTTCTCCTAAAACTTTGTGCAAAAGAAACAGGTAAACTAATAAAGACCGGAGGGTGTAAAAGATAAGTCTATGTCGACGGACCCAAAAGAGTCAATTCTAAATTAGCCTTTGCATCGTCTTTACTTTTAGTTAGGGTTAAATTTACTTCTATCATTCAAGGCCTAGAAACATCTAGAACTCCTAACACTTATCATAATTCATAAGAAGACTTAGTTATTGGATACGACTTTTCATCATATACCTTGATAATTTTTTTTATTTACTAGATATCTCTACTTTTTTTTTTTTCCAGAATTCACCTTATTTCACCATATATCTTTGAGTTTCTTGAAAATACATTAGAGTACCCTTAATTAATGACTAACAACAGTTAACTCTGTTAATCTTTAATCCTAATTAATCGTAAAAAATCCTAAGTGACCTCAATTAACATCTAATTATCTATTAATCCTAATTCTCTCTTCCTAACCACCAACATTAAACCACCGCAACCTGACCCCATCCCCAACCCCACCAACCCCCATTTGCCTCCCTTGTATCCCCTCCATTGATCTCCCCACAAACCCCATTCCCCGCAACCCCAAAATGCTTTTGTTATGGTTGATACATAGATATAAATATAAATAAGGAACAAAAGGTAACCACAAATTCATAACTTTTAACAACTGTGTTACTTGATTTCCCTTTTGGACAATTGTCGAAGAAATCTGAAGAGTGGGAGGGTTACAAGGGAGGAGAGGCTGCGGGGGAGATCGAGCCGGGGGGGGGGGCTGTGAGGGAGGGTGAAGAGGGGGATAGAGGGTGGGGGTGCAGGGGAGGGGGTGGGAGTGGTTAAGGTTAGAGTATTAGATTAGGAGTTAGGGTTAGGATTAGAGTTAGTTTTAGATGAGTTAATGAAAGTTAGAGGTTTTAGTTAGATTATCCACTAACGGAGATCTAACGTCTGTTAGCCAAAAGGTTATTTTTTTAGGGGTATATGATGAATTCTGAAAAAAAGTAGAGGTATCTAATGAATAAAAAAAATTATCAGAGCCGGGGTATATGGTGAAATAACCGTATTAGATAAGGAATATCCAAAAAAAATTGAAAAATAAATTAGTTATTGTAAAAATTACATGTACGAATTCGTATTCAGTTAATTATACTCACTTTTGTCTATGTTCACTATTTTTCTTGTCCATTTACCGATTCGCCCATTATCAACCTGCTATCGGTCTGAGACCCACTTTGGCTCGACCCAGTTCGACCCTTTATGAGGTCACCCCGACCAAACAAGCATCCGACGAGCCCATGCAAAAGTTTTAGTTAAGATATGCCAGATTCTAAAGTATACAAATGAAACCTATCCATACATGCCTCCGATTTTATCTCCCAAATCATCCACACCAATAATCTACCATTCTAGCTCCCCTATTTCATGACTTGACACGCTTTTAACCTGCACCAAACCTGGCCCAACCCGTCCAATAATAATGTCAACTAGGTATTGCAGTGGGGCAAGTCAAGTAGGATACCCACCACATCCCTGTCCAATTGGACGGGGTGGGTCTAGGTTTGGCGGGATGGGGCCGGAATTAAAATCGTACTCGCAATTGGGTGGTGGAGTGGGTGTGGATTTTATGATATACCCGCACCCGCCCCATCTCTCGATCGCCCTGCTCCATCCCCGCTCGCCATGCCCCAAACCCGCTAGCCCCACCCCACTTCTGCCCCCCACATATTTATTATGAAAATCTTATTTAAGTTTACAATATAAAAAGAAAATCACAGCGTTGTTATGTATAATATATTTGAATGTGGTGACTTATCAATTTTAATTAGTCTTTTACTATATCATATTGTGAATTAGACTACTGTACTAGCGGTTTGTTTGGTATTTATTGGGAGGTTAGTTGTGAGGATTGATGAAATGGGTATGACGCGGGTACGAATCGAGTGGGATTACACATGCGGGTGGTGGGACAGGGATAGATTTGAATACGTACTCGATGGGGGCACAGATGAGTCTAGAATTTCCCCTACAATGAGTGATGATGCGAGGATACGGATGTGAATTTTATGCGGGTGGAGATATGGAGGACCATCTCCCCTCTCCCAATTGCCATCTGCCCATCTCTAATGTCAAATCATAAGTCTAACAACCTTCATTACTAACGGTCGGCTTTAAAATTTGACAAGACTTTGAACTGTTTTTATTGTTGAAACACCATTTTGACTCATAATATTAATTGGAATTTTCATTTCGCAACCTATATATACGTATCCGCACTAATTTTCCTTCTTTTCTTTTGACTTGCAAAATTTCAACTCCCACAAATCCCTTGCCCGACCTTAACTTAAAGTTGGACTTCCTAGAGCGAGCTCTTACCTTGAAGAAGCTAGATTTTAGTAGAGTGGTGTGACAACTTGAAAGCAAATTATTACATTGACCACTACATTTTAAAAAATGGGCATTACTTAGGATTAAGTCATATATGAGAGGATTACTGAGCAGCAAATGATAACCTAGCTAGTGGTGTTGACATTACTCTCGATTCAAGATATTTTGGGATCGAGTATCCCTCCTTGTAAGGAGGCCGGAGTCCTGATTCTTTCCTCTTTACAAAAGACTTCATCTTACCTTAAAAAAAGAATATACGAGAAGATTGCAACCTAGACCTCGGTCCTTGCGCTAGCTGGTTAGGGTTTGCCATTGGGAGTTTAGGGTGTAAATCTAAAAAGTTTTATAATTGGAGCTATAAGAGTAAATTAATATAAAAGAATAATACTCATATGTTGATTCATGTTTGGGCTTTTTTATGTTTAAAGATCTTCTGAATTGTACATTCATTAAGAATATACTCCTTCCATCTCTAAAATAGTGTTTTCGTTTTTTCATTTATGTCTGTCCTAAATAGATTGTCCATTTTCTTATTTGTTATGGTTCCACCAATTTGAATATTATTTAGCTTTCAATAAAGTGACCCACATTCTCCTCCTCAATAAATAATTCATGAATAGTGTACCAACTTCAATTTTAAATTATGATCTAATACAACTAAGGTCCTACTTATGATTTCTCTTTAATATTTATGACCAAAAGAAATGAAAACTCTATTTAAGGACGGAGGGAGTACTTCATTGATGCATTATATATACAAAAGTAATATATAAGACTTTCAAATTAAGCATATTCAACAAGTATAAATTTATAAATTTATATAACTTTTTTTATAAATAATGTTGGTATATATGTGGTGGTCAGTGATAATATATATATATATATATATATATATATATATATATATATAATATATATATATATATATATATATATATATATATATATATTATATATATATATATATATATATATATATATATATATATATATATATATAAATATATATATATATATATATATATGTAGAAGTGAGTTCATATGAGAATGTATATTTACATGAGAAATGAGAATGGATTTTACACGCTATAAATAAGTGATGTAACTCCAAAAAAAAAAGAATATTAAAAAAAATTCAAAAAACATTTTTTTTTGGGCTCAAAAACTTTTAGGGGGTATAACTCTAATGAACAAGTGTTGTAACTCTAATCCAATCGTGTGGTTGAGATTCATTCTCATTTCTCATGCAAAGAACATTTTAATTTTATGAGATCTTACCCCTATATAGATTGTCAAGGAAGCTCCAACAACCCCCAAAAAATAATACAACATTTTTTTGATGTAAAACTATTGGATTGGTTAGTTTTAGCTGAAAATTATTCATTTTTACACTTAAACTTACCTCATAAGAAAAACTTATACCAAAACATGACTTTCATAATGAACCTCTTCCGCTTTCAAATCGTACATTATTAAAGACAACCAAGGATGTCTTGGCCTAGTAGTTAAGGTTGAGGTGCTGTGAACGATAGGTTACAGGTTCAAATTCCCCTCCCCTTTTTTGTACTGCCTTCGTGGCTCATATGGATAAAAAAAAAACATTATTAAGGACATATTATGGTAGACTGATATAGTGAGATAAGTATGCTATATGATGTCACAACCCAATCGTCACTTCAATCCTTATACCTATTCTCTTACCTTAATTACACGTTACACATTAATACCAAATTCAGATCCATAAGTATAACTTTATTTTCAATAGTCCAAGTCTCAACTCACAAGTCCTAACGTACGTACATATACCAATGCAAGAAATTTCCTTAGCTTCTACCGAGTTTATGTTTAGGAAGGCCAATGCATTAGAATTTCGTGTATATATATATACACTTGACGCACCTGTTTTCGATTATAACTCGCTTAATTCATTTACATACATTCAAAACAAAATATTTCCATTTTTAGTTATCTTAACTAACGGCGAATACAAAATACATAAACAAACTATATACATACATAGCCAACAAAATGAATACCCTTCTCAAAGTAACTAAACCATTAATATTCCTAATTTTGTTGCTAAGTTTCAATGTTCTTATGCAGCATGCAAATTGCAGGGTGCAAAAACAAAGCTTAGTTAAGCATGCAAGCATGGGGGTGCAAAAAGAGGCTAAAGTTTTTGCACAAAATAAGGTTACTAAGGGTCCATCTCCTCCATCAGGCTCAAACCACAATTGCTATACTCCAAGCTGTGCGCGCAAATGAGTCTTGTGCACTCTTGCACCATTGTGTGAAGAATTAATATGCATGTGTATACATGTAAACCTTAGATTAAATAAACTTAAGTATGCTTAGCTAATGAGGGGAATTAAACTGAAGAAATCAAGGATTTATTAGTTTGTTCTTTAAGTTTACGTATGTATGCAAATATTGTACGTACGTGCATAATTTTATCATTTTTTTATTTAGTTTATGATTATATTTAAGGATTTATTGAAATTTTATATACGAATGTAGGTATGAAGCGTTTGAATAATATGATGATACTAATGATGAGTTACTAATACTGTAATACATGTCATGCTTGATGCAGTGATGCTCCCCTTTTTTTATTAAAGCATTTCTTGTATATTTTTTATTTTTTGTGAAGCCAATTACTACTATCATGAACTGTCTTTACATGATTTTTCAACAAGGGAATGGCCTTCCCTAAAAAGTAAAAAGAAAGACATGCATGGCTTGAAATGGAATGAAACAAGTTTTGGGGTGATAAATTAGTGTGTGTGTGTCAGTGTGGGTCGGTAAGGGTGATAATGAGCTCGGTCTGTTCGTGAACAATTTGGGCTCGACTCCTAATAGTTCAGCTCAGATTCGGGATCGACTCGAAAACTTGACGAACCGAGCTTGGCCTAGTGAACAGGCTCGATTATTATTTTTGTATAAAAAAATTATTATAATTTAAAGCACTTTAAAAGTTATTATAGACTAAAATACTTTAAAAAGTTATTATACGATAAGTATCCTTTTATACAAATTTTTACATTAAACAATTCATGTCTTTCTTTTTGTATCCTTTTAGATCTAGTTTGTCGATAATTTATGTATATTTGTAGGTAATTTTTGGTTAGCATGTAAAAGATGAAACAACATATGAATATTCACATTATTTTTTGAATTTAGTCTATTATTATATAAGACATATCAACATTTTTTTAAAATTTCAAATATGAATTTTTTGTTTGGTTTAATGTTGTGTTAGTTTATTTTAAATTTGTCTCAATTTAAGCTCGAGATAGAGTCGGGCCGAGCTAAGATGAGTTCCCGAGCCGGGCTCGAGTCTATAGTGAAACTCACGAGCTTGAGTCGAGCTACACTTATCGAGCTCATGAGTTGAGCTAAACAATAAACAAGCAGGGGCCAGTATAATTCGGGCTCGATTCATGCTATAAGCACCTCTATGTGTGTGTGAGAAAGAGAGTGAGTCAAAGAGGTGGGAAGAGGGAGAATCGTGAAACATTGTCATCAAGAAAAAAAATCTTTGTCTCAGTCAAGTGTTGCCAACCATTATAATTTTGTGTTTCCATATACTTCCATGTTTTTAACCTTTATTCCCTTTTATTTTTTGGGATCTTATCTTTTACAATCGGCACGATGATGATATCAAGAATGTTTGTAGGTTGTTGATTTAAAAAAATACGGGGAACAAAAATGTCTCTTTTATATATACATAGAGTATAAAACTATTCATATGACTTCAACAATCAGCGTAAGCTTTTGGTTAATTTAGTTTTTTGATATGGTAATAGAGCAAACGCGACATAATAAGGGTCACATTCAAATCTCATCCACCCCTCCTTTCTCACTGGAATATTTAGCGCCAGCTTAGGGCTCTCGCGTGAAGAGACGTGATAGAGTATAAAAACTATATATTCATAAGACTACAGTCAAATCCCATAAAAAAATTGGAAATTTTCCTTAAATAATTTAATTTTGACCATACTGCGTAAATTTTCTAGATTTGCTAATATAAATATTACATGAGAAAAAATTATATAAAATTTTGTTTTTATTATTAATTTTTTAGGTACAGCCGTACAGGAAAGTTTCCACCCAAGTCCGATCCTATGGGATCAATCAGCCTATGGTCGAAGGCTCTGAATTCTGAAACATCTCCGAAATACCAAAACTTCAATTTTTATTCAAAGAAAAAAAGTCAGATTTTGACATTTTGAAGTGCGACATTCTCTTCAACTATTTACTATTTTTGAGAATTGAAAATCCTTGTTACATTTGACAAGACTAAATACACACTTTTTGTTTCCTATAGAAATAACGACTAAAATGTTGTTTTTGGACCAATTTATAAGCATTTGCATGCAATCGATATTTTGAAAGTTTCATTACCTTAACTTTTGTAATTAACTCTAACCTTTTGAATCTGATTGCCTGACTTTGAAGTTGGACTAGGAGCTCTTAAGAAGAAGTTTGGAACTACCAAGACTTAGTAAAGTGGCATGCTGAAAACTTCAAAAATAGTTACATATGACATACATATTAGAAAAAATAAATAGTACATCAGTTGAAACGCAAGTTGTAAAGCAATTGTAAATTTCTCAATTTTCACATTTAGTGTGCGGATTTAAGTGCTTATAATGATATTTGACCTGTATAATTAGAAGTATGTAGAATGTTAAGTCTTTTGCTACTTGTGAAGAGTTAGAAGTGCCAGTATTTCTCTAATTCTCTTAGGTCATTCATATGTTTTGTTATTGTTAGTTGATACGAGGCGTGTTTATGTAATAAGTTGATGGTTCCTTCGTTGTAACAGATGCAATTAATGAAACAAATGATAATAAATAATCGACACAAGAATTAACGTGGTTCACTAATAATGTGTTAGTTATGTCCACAAGAGTAGAGGAGAAATAGTTTTATTGGATTTGGGAAAGAATACAAATTACATAATAATACGGAGGCAGAGGTTAGTAATATGGTTTATGTATGGGTATGACCCAAGTCTGCTGGCGGACATTCATCATGACCGACACCACAGGTCCAGTCTGTAAACTCATAAGAAGCTAAGGAAGTTGATGCTCCCTCAACTTGAGACCGGGACTGTCGTCGCGGCCACCAAAGAGGACAAAACAAAGGGAATCTTCCCTCTGACAGATTCATTACAGTCATACACGTATCAAAGGATTACATACCCTGTTAGGTGAATAGTACGCTATAAATAGCAAACAATACTATTTTTGTGGGTACATTTTCTCTCACACCAAAAATAGCTTATCTCTCTCTAGATTCTCTCTCTATAATCCTTGTCGGACATTAGCTGACTTGAGTGTCGGAAGAGGTTTCTTCACAACCACCCCGAGGGTAGCTCACGTTTGTTCTTGTTCAAATCACCACTCTGGATAACCCTCAATATTGACGGACACTCCTTGAGTCCGTCACCGTTTCACAACCGAAACGGTTTATTTAGTAACTCCATACTAGGTTAATCCTATTGCCAGATAATTAATTCAAGGCATAATTTCATCCTTGATTATGAAATCTAATTTTAACGTTCATGCGGATCTGTGATCTAGCTAGCTGGTCTTCAGACGAATTTATTGCTTGAGAGTTGAGACGAGTTGGTTTACAAGTAATAGATTAAACAGATACAATGTTGTGCTTGTACATGTTATGTTTAGATGATGAAAATTAATATAATATGTTATAGTATGAAAGTGTGTAACAGTTGCAACAGATGCATGAAGAAAGGAATTAATAAATGAAGACTTTAATTTGAAAAAAAGAAGAATCAAGAATGAAGTCCAAGTTTATATGTTCCTGAGTATAGTTACTTTGTGTACAAATGTAATATGCTTGAAATAGGTGATATGCTATGTGCTAAATATAGAAATATAAAATTAGTGTAATTATTATTTTCTTAGAGTTAAGGAAATAAATAATAATATTAATATTATATGTCTATAAAAATCAGTAATTAGTTTTCGAAATAAAACAAAAGGTTTAAATAAAAAACGTGTTTTATAAAAGTTTATAATAAAAACGTGTTTTATAAAAGATTTTCATAAAAACGAGTTTTATAAACGATTTTCATAAAACCGTGTTTTACTAAAACGTGTTTTATAAATTCAGATTTTATAAAATAGATTTTGAAAATAATTTTTAGATAATAAAAGAGTTTGAGATAAAAAGAGAATCTACTGGTTATTCAAAATATAAGATAAACGTTGATTTAAGGAAAACTTATCTTTTTAGAATTAAAGATAAAGAGGAAAAAGGATAAAGTTGTTCTTCTAAAAAGGAAGTTTTATCCCTTAAATTAAGGATTAAAAGATAAAGATATTTTGAAGGACTTTCGTCCAAACCATGTACTATAAAAGGGTTTTATAATTCACTTCTGAATCTCACATTTTCAGAGAGAAAAACCGGAAATATTAAGAGCTGAAAACAATTTCCTACGATACTGAGGATAGCACTGTTCGAGTCAGTTTCAAGTAACTATTATACGATTGTAATTGTCCTCGAAATTGCTTGACTAAGAAGCACATAATTGAGGATCGTTTTCTTTCTGTAATTTCATCATTATAGAGAGTGTCAACGCTTAGAGTTAAGTGTTGGGGGTCACTACTAGGGTTAGTAGTAAGGGAATTCTTATTGTATCAAGAGGTTGATATTTTAGGATTTAAAGAAATAAAAGAGTTTTTGTTTCTTGTGGACGTAGATCTCAGAGGTGAGATTGAACCACGTTATGTCTTGAGTTTGAGTATTGATTTAATATAGTTTTAGTTTATTGTTCGCAAAAACTCAAATCAGCGATTTACGAGTGTTTGGCACAGTGCCAGGCACAGTGCCATAACCTAAATTTTGCGAAAATCGATTAGATTTCGTCACTCAATTCAACCCCCCTTCTTGAGTGTCACCTTGTGTTCCAACATACATACATATATAACGAATAAAATTTGAATAAATCTAACTTTACCCGATCGATTTTTTTTTAAGTCTCACTTTTCCAGGGATCGAACCAAAACAGTTCAAAGTTGACGACTTGTGACTAACATAGTTCTACGTCCAATATTAACATTTAATTACATGAAATTATCTTAGAATCAAATGATTAGATATGATATCATTCTATAAATTTTTTGTTAATATTGTCTTCTCATTGTAATTAGAATCCTACTATGATTTTATTTCCACACTGGGAAATTAAATTTACAAAATCTAACAACGTAATATATGCCTAAAAATCAATATAAATTCCTAAGTTGTTTCAATCATCAAAAAGATTACGGTGATTAATGAAATTAACATATGCAGCTGTTTATTTAAATTTGTACCTGAATACTCTTAAATTAAATGTGTAGTTCTATATATCAAAATAAAATAAAGGGTCTGATGTTGATTAGTATTATGCAATATATGCTAAATCTATATTTGATTATAATGATCGACTATGATGATGATGTTGTCAAACCCTCAATTGTCAAAACTCAAAAGCGCGGTTGGCAAAAATTCAAGCGTTTTACCTATTCTTACTCAATTACACGTTACAAATAAACTAGTACTATACACCAAATTCAGAATCACAACTTTTCAATGGTCCAAATCTCGGGGTCCTACGATGTAACAAGAAAATTCTTAATACTACAGTACTATATCTTGGACAATCCATAATTCATAACACTATAAATTACAACCCAAATCTTGGACAATCCATAATCCATAACACTATAAATTACAACCCAAAGTGATTTTATTATCACAAACTTTCAAAATCACAAGCATTCATTCAAGTTATATTCGACCGATAACCAATACATCAACTACATTACGAACATATATATCTATCTATCTATATATATATATATAGACACGTACATTCACCAAAATGACCGTTAACGCCTTCCTCAAAGTAAATAAACCTTTGATAATCTTAGTTTTGTTGCTAAGTTTAAACGTATTTATACATCAAGCAAGTTGTAGGGTGCTAAAACCGAGCTTTCTTGATCACGAAGTTAAAGATGGGAGCACCAGAGTATGGTTTGAAGAGGTAGCAAAATTATTTTTCGAAGTTAAAAGTACTAATAGTCCATCTCCTCCATCAACTTCAAACCCTACATGCAATACTCCTGTTTGTACACGTAAATGAGTATTATTCTCTCATTCTGCATGGTCATAAAATTGGTCATTCAGAACTATAGATATGTGATTGGGATGGAAAAGCTGAAAAATTAATTTAACAAAGTATTTATTTATTCTTTAGTTATATGTATAAAGTTCGTATACATTGATTCTTTCAAGTATTTGTTAGTTTACTATTATGTTAAAAAGATTTATTTATTATTCTATCGAAAGTGTAAGGATGAAATGCATATTAATAAAATATATATAGATTTTAAATATTTGTCGAGTGAATTCTCCCATTTTATCATGTATTTATGTTAAGGGAAATGCTAATACATGTTTGTCTTTGATAATTGACTTTTTTATATATAATAATGTGTGTGGAAAGAAATACTTCTTCCATACTTTAGTCAATAGGTGTGATATTTGCCTTTTAAAGGTCAAAACTTATTGACCATATTTTTTCACTAATGTAAATAATAATAATAATGCATCATCATGTTGGATTATTTGCTAAAATCAATCGAATGTGTATTTTAATATATTTTAAATTATAATAACATTTACTAATACATAATTAGAAATATAAATAATAATTATTTATTGGTACGTAAGTACTAATATCTACTATACTCAATAAAAATGGAATAATACAACCTAAGATTTAAGAATGGTCAAACTATATGGGCTTGAAATCATGGAAGAAAACAAGCGCTTCAAAGTGAAACTGATGAAAATCGGAAGATGAATATCATGTATTCACTAGCTCCTACTACGGCTACTAGCTAGGACTAATAATTCAGGGAATGTACACACAAATTAAAGTAATATATTACTCCCTCTGCTTTTATTTATTTGCTACATTTTTTCAAAAAGGGTTGCTTTTTTTATTTGCTACCTTTCCTTATTAGAAAATTTGACCCACCAAAAAGTAATAGTATTATATTTGTTTCCCCTCTTTTTCCACCAAAAAGTACTACTTTTTTCCCTTTTCCCACCCTATTTAATGCTAAAGGGGTCAAAAAGTACACTAAAAAAGAATGAAAATGGCATCTCCTAAATTCTTGTGTAAATCAAAATATAGCAAATAAATAAAAGTGGAGGGAGTATTAAGTTTCACCCTGAGAACATTATTCTTATAAGGAAAAATCTAAATGCAGCCTAAGGGCTGCATATAAGAAGCTAAAAATGGAAAAAATAAGCATTAACTGATCATTTATTACATAGAGTAATGCAAACTTTTGTCATAAAATTTACAACTAAATTTCATTTTAAGTAATGTATTTATGTCTTATATGCAGCCCTAAGGGCTGCATGTAGCATAACCCTTCTTATAAATAGACGACCTAAAGAGATCCTTTTAAATAAACCTTTTAAGTACATAAAAAAAACTATACAATAAACTAATAAAGGAGCTAGGGAATGATGAAGCAATCATAAAAAAACTTCATACATATAAGCTCTAATTTACAATGTAATTACTATTATTAACAAAAGATTGAAATTTGAGCTCAATTGAGTTCTAACCTACCACTTTTATCACACTCGGATGTACCCCGTATAACATGAGCATATTACACTCAAAACTATTTTTTTTTTTACTAATTACTCATTTAAATTCTCCAAGTGAGCAAATTCCCATAATAAAAAACGTTTCAAATAAGTAAATAAGCAAAAAAAAAAAACTTGAGTATACCATGTCCATAATACACCCGCACATACAAGAAATGCACTCGCTCTAAGACTTAGCTTCTAACCTTCGGGATTTTGGGGGTTTGCACCTTCAGCATTATCGAAATTTGGATCTATGTTTAAAGCGAGTCACAAATTTGTGGCGTAGACAAAATTCAAGCTCAAAAATATTAACTAACCTTCAAGAGTATAAGAACTCAGCTTGTTAGCATGACGTCGTTAATATTTTTAATTGTTGTTCATTTGTTCAACAAGACAACAACCATGAACTTCGACACTTCGTCCTTTACTTTTATCCTTCTTTAACCGACCAGTTAATACGTCCATATTACTCCCTCCGTCTTTTTTTATTTGCTACAAGCACTTTTTCACAAAGACCAAGGAGGGAGTGGGGACCATTGACATAAATGGAATTAACAAAAAAGCAAATAGGTAAATTGTGGGACCTATGTATTATATATGGAAACATTTACAAAATCAAGAAGGGAGTGATGGCAAATTTGTAAATAAAGTGTGGGACCTATGTACTATATATGGAAATATTTGCAAATGTAGCAAATAAATTGAAACACCCCTAAATGGCAAAATGTAGCAAATAAAAAAAGACGGAGGGAGTACATCTTTTAATCCGTACTACACTTGTACAGCTTAAAACACTGGCGCGCTTTACAACTGTGTATTCTTGCAAAAAAAATGTTGGAATTTTCACCGGCCAAAAGTTGGTGAAAATCACGTTTTGATGAAAATATTTAGGTATGAAATCTATACTTACTAGTTACTGTCTTACTCTTACTGATACTATATACTCCTCGTTTTAGATGGAGTATCATATATGAAAATTAAAGCACACAACTTGCTCCTCGTTTTATGACTAACTAGCCTTTTATGGCTGCGATGTATGCGTCGATTGTTTGGGCCTGTTCTTAATAAATTTCATTTAGATATAATTTAAGAAGTGTGATTTATAATTATTGTTGTACAAACTAATGGAAAGTGATTAGAAATTGTAATGAACATTTAGATATAAGGTCTTATAGTCAATTTAAATTTGTAATTATTTTTACTTAAATAACCATTTTTCTAATTGTGTCAAGTTACTTTGTTAATGCTTATTTAGTTTAATTTATCATTAGAATTTTGACCCCAGGTTTGAATTAGGAAATAATATATCGCAGAAGATATGAATATCCAATTATATAATTAGCTAATGACAAAAATGACTTTTTAAAGGGACACCATAGCTCCCCTTGGCTTATATAATAGAGATAGATACTACTTTCGGTCTTTATTAGTTTATCCGTTTATTTTGCATAGAGTTTTTGGAGAAATAATGTTGCGGGACATAGAAAGAAAAAGAAACTATTGTTTTATATTAAAGTTAAATGTATGTGTGATGGAAAGTTAGTGATCCCATTAAAAAAAAAAAAGTAAACTAATAAGGAACATCCCAAAAAGAAATACGGGTAAACTAATAAAAATCGAAGAAGTATTATATATATATATATATATATATATATATATATATATATATATATTATATATATATATATAATATTATATATATATATTATAATATATATAATATATATATATATTATTATATATATAGGTTTAAGTTCATATGAGAACCACCCTTATGGTGAGAACCGTGAGAACCACTCATTTTTCCTCATTTTACGAAGATTTTGATCATTTCATAACATTTTTGCTCAATTTTTGTTTCACTTATTTTATGGTTTTGCTCATTCAACAACTTTGTGCTCATTTATCAACGTTTTTGCTCATTTTATGTTATGCTCATTTTACTTTTTTTTTTTCATTGAACTTTTTTATGCTCATTTTACGTTTTTCTTCTTTTACATTTTTGTTCATTTTACGTCATTGATAACTTAATGTTTTTTTACTCATTTTATGTTAATGCTCATTGGTTACTTTTTCTACTCATTTTAGGAAGTTTTTGCTCATTTTAAATGATTCTCACGGTTCTCACCATAAGAAGGTTCTCATTAGAACCCAACCCTATATATATATATATATATATATATATAATGTTTACTTTTTATGTAGGATTATTCAGTCTAACCGTGTGCGTCATTCTTTTGATTTATTCCACTTCTTCAATTCTTTCAATTCAAACACACTCATTGTAAACTTTAGTCAATCACTTCCTACAACATGACGTATAGAAGTCAATGCCCACCTATTCCCGTTTATATTATAGTAGCATGCCATGCATTGATGCATTATATATATAAGCCATGCATAACGATCATAAACTATATTTACTTGCATATATCCAACCATTTCTAAGATAAACAAAGAAAGAAAACAGAACTCTTACATTTGTAATTTTTCCCCACATTCTTAACACTTACGAAATACATATATACGTGCTCAACATGATGGGTTTTTCACAAAGAAAAGTATGCTTATATAATTTTATAATGCTAACAATAATGTTCATATTATTGGCAACGAAGTTTGATGCAATTGAAGCAATGAGGCCATTGAAAGAAGAGCAAAAGGGGTTGTTGTTTGTGTCATTGCCTAAGGGTCCCGTACCGCCTTCGAATGCTAGCCCATGTACTCATATCCCCAAGAGTGGTAGCAAGGGTCGTTGCACCATGGAGGTGGATTCCGGCGGTGGTGGTAAGCAGCGCGATAAGGCGGCTAAGAATGAGATGTATGATAATGCCATCCATTTTGAGCCTTCAAGTAATTATATTGTGAAGGGGGATAAAGTTTTGCCAAAGGCTTAGAGCAAAGGAAATTTATTTTTTCTTTTAAATTTTGTATACGGGCACGATCGGCCAACGAACGCCCGCGTCGTAAGTCGCTGATACGGCCCGATCGGGCGACGAGGTATTTTAGGTCGAATTCGATGCGGAAACGCGTTTTTCCTGAGAGGGTATAAACAGGATGCCTTAATACGTCTATTATTATATCCTACATCATTATTCACATAATTCAGAGAGAGAAAGCTATAGAGAGAGTTCTTGCAGCGCTTTTGTAATCTTTCTTGAACGTTCATCGATTGCTAGTGCATATTTGTGGTTTTTCTCCCAGTTCTTGGGTTTCCACACTTTTACCACTACTGTTCTCCCCAACTTATTTTTAGTTTCTAGAGAGAGAGGCTCACCCTTCTCTCTAAAAACCCTAGCCTTCCGTTCAATTTATATTGAAATTGAAAACTCTAGCTCTTTTCTCATCTACTCCTAGATCTAGCCTTATTATGGCCAAGCTTATCTTCTGGTCCTTTAATCGTCCATCCTCAAGGTTGGTTTGGTTATGTCGGTGGTGGTTTCAGGCCACGGTTTCGGGAACTTCTTTTTCGTTCGTGATAGGAATCAAGAAATTGCATTCAGTTGGGCTTGGAGAGATGGTGCGTGTGTTGTTGTAGCGGAGCATCTACTTGAGATTCTTTGTGCTCCTTTTTCTTCTTTGATGTTGCCACTGATATTCTTGCTTAGCGTTATTTGGACTTGATTTTGGTGGTGAAGATTTGATGATTTCGGCTTAATTAGCTTTGTCGATTTGTTTTTCATGTTTATATCTGATTTGCTTGGTATTCCATTATAATTTCATATCTGAAAGTTAGTTTTTTCATTTTCGTGCAACTAAAAATATATAATATCATTTCGTTTTTTTGTATATCTGATTTTTTTTGTTTATTTTTTATGGCATTTATCCTAGTCTAGGGTTTATTTTTCAGATCTAGGATTGTCTTTTAAATTTTCAGTTCTGAAATTCCTTTTTTTCGTTTTCAGAGCTGGATTTGCTTCTTCTCGAAGTATTCTTCCTCCTCAAGCTCATCGGAAAACGTCGACAAAGTCATCGCTGCCCTCCACGCTCTTTTTGTATTCAGTTTTGGTTTTACATATTTTTTACATATGCAAAATGTATTTTATTTGCATCTATTTTACATATTTTTTTCTCTCATTCGAAATCGAATAGAGTGGTTTGTAATACATTTTTGATAGTAACACTAATAAATTATGTGTCGAATCAAACATAGTGTTATTTACATTGATAAACTAATAAATTCTATATAAATTTCTAACTTCATATTTTTTTTAATAAAAAAAATTGTGATTCGCGTCGGATGTCATACATAGTCCGATCCGACGCAAAAGATCATGGGATCTACATGCATATACGTCGCACATTCATTATAGTCCGACGCAAAAGATCCTGGGATCTACATGCATATGCGTCGCACATTTATTATAGTCCGACGCAGATAGTGCCATGTGTGTTGTTGCTGGTGGGCTCAAGGTGTCATGTGCGTCGCACATAACTTATAGTCCAACGCAAATATTTTAAAATCTACGTCGTTTCCTTATCCGATGCAAATCTTGTCTCCTCTATCTGCGACGAGACATGTGGCGTCGAAAATGGTGGTCCCAGGTCCGACGTAAATCATTAATTCTGTATTAGTACCATTAAAAAATAAAATATATATTATATTATATTATATTATGGGATAAAGGGAGTACATAATAAAGTAATAGAAAATATTATAGATGACTCTCAACCAAATATAGAGTTATTATTTTATTTAGAGTGCGTTTTAAGTATAACATGTTATACCGTAACTTATTATGTAACAAAGTCTCACACATAGATAACTAATGACACAAACTACAACATAAATAACATGGACTATAAAATAATGACATTAATCTGATTTCATTTTGCCATTTATTTCGTATCATTTGAAATTATTTACAAAACAAAAGTTGCGGTTTTTAGGTTGTTGTTACTCTAAATTATGATGTAACTGATGCAACCAAAAATTTCTGTTTATTTTATGAAAAACTATATGATTTTTGTCAGATCTCTTTACATGCATTCATTTTACCCCTAAACTTGCCTTAAGAACAAAATACAAAAGGCATTACTATTTACCACTTGTATTTACTTAAAATCGCCCGTATTTTTTTAAAACAATTTCCTAAATTACCCCTCACTCACTCTCTCTCTCCTCCTCTCACTTTCATCGTTCTCACTTTCTCTCACCTCACACCACCACTTGAACCACCACCACGAGACCACCACCACACCGGAACCACCACCATCGGAACTACCACCACACTGGAACCACCACCACCACCAGAACCACCACCACATCAGAACCACCACCTAAACCACCACCCGATGATTTTTTTTTTTTTGAAAAGTACCACAGAGGAAACGAGCAGAATTTTCGTTTCCTCCATGGAGGAAACGAAGCAGATCTACGTTTCCTCCATGGAGGAAACGAAGCAGAATTTTGTTTCCTCCATGGAGGAAACGCAGATCTGCTTCGTAAAAATTCTGCTCGCTCGTTTCCTCTGTGGTATTTTTCAAAAAAAAAAAATTCGCGGGGTGATGGTGATTCTGGTGTGGTGGTGTTCAAGTGGTTGTGGTTGTCCGTGGTGGTTGGTGTGAGGTGAGAGAAAGTGAGAGGAGGAGAGAGTGAGTGAAGGTAGTTTAGGAAAATTTTGAAAAAATACGAGCGATTTTAAGTAAATACGGGCGGTAAATAGTGAATAGGAATACGAAACAATGAAACATGATGACTTCCATAATCAACCTCTTCCTCCTTCAAACTATACATTATTCAGAACATAATTAGGATTTAACTAAATGACTTTATACTTGACAAGACTGAGATGTTGAGATATATAATTATATTATATGAATATGATGTCAAACCCCAATTGTCGTGACTCGTGATACGGTTTATTGCATAACATTTCAATCCTTATACCTATTCTATTACCTTCACTACACGTTACAAAATAATACCAAATTCAGATCCATAACTTTTCAATAGTCCAAGTCTCAAGTCCTAACGTAACCAATGCAACAAATTTCTTTAGCTCCCACCAAGTTTCTATTTAGCTAGGCCAATGCATAAGAATTTCGTATATATAAATACACTCACCTCTTTTTGATTATATAACTCAAAAGTGCTTAATCCACTACATATATTCAAAATAAAATATAATTCACATTTCTAGCTAGTTATTTCAAATTGCGTTTCCTCGTGTCTACGTGTCCCCGTGTCCGTGTCAGTGTCCCTTGTCCGTGCAACTTAAATTTCAATTAACAACAAATACATAAACAAAACTATATATATAACCAACAAAATGAATAATACCCTTCTCAAACTAACTAAACCCTTAGTATTCCTAATTTTGTTGCTAAGTTTCAATGTTCTTATGCAGCATGCAAATTGCAGGGTGCAAAAACAAAGCTTAGTTGAGCATGCAACCATGGGAATGCAAAAAGAGGCTAAAGTTTTATCACAAAATAAGGTTACTAAGGGTCCATCTCCTCCATCAGGCTCAAACCACAATTGCTTTACTCCAAGCTGTGCGCGCAAATGAGTCTTGCGCGCAAATGAATCTTGCGCGCTCTTGCCCCATTGTGTGAAGAATTAATAATATGCATGTGTATACATATTAACCTTAGATAAAATAAACTTTTATTTACATAGTTGGTGAGGGAAAATTGAAGAAATAATCAAGATTATATTTGTTTTTTTAATTTGTTTTACGTACGTACACAAAGCTTGTACGTAAGTGCATAATTATTTCATTTTGTAATTAGTTGATGATTATATTTAATTATTTAATTATAGAAATTTTATATAAGTGAATTGTAAGCTTAAAGTGCATGTATAATGATACTAATTATGGAATAATGATGACTGATGAGTTACTAATACATGTCTTGCTTCCCCCTTTTGTGAAATCAATTTATAATATATTTATAATTCTTTTAAGAAGTTAATTACTAGTAGATCAGTTATTTATTTTTATTTGCTTTTCTATAACAATCCTATAAAAAAAAGTCATGGCCGTAATATGACAAGTTTAGAGGCGGGTATGCATGGTGATAACGGTTCAATTGGGTTTGACCAAATTTTAGATATACATTCATTATTTCTTAATACATGTATCAATTGGACTTTTTATATTACTTATGAACTAACTTTGATCATATTTAACTACTAATGTATAAAGATAAATGTTGTTATCTTAGTTGTTATTGGGTTAATCTCACTTTATTATTTCTAAAATATTAGTTACAAGTATGAACAAAAACATCAATTGTCAAAATTATACATTAGCATGTATGTCCAGTCAAAAATATGTTGCACTTATTAATTAAGAAACATAGAATGTATCGTGGTTTCAGGTTGAATTAAACTACAAGTCGGGGCAATAAATTATGTCCAAAACATGCAAAATTCAAACTCGACTAACTTTAATCTAAGGCTAAAATGACCTGATAATTTAATTTATTTTCATCTAGGAATATATTTTAACATCAGACCTCTGACATACTCGAGTCTATTGTCATCATTGCGCATTTAGGCCCAACACCTGTCTTCACCAATCAACACAATTTCTGTCGACGCATTGTCCTCACCTGGAGAAAGTTCCCAGGACCAATTTGACACATGATTTTTTTGCATGGTTAAACAAAGCCCCTAAATCAAGCTAAATCTAACTAACCACTAAGATGAATATAATGGTAATTAAAGCTCATTTTTTCACAAGGACTAAGGAATATTCATTAGAGTAAACCTAACGATAAGTTAGGCTGGAAATAAGTCGGAGATTGTCAAAAACCAACTACTACTTACTAAACTAAGCTAAATATCAAAGATAAACAAAGTTAGGGGATGGGATTGAACACCAATTACTAATCATGAAATAGGAATAAGAATATAAAAAATACAGATATATGCATGAATACTGCTCGTATAAGCTATTATCGACTCAACACATAGCTCCTATCCTACTTCCAAATTATATGGAACAAAATTGTTTTTCATGCATATAAATACTAGAAAAGAATAAAATATATTGTGGAGGTCATACACCTTAGTGCCTTAGTTTATAAAGTCTTGTGTGGATGGTAGATTGGTATCTAAGGTCTATTTGATTCAATTCCGTCAAAGACATACTGTGTTTAGTCACTCATACATACACAAAAAATATATAATATATTAATTTGTTTTTATTATATTATAAACTTCTTTGGTACATGAATAGTTCTCTACCCAAGTTCGATTCTCTTGGGCTAAGCCTTGATGGGTCAGTCGTAAAATCAGCCCATTAACTAACCAGAGGCGGCTAAGATCATGTGCAGGGTGAGCAATTGCACAGGGCCCCCGAAATATAAGGGCCCAATTCTATTAATTGTCCGTCCAAAGAAAAAAAAACCTAAATCTAATTACAAATATAAAGAGATTAATTTCTATTTGGTGCTTTTCTTCTTCTCCTATTCTCCAAAAAGCCCCATTTATAACTCTTACGTCTCTTTTATTCACCAAAAAATTTAATCTTTATAATTTATTTTAGCACGGAACCCTAATTTATGTAATTAACAAACATGAAACATGTCGAAGGCTTTGAAACATCTGCGAAATATCAAAACATCAACTTTTATTCAAAGAAAAAGTCGATCGGCTTTTGATATTTTTAACCGTGACAATCTCTTCAAGTGTTTACTAATGTTTGAGAATTGAAAATGCTTGATACTTTTGACAAGACTACATATTTTGAAATCGATATTTTGAAACTCTAGCCTTTTGAATCCGATTGCCTGACCTTGAAATTGGACTAGGAGCTCTTTGTTAGAAGTTTGGAACTACCAAGACTTAGTAAAGTGGCACGAAAAATTAAAAAATAGATACAAATTGAGAAAATTTAGTAGTACGTTAGAATTAGAGTTTTATGGCAAATTTCTCCATTTTTCCTATGCAATGTCCTAATTCAGAGTGCTTAAAATGATAATTTCTTACTCGTATAATTAGAAGAAATACTTTGATCTCGGAAATTAAAACATAATCATTCCTCCATAATTTAAACTTATAAGTAGAATGTAAGTCTTAGTTTGCCACTTGTAAAGACATAAAAGTATGACGAGTATATATTTCTCTATTTTTCTTAAATATATATAGATATTTTGTTTTTGTTAGTTGCTACGAGAATAATATATATATAGAGAGGCGTGATTATTCATATAATAAGTTAAGGATTCAATTAATCCTGAATCATAAAATTCAAAATTATTGTTTATGAGGACGTGTGATCTAGCTACATTGCCTTCAAACTTGAGAGTTGAGACGAGTTGGTTTACAAGTAACATAACTAAAAGATCGATGTAAGCATTATGAATAAAGTTGAATAAATCTAATTAATTTACTCGATTTTTTAAAATTATTCATAAATAAATTTGAGTTAAAAGTTGACTGTGATAATTCTACCTATAATATTAACACTTAATTGTATGAAAATAATATAAAATCAAATTATTATAGATATGATATTATTCTGTAAATATTTTGTTAATATTGTCCTCTCATTGTAATTAGAAATTAGAATCCTACTAGGATTGTATCTCCATACTAGGAAAAGTTACAAAAAATCTCACAATATAATTTATGCATAAAAAAGCAATAGATCGAAATCCCTAAGTTGTTTCATTCATCAAAAGGATTACGGTGTCTAATAAAAAAAACTGACGTAATGACTATATACTCAAGATTTAATGTGTGATTCTGTATTATCAAAATTAAATAAAGGGTTTGATGTTGATAGTCTCATGCAATATTTGCTATATCTAAATTTGACGATAATGAATATGTCCATTTACACTATCAATCCATCATTTTTGTATTTTTGTAATGCGATAATGTCAAACCCTCAATATTCAAAGGCATGAATTCAAGCCTTTTACCTATTCTTACACAATTACACGTTATAATAAACTAACACTATACACCAAATTCAGAATCACAACTTTTCAATGGTCCAAGTCTCGAGTCCTGCCATATAACATACAAGAAAAATTCTTAATACCACAGTAATATAACTTGGAAAATCACATAATTCACGACACTATAAATTGCAACGCAAAGTGATTGTATAATTATCACAAACTCTCAAAATCACAAACCTTAGCAGCATTTTTGCGAAAAGCGATTAGTTTTTGGCATTTAATTCAACCCACTTCTTGAGTGTCACCTTGCGCTCCAACAATAGCATACATCAACTACAACATTACAACATATATACACACATACAGATTATATTATACTCCTATCCACCAAAAATGAACGTTAACGCCCTCCTCAAAGTAATTAAGCCCTTGATAATCTTAGTTTTATTGCTAAGTTTAAACGTTTTTATACAGCATGCAAGTTGTAGGGTGCTAAAACCAAGCTTTCTTGATCATGAAGTTAACGATGAAAGCAGTGGAATATGGTTGGAAGAGGTATCAAAACTTTTTTTCCAAGTTAAAAGTACTAAAAGCCCATCTCCTCCATCGACTTCAAACCCTACATGCAATACTCCTGTTTGTACACGTAAATAAATCTTATACTCTCTCATTTTTTTAGAGCAAGGTCATAAAATTGGCCATGCAGAACTATATATATTTGGTACAGGAAAGCTGAAAATTTAATTTAACATACTATTTTTTTATTCTTTAGTTACGTGTATAATAAAGTTTGTATACAAGAATTCTTTCAAGTACTTGTTAATTTACGATTATGTCGAAAAGATTTGTTTATTCTTCTAGGAAAATTGTAAGGATGAAGTGAATTATAATAATAATAATATATATATATGGATTTTGAATACTGGTCTACTGAATTCTCCCATTTTCCCATTTGTTTATGTTAAGGGAAATTGTTGTAATCTAGGGGAACACTCAAGAAGGGAGGGTTGAATTGAGTGGTGAAATCTAATCGATTTTCGCAAAAATCCTTTTACAGCTCAGTGCCAGGCTCTGAGCTGTACACTCGAAAATCGCTATTTTGCGTTTTTGCGAATAATAAACTTAAAAGATATTAGATTTGACACAAGATATAACGTGGTTCAATCTCACCTCTGAGATCTACGTCCACAAGAAACAAAAATCTTTTATTTCTTTGAATCCATATAAATCAAACTCTTGATACAATACGATTCCCCTCACTACTAACCCTAGTAATGACTCCCAACACTTAACTCTAAGTGTTGACACTCTTATAATGTAAAAGTTACAAGAAAGAACGATCCTCAAAGATGTGCTTCTTAGTCAAGCAAATAGAGGACAATTACAATTGTGAAATAGTAACTTAAACCTAAGCTCAGTGCTATGCTCAGTGCCAAGGAAATAGTTTTCAGCTTTTAATTAGACTCGATTTTCTCTCTGAAAACGTGAGATTTAAAAGTGAATTCTGATTCCCTTTTATAGGCTTGTTAGGACGAAAATCACTTAAAAATATCTTTATCTTTTAATCCTTGATTTAAGGGATAAAATTTATCTTTTTCTATCTTTATCTTTTAAACAAAAAAGATAAGTTTTCCACATAGATTTTCTTTTTCAACTCAAAGTTGTTATATCTAAAAATATTTTTCCAAATCCTTTTAGAAAATCGAAAACATGTTTTAATAAAATTCTGTTTTATAAAAATCTTTTATTAAAACACGGTTTTTATCAAAAAGATTTTTATCAAAATCTTTTTTCAAAAACTCGTTTTTATAAAATCTGATTTTTATTAAAATCTTTTCAAAACTCTGTTTTTATCAAAAACTTATTTTATTAAAATCTTTTTAAAACTCGTTTTTATCAAAACTTTTTTTATAAAATCTTTTTCTTTAAAAACTCTTTTCCTAATCCCTTTTGATTTCTGATTTTGAAAACTTATTTCCTTTTTATATAGAAATATAATTTTAATATAATTATTTACTTTCTTAACTCAAAGAAATAATAATTATATTAACTTTATATTTCTATATTGAGCACATTGCATATTACTAAGCATATTACATTTGAATCTAAAGTTACTATTCTAAGAAATTATAAACTCGAACTTCATTCTTGATTCTTCTTTTCTTCAAAGTCTTCGTTTATCAATTTCTTTCTTCATGCATCTGTTGCAACTGTTACATACTTTCATGCTATAACATATTATATTAATTTTCATCATCAAAACATAACATGTGCATAAAACATAACATGTACATGCACAACAAATTCCCCCTTTTTGATGATGACAAACCATGAATATAATATTGTTAAATAAACATTTTGTTCCCCCTTAAAGTATGCATATTGACTTTTGTTCCCCCTCAAACAATGCATGGATTGTTCACCCTTTATAGAACCTATCCGTACATCAGAGTAATAGCATTCAATTATTCACTTTTGTCCCACATGCTCATTTATATTCAATTCACATTAGCTCAACCTAGGATATCATCAAGACACAAAGTCAATATTATATACCTTCTTTTCCCCCTTTTGTCATTCTCAAAAAGTACATAAAGACAAAAAAATCATTCACAGAATCAAAAGAGTTTAAAATAATCCAATAGCTCAACTATTTAAGCTAGTGATGCTGGTGCTACAACCAACACCAATTCACAATCTTCGGAATAATCCAAAATAACATCCAACAGTATCGAAAACAGTTTTAACAAAAAATTTGTCCAAAAACTACAAGGAATATGCAAAGATACATAGTAGAACTGGGATCAAAGGAGTTAAGGTGATCAAGGCAGTAGAAGTGGGAAAAATCTGGGCATGATGGAGAGGGTGATCAGAAATAGTACGGCTAATAGTAGCATTGTCCACCCATACACAACCAGCCAATTTTGAGTCTTATAATCCGAAAACCCAACATAGGGAACACCAAGAATATCAGCTAATGTATCAACATCCATATGAATCGAAACCCCATTAACATTTGCCTTTAATTCCAACACATCTGAAAGTTCTAGGGTTTGATAAAATTCTTTAACTTCTTGAGTTTGAATGGCTTTAAGCAAAAACTTGAACACAGGTTTCGAAATCCACGGGGATGCGAAAACGCGCCCAGAAAGAATTTTTATGCCGGCGGAGGAAGCAATTCGACGACGCTTTGATGAAGACGGGTCGAATGACGGAGGGTCGGTGGCAGCGGAAGTTTTGCGTTTGCGGGTCGAGGGGGATGGAGGTTTTTTTTTTTTTTTTTTTTTTTTTCTCGGTCGTTCGTACCAGCAGCATCGCACCGTTTTCGAGTCGGCGGAGTTTATGAGGTGGTAGCAGCGGAAGTCATCGGAATTTTCCGGTTGAGTGTTCGAGTGATGGGTTTTGTAACGGGCTTTTTCGGAACCGGAATTTCATGTTGTGGTATTTTCTTGGACGGTTGTTTTGAGGCGAAGGTTTTGGAAACAAGTGAATGGTTTGGAGGTAGAGGTGGAGGGTAGAGGTTTCAGGGAGAAGGAGTCGCCGGTGAGGTGGTCTTCCTTTTAAAGATCCGGCGGGTGGTTTTTCGACCCATGGGTTAGGCCCCCTTTTTTTTCGTTTTAGGGAGAAGGATGGAGATTTTGAAAGTGTTTAGGGTTTGTGTTTAATGGGTGGACCAGATTTTGAAGTAGGTTAAGAGGGGGGACCTTTTTTTTTTAATTTGGAGGAGAGATTGTGTTTGGGCTTTTAGTTCACTATGCACCTCTAACAACCTTGCATACATTTTTTAAAAAAATTTTGAAAACCAATATTTTGAAATTATTTTAGTTTTATCAAAGCAACATCAAATGGATATTTTCGAAAACATGATACTTTTGTTGGAGTTTTTCATGGAATTTTTCTAAGCAACTTAGGTGTCAGTTATCAGGACAGCATCAATAGCCTTTTCAGGAGTCTTGGATTAAATAAAAAACTGACTTAGTGTAGATATAATCTTTCGAACTCTTAAGCATGTAAAGGGGTCAAATAAGCACATAAATCAACTAAGTACCAGAAATCAATCCCAAAGCTAATCTAAGTTTTTCAAATCTTTCACGAGCAAGTGGTTTAGTGAAAATATCAGCTATTTGGTCTTCAGTACAAATAAATTCAAGGGCTTCCTTTTTCTACATGATTACTTGTTTGTTTTAGGAACCCATATTTGCTTGGGTCCCTTTTTCTTACGTTGAGCATCTAGTATGTCTTTTCTAACCCAGATTTGAGTAACTGTTTGACATTCTTTGCAATTCGATTTTTCTTTTTGTTGCAGTCGTCAATTAGATGACCATTATTACCACAAAAATTGCAAATTAGATATTCAGGAAGGCCCACGTATTTTCTCTTTCGAAAGTCTCTTTCGAAGGTTCTGGCACTGAGCCTGGCACTGGGTTGCTGGTCAGTATATCCTAATCCAGTTTTGTTCATGTTGTTTGTGGTGCAAGTTAAGTAATTTAGAGCATTCATCCCATTGTCCATTTTTCGTGCATCTTTCGAGCAATAGAAAGTTGTGATTCCAAAAATTCAACTGAGTATTTAAATCACTACTTCTTTTTCGGGAAGTCTCTAAGTCTCTTTTAACTTTATCCAACTCTTCTCTTATCTTTGCATCACTAGCAGCATTAGTGGAACAATTCTAGATTGTTGTCTTGAGTTCTTAAGATTCATTCAACTCGTGATTTAATTTTCAATTTGTTCCTCAAGACTAGATTTTTCAGCTTCGAACTCAGTGACTGGCACTGAGCTATTTACGAGATTATCAACTAGAGTTTTTCTTGTTTTAGTGTGTTTATCTCTAAGTCTTTCTCGTCAATCCTTTTCATCAGAGTTTTTTTTTTCTTAAGTAATTCCTTATATTCTGTTTCTAATCCAATTTTTAGCCTGTCAAATTTTTTATTTCCTTTTTCATGTTATCAAAATTATCATTCATGTTTGACAATCATCAATTACGTTTTCAAGCAATATGACAAGCTTACTTTTGGAAAGAAGATGAATTGAAGGTTTTAAAGAAGTTAGACTTACCTCACTGTCTTCTTCCTCTTCAAGAGGGTTCGAACTTTTAGCCATCAAGCATAGATGTGAGTCGTCATGGCTCAGTGCCGTCTTCAGAGTGGTCTGTACAGCATTCAGACATAATTTTGCTTCGTGGCTCTGAGCGTGGCACTGATCTTCGTCAGAATCCGAGTCTCCCCAGACTGCTGCGATCATGGCTTTCTTGTACTCCTTCTTAGACTGCTCTCGTTTTTCTCTAGGCTTTTCTTCATCCCACAGAGGGCATTCTTTAATCCTGTGATCATACTCACCACACTTGAAACAACCAGAGTTAGTAGCACTTTTCTTAGGGTTAGAAGTAGTGCCTTTACCTTTGAAGTTTCCACTTCTCCTGAAGTTGTTGCTCCTGTTCTCTTTTAAGAAATTTTGAAACTTTCTAGTTAAAGACGCTACTTCTTCATCACTTTCACTATCATCCGTTTCTACTTCAGTTTTTAAGGCCAACCCTTTATTCTTTGGTTCACTTGATTTAGAGTCTAAAACAAGTTCGTGAGTCATTAAGAACCAATAGGTTGTTCTAGTGAGAGTTTTGATTAAATCCTTAGCCTCTTGAATAGCAGTTATTTTGGAAGCCATTTATTAGTCAAACTTCTTAACACTTTTCTAACTAAATCTTCAGAAGAATAGATTTTTCCTAAAGATCTTAGTTCATTAGTTATTAGTGTAAATCTGGTAAACATATCTTTAATAGATTCGTCCTTATTCATTGTGAACAATTCATATTCATGGACTAGTAAATCTATCCTAGACTGTTTTACCTCGTTTGTACCTTCATGGGCCAATTCCAGATGTGTCCCAAATTTCCTTAGCAGTGGTGCACGCCGAGATTCTTGAATATTCATCAGGTCCAATTCCAGATTGGAGAATACTCATAGCTTTGAAATTCTTTTCGGCCTTTCCATAGTCAACAGAATTGTACTCATCTTCCTCCTTGTCGATCAGGTTTCCTTCATCATCTTTTTTGAATAGGAAGAGGTCCAGTCTTTATGATTCTCCAGCATTGAAAGTCAGAACCTTGAATGTAGATCCTCATCCTAGTCTTCCACCATCCATAATCTTTCCCGTTGAAAATTGGACACTTGGAATACTTGTCACGAAAGTCATCTTGTGTGTTCATGGTTTCTATTCTCTAGATGTGAGTCTTACGAGAATAGCCTGCTCTGATACCACTTGTTGTAATCTAGGGGAACACTCAAGAAGGGAGGGTTGAATTGAGTGGTGAAATCTAATCGATTTTCGCAAAAATCCTTTTACAGCTCAGTGCCAGGCTCTGAGCTGAACACTCGAAAATGCTAATTTGCGTTTTTGCGAATAATAAACTTAAAAGATATTAGATTTGACACAAGATATAACGTGGTTCAATCTCACCTCTGAGATCTACGTCCACAAGAAACAAAAACTCTTTTATTTCTTTGAATCCTATAATATCAAACTCTTGATACAATACGATTCCCCTCACTACTAACCCTAGTAATGACTCCCAACACTTAACTCTAAGTGTTGACACTCTATAATGTAAAAGTTACAAGAAAGAACGATCCTCAAAGATGTGCTTCTTAGTCAAGCAAATAGAGGACAATTACAATTGTGAAATAGTAACTTAAACCTAACCGCTCAGTGCTATGCTCAGTGCCAAGGAAATAGTTTTCAGCTTTTAATTAGACTCGATTTATCTCTCTGAAAACTTGAGATTTAAAAGTGAATTCTGATTCCCTTTTATAGGCTTGTTAGGACGAAAATCACTTAAAAATTCTTTATCTTTTAATCCTTGATTTAAGGGATAAAACTTTATCTTTTTCTATCTTTATCTTTTAAACAAAAAAAGATAAGTTTTCCACATAGATTTTCTTTTTCAACTCAAAGTTTGTTATATCTAAAAATATTTTTCCAAATCCTTTTAGAAAATCTGAAAACATGTTTTAATAAAATTCTGTTTATAAAAATCTTTTTATTAAAACACGTTTTTATCAAAAATGATTTTTATCAAAATCTTTTTTCAAAAACTCGTTTTTATAAAATCTGATTTTTATTAAACTCTTTTTCAAAACTCGTTTTTATCAAAAACTTAGTTTTATTAAAATCTTTTTCAAAACTCGTTTTTATCGAAAACTTATTTTTAATAAAATCTTTTTCTTTAAAAACTCATTTTCCTAATCCCTTTTGATTTCTGATTTTGAAAACTTATTTCCTTTTTATAGAATATATATTTTAATATAATATTTACTTTCTTAACTCAAAGAAGATAATAATTATATTAACTTTATATTTCTATATTGAGCACATTGCATATTACTAAGCATATTACATTTGAATCTAAAGTTACTATTCTAAGAAATTATAAACTCGAACTTCATTCTTGATTCTTCTTTTCTTCAAAGTCTTCGTTTATCAATTTCTTTCTTCATGCATCTGTTGCAACTGTTACATACTTTCATGCTATAACATATTATATTAATTTTCATCATCAAAACATAACATGTGCATAAAACATAACATGTACATGCACAACAGAAATACTAATACATGTTCGTCTTTGATAGCTGACTTTTTCATTTAATAATGTGTGTGGATTGTGTGGGGATTGAGTGCAATATGATGATTAAATATACTGTTAAAATTAACGATCTTTTTGTGGTGAGTGGCTATTTCAATTAGCGAACAACGCGGCTAGTTGTAGTAGTGGTTTAACTCAGGTAGCTGCTAATTGAGTTAGCGGTTTTACTGAAAGCTAAAAGGAAAATTGATCTCATATCCAGTCTTATTATGTAGATCGTGGACGATATCTCTGAAATTAATTTTAATTTGAAAATGATTTAAAGCAAGAATTAGTTTTGTTATTAGTATTATCTAAGGAAAAGGTTCAAATGAAGTGCATAATAAATTAATAATATAAATTATAGAAATTTAATACTTGTCTAAGACTATTCTCCCATTTTCTCATTTGTTTATGTTAAGAAAGATACTGATATATGTTTGTGGTCTTTGATAGTTGACTTTCTTTCTCAGTGATGTGTGGATTGTGTTGGAAAACTATATACTTCTACCATATACGTACCTTAGTTAGGTGTGACATTTGCTTTTCAAAGGACAAAATTTTAGACATTTTTTCGCTATAATAATGCACCATCATGTTGGATAATTTGCTAATTAAGATCAATCGAATGAGGTAAGAGGTGACACTTGACATCAAAAAGGAATAACTATTTTAGATTTCACCATACATTTTCGACAAATTTTTTACTCGTCACATATCCTCGCTCACACTTTAATTTTAATGCCTCAATCTCTTCCAAATTCACCATAAGTCATTAATGACTAATGTTCGTCAATTTTTTTGGCCGTTAACCCCTAATTATGTTACCAAACCATAATTAACCCCTATTTGAGTCGTTAACTCTAACTGATAGCCATTAAAATACCACAAATGTTCCCTTTTATCATTTTTCCTCCACAACTCTCTTCCTTCTTCTTTGGCCATCAATATTATTTCAATGTTAATCTGTTACGATAAATGAGTGAAATAGATATTAATTAAGCTTTAGTAATGAAATCAGGTGTTAATGATCAAAAAAGTCTGATAGTCGTTAATCATTAAGGGCACATGGTCAATTATCAAGAAATTGAGGGGTATAAGGTGAATTTCAAAAACATTAAGAGTATATGGTATAAATAAAATAATTTGTCGAACTATACGATGAAAAATTCGTAAAATTTTCATTTTTATGAAATTAGCTATTAACTTTTGAAAAATTTGTGATATTTGACAACATCGCAACCCCCAATTCCCAGTTTCATGACTGACTAGTAGTGATAGCCACTGGTGCGAGCTAGGCGGGGCGGATCGTGGGCCGTAGCGGGATGGGCAGAGATTTCACGACCCAGGACCGGACCGTAAAATTCATGGGTTGGATGGGCTGCTCCGCGGGCTGAAAAATCTTGGCCCACACTGGTGTGTTACCGGTTTTCATGGTTCAGAAAGCGGTTCTGGCAGTTCGTGGGTCTGGTGGGCTGGACCGGGCTGGCGGGCCGACATGAGATTTCTTTTTTCAAAAATATTTAGTCATTGAAATTATTCATTATTGTTATATGAAATCTTTAAAATGAATAAAAATATATACAATTATTAATATTAATGAATAATTTCAATATTTTAAAATTTGATTGAATTATAATATATGCAATTTGATTAAAATATATACAATTTGATAAAAATATACACAATTTGGTTCAATAATAACTTGGACTAGGCTGGTCCGGTTCATGGGTTGGACTGGACCGGTTTCGTGGTCTGGGCTGGGCTCAACAAATGTGGCCCACGACCCACCCACCAATTTCACGGTTCGAGCTGGGCTGGACCGGGCTTTTTGCGAGCCCGACACACACGGCCCACGAGGTGGGCTGGGTTTGGATGGGCTGGATTGGCTTGCATTGTTAGTCATCTCTACCTACTAGTGACACCTTGAAACTAAAATTCTGAGTCTGTCATTTAATACATATAAGCTCTAATATACAATGTAATAATTATAATTAACAAAATTATTCAAATCTAAATTTAGTTGTTCTCTGACCTTCAGGTTTG